>NW_027468564.1:375000-965000 GCF_046254945.1 Alosa pseudoharengus | reverse complement strand
TAACCAATGCAAGGAATTTTAACATCTTTTATTGAAACACTCACACATATCACTGACATGTTCCTCCAAAGCACCTTCTGTCTTGGTTCAAGTCGCAAACAAGGTCTTTTTGATAGGGTGCAGTGGCGAACTTGTTCTAAACTTAATGGCTTCGCCACCATAGCTTAATATATTTTCACTAAACTAACACGCGGAGCAGGCGGAACAAATATTTCTGGCAGGCGGACCGGAAGACTAGAGCAAAAGAGAGAACTTGTGTACCGAAGATGTACTTTCATTGGCTAACCGCCTAGCGTTAACCTCCCGACGCACCGCCGCGCCGCCTTCCCGAGATGCATAGCGGACGCGTTAACTACGCATTGCGCTCTCCATAGGAAATCAATGGGCTATGTGCTGCGCGGTGGCCTTTGCCGCGAATGCGTACCCAATGCGTCATGTTAAACGCCTGTGTGGGTTGCATTGTCCCTCTCGCACGATACAGGTGTACAGCAACTCCTCTAAGCTGGCATTAGATGGGCATGTCACATATTATTGACTTTTTTGGTTAGGCTTATACCAAGCGCACATTTATATTTGAATTAAGATTATGGATCATTTAAAATAAAAGCAAATTGCCCGCACTGTTACTGAAAGCGTCCGATATGTCGCTCTTAGAAAGGCCAAATCCGAATGCGTCCTGTGAAACGCATATGTGGGTTTTATTGAAGAAAGCCATGAGCGTCTCTCTCGCACGGTAAAGGTGTTGGAAACGGCCAATATACTCCTCTATGCGGGCAATAGATGGCACGGGCATGTCACCTGTTATTGTGTTTTTTTTTTTTTGTTAGACCTACCAAGCACACGTCCATGTTTAAATTAAGGTTAGGATACTGGATAATTTAAAACAAAACCAAATTGTCCGCACTGTTGCTGAAAGCGTTGGATATGTCGCCCTTGTATTGCAATTTGGCCAAATCCAAATGCGTCCTGTGAAACGCCCGTGGGTTGCATTGAAGAAAGCCATGAGCGTCTCTCTCGCACGATGAGGGTTTTGAAAATGACCAATCAAATCCTCTATGCAGGCAATAGATGGCATGGGCATGTCACATATTATTGTGTTTTTTGGCCAAGACTAACAAGCACACATTCATGTTTAAATTAAGGTTACTGGATCATTTGAAACAAAAGCAAATTGTCCGCGCTTTTACTGAAAGCGTAAGATATGTCGCCCTTGGATTGAAGGCCAAATCCGAAAGCGTCCTGTGAAACGTGGGTTGGATTGGAGAAAGCCATCTCTCTCTCGCACGGTAAAGGTATTGAAAATGGCCAATATACTCCTCTATGCGGGCAATAGATGGCACGGGCATTTCACCTGTTATTGTGGGGTTTTTTGTTAGACCTACCAAGCACACCAGGTTTAAATTAAGGTTAGGCTACTGGATAATTTAAAACAAAACCAAATTGTCCGCACTGTTGCTGAAAGCGTCGGATATGTCGCCCTTGTATTGCAATTTGGCCAAATCCGAATGCGTCCTGTGAAACGCCCGTGGGTTGCATTGGAGAAAGCCATGAGCGTCTCTCTCGCACAATAAAGGTGTTAAAACGGCCAATAAACTCCTATATCAAAAACGATTAATGACCTCCTGTTTTAACCAATCATCATGGAGGAAACATAACTCGTTGTTGCTCAAACCTTACGTCTGTGCAGTCGTTCAACATTGTGGTGAATTAATGACGAGTGAAGCCCAGAGCGTCTAATAACATCGCGGGTGGTTTTACGCTGAAGTTGGTTGAAAGCCATGAGCGTGCACCTACACGCGAAAGGGTGCTATATGCGTGGATAGAAAACGCCGAAGGACGTGACAAAACGGCCTTATATGACGCCCTGAGATGAGAACGGGTTGGAATATCTTGAGAACTGTAGGGCCTAGGATGACCATTTTTTTCCGTATATTTGCCTCCAGGGGTCATGTTAACCCATTTCATGTGCACACATGTGCACAAACAGATACACACACACACACATACATTCACAGTAATCATACGTATGACACATACTCACACAGTAGACATATGTACGCTTGCATGCACAGGCACATACGCAGGCACACACACAAGCACGCACACACACACACACACACACACACACACACACACACACACACACACACACACTCACACACACACACACACACTCACACACATAACATAAACATAACACAAACAATCAAGAATTTCTCAGAATTATGAACAGGCAAGATGGAGGTGGGGTTGTATAAAATGAATTTTACATGTGAAATCTGTGAACTAATCATGTTTTGGTACTTGTTGTCTAGCAGATTCCAGTGAGAATTGAGTGTGGATAATGCAATTTAGTGAGACAGTTAGAATCATATAGGCCTTTCAGCGTGATTTCTTTTTGTGGAAAAAATGTGCTGGAATGGGCGGCGGTCATATTTTGTACCGCTCTGCGGTACATCTAGTTTTATTCAAAATGGTTAAATGCCTAAATCCTATTCACTATTTTGGCTATTGTTTGAAGCCAAGATGCCCACTGAAAAGAGGCGGATTCAGGAGAGGGAGAGACAATTCAGGGAGGCAGCAAAGGGCAGCACATCACTGCAGGGTTGGCTGCGAAAAAGCCAACCAGCAGGTGAGACAGAAACTTTCTGTGATAAAGATGACATGACACTGTGTAAGCGAATTCATTAATTAATCAGACTCATATTTTAGCCTACTAATGGCAATGTTTCATAATTACATTACATTTAAGATGAGGAGCAGTCACAAGCCTCCAGAACATGTGAGGAAAATGTGGACCAGGAGGAGGCACATAGGGCAGGTAGGCTTAAGTGATGATCACCAAATATGAGATGAGAAGACCATGCTAGAAAGTACAGGGTTAACCATACAGACTTACAAAGATGATTAATTAACACGAAAACGTTGCCTGGTGTCCCTTTAAAGAGCTGCATGCTAAATAATTGTAATCTAAAAAAACATAGGCTATCATTTCAAAGATCTTGCCTGAGCAGAACATAAATACCACTAGTGGGCATTAAAATAATAATGATAATGGCAATAACAATAATATGTAATTGGTCAGGGGCCGTATTCACAAAGCCTTTTATCTTACCACTAGGAGTACTCCTAAATAAAAGATTTTAGCTAGGAGTTTTCTCTTAAAAGTTATTCACAAAGCCTTTCAGACCAACTCTTAGTAAGAAAAAATGACAACTCCTAAACTAAGAGTGAGTCTTCGTTGCTATGGATGACGTCATTACTCATGCACGAGCTTGACTGAAGTGACCACCTTGATTGGCTGATGATTGTAACGCGGGAATGATTCCAAACACCTCCCTTACGATGATGAGTGACAGGTGACAGGTCTGGGAATGTGTGCGCTACACAAGTAGTGCGAAGGACGGATGATGAATAACTTAATAAAAAGGCCTAGCCTAAATGACTAAAGAGTAAGCCAAAACAAATAGCCTAGTAGCATAATGAAACATAGGCCTACGGATTGATGCAGTATCTTTGCAACATTATTAAATGAATCTGTCACCATATGCCTACGTTTGCAAGGAGGAGAACATTTTAATTTGATTCACAATGAAACGTTACATTTAATGTTAACATGTTAACAATGAGTAGTATTGGTTGTTGTTGGTGGCGTTATTGCATCCCTTTTATGAATGCAAAATTGTTCCCTCACGATTGGAAGCTCCTTTTGCCGCATAGGCTACACATTTCAAAACATCGCAACGTGAAATGCCACAAAAAGCTGTTTGTGAATAGGTCATAGTGAGTTAGGAGTCCTCTCGACTTCTTTTAAGCTGTCCCAGACTTAGGTGCTACTTTTAGGTCTAAAATGCTTCGTGAATTACTTTTAGTGAAAAAAATTAGGAGTCCTAAAGTTAGGAGTGACACGCCCATTATTTTTAGGAGTTGCTCCTAAATTCGCCAGTTAGTAGCTACTTTTAGCCTTAACATTTTTTGTGAATACGGCCCCTGATGATGAGCCCACATTTGGAGAAACCAATCAGTGACTTGATAGGATATTGATAGGGATATTGATGTTGGTGATTTTCATGACTCAAGTCATGTTTTTCTGTGTTATTAGTTAAGGTGATTGAGTGCTGTATTTCAGTGTTTTACTTCTATATATATAGAAGTGTATATATATTTTAATAAAGACCCTGTTATTCTCAGTCCTTCATATAGCCTGTGATATTTTTTTTTTGTGGGGGGGGGGGGTGCGGGGTGCCCTTTTTTCAGGTCAGAGCAACTGCCCTTCAAAATTCCTGTGCATGTCCCTGGATGAGGCCCCAACTGTAGCCAGTTTTAAATCTAGACTTAAGACCAAACTGTTTTCAGATGCTTTCTGCTAACTGCACTGTTATAATTTCTGAATCTGTCTTGAAAATTATCTTTCTGAATATTATTGTCTTTTAATTTGTCTTTTTAATCATTCTCTATTTTTGAATGATTTTACCTTTTGTGTTTTATGTTTTCTTTTTATTATGATCTTTGCCTTTTGAACTATTCTTTGACTACATTGCCCTTCTATGCTTTTATTTGTTATTATTGTTTGGTTTTGTTTATATAAAGCACATTGAATGACCTCTGTGTATGAAATGCGCTATATACTGTAGATAAACTTGACTTGTATCTGTGTGTCCAGTGTGTCCTTATGTTACTTTCCATCAGCTAAATACACCCCCTGCTGTTTGAATATAGTAACTACAGGAATTATCTTCCCCCATTACTCTTCTGCTTGATGCACTGGGCTCTTTCTCTCTCTCCCTCACCATGAACATCTGATGCTGCATTGCACCTGTCTGACAGACAGGGGGCATGCCTGTTCCTCTGACAGTAGCATTTTCCGTCTGTTCCAAGTCAGTTTCCACAGTCAGTAGGGTTCTTTGTCCGTTCCACAGTCAGTAGGGTTCTCTGTCCATTCTATAGCCTGGGTTCTCTGACTGTTCCACAGTCAGTAGGGGTTCTATGTCCGTTCTAGGGTTCTCTGTCTGTTCCACAGTCAGTAGGGTTTTCTGTCGGTTCCACAGTCAGCATCATCAGGCTGTGCTTATTAAACCCGGGCGGTGGTACCACTACACTACCACTACACCGGGGGCGGGGCTAGCGTGCAGTAGCCTGAAAGTTGTCGGTTCAATTCCCGGCTTCCACCGTTGTGCCCTTGAGCAAGGCACTTAACCCCTAGTTTCTCAGGGGACAATGTGATCCCTTGTAATATAGCTGACATATGTAAGTCACTTTTGTCAAGAAGTGTCTGCTAAATGTAATGTAATGTAATGTAATGTAAACCCGTGGTCTGTGGAAAGACCCAATGTGCCATAAGCTAACCTCAGCTGTTCTCTGTGTGTGTGTGTGTGTGTGTGTGTGTGTGTGAGTCTCTCTGTGTGTGTGTGTGTCTGTGTGTGTTGTGTGTGATTGGATGACAGGTGTTTTGTATGTACCCCCGTCTCTGTCCTTCTCATTTGTTTGTTCCAAAGAATGACATCACAAACAACGTTTTTTAAATGAAGAGAATGTTGTTTGTGCAGCAGCAGTATTTGTGCAGATTGTCTTGTTTCACCTTCAGTCCAATGCAAACCCAACCAGTGAAGTGGTCCACAGAACTGTCTCTACAGAGTCCTATAGTCTCTGTGATAAAAGACTGATGAATTTATCCATTAGGACTATCTGTTAAGAATGCGTTCATTAAGACTATCTGTTAAGAATGCGTTCATTAAGACTATCTGTTAAGAATGTGTTCATTAAGACTATCTGTTAAGAATGTGTTTATTGGGAATGTAGTCACTGATTGTTTGACTATTTGTCAGTTTCTTCGCTCTTGGTGATATATGCGTTGTACATGCTAAGTTTGTCAGAAAAAAAGGTGTATGATGATGAATTGTTGACTTGTTTGTTGTGTTGTTTTTAGTCCACTTCTGGTTTTCTGTTTGGCTGTTTAAATCTCAGGGCATGAAAGTTGTCCGTCTGTCTGACCCCTGGCTGAGGGGAACACTGTGTTCGTCACACATGAGAAACTGTTCATGAGATAAAAATAATAACAATAAAAATATTTGTTTGATGCAGAAATTACCCACCAAAATAGAGATTTACTGTGAGAAGTACACTGCCTGCCAAAAAAACTAAAACTCCTTCTTCTTCGTCACTTCTTGCATTGGAACTTCATTCAAAAGTGAAAGCAGACGGTTGATCAGCTGTGTTCTGAAGTTCAGCGTGTGTTGTGAACTTTTTGTTTCTTAGCAAAATCCAGGATGAAACGGTAACAAATAAATGTAGAGTAATATCATGTGGAGTTATTTTTTTTTTTCGTTTTGGCAAGTAACCGTGTAATAAGCGGGATAATGTATAGATGTATATTGGTGTGTCAGGGTCCTAGTGTACGCCCTGTTGGGACTTATTTTCCCGATAATGACCGGTGTTCTATAGCCTACATCCCTTACAAATGATGTGGGTTTGCCCCAACTCTCCAAATCCAGGCTCAGTGAGTTCATGTGGGAAATCACCTGACTACTCACTGGATGTACTAAATAACCAGGCTATATAGGCTACCTTTACTTTTTTATTTGCTGTGACGATGGGGTATTTACATGTCCATCAATATGAGTTAGTGTTTTCCTCAGTGTTGAATTCTGTATTATTGAGATATATCTGAATAGCTGGTTTACAGAAATAGGCTACCACTACACTGTAAACATGGCAGTATCCATGGCAACATGGTTATGTTCATCTGTGGTGGTCATTTTGCCTTTCTCACCCCATCTCTCTCTTTCTCTCTCTCTTTCTTTCTCTCTCTCTCTCTCTCTCTCTCTCTCTCTCTCTCTTTCTCTCTCTCTCTCTCCATACTCACTTCCTGTCACTTTTCACTGACCTACAGTACCCTCCAGAATGATTGGCACCTCTGCTAAAGTTGACTAAAAACCTGTATCATCCATAATCTGTTGGTGATTTATTGTAATCTCACAATGAAAAAAAAAAATAGGAAAAATCCAACCTTGAAGGGAAGCAAATTTATTCTGAGAAAAAGGAAAATCTCATAAAGAAATATATATTATTTATCCAACGTTGAAAAATGACTAGAGGATTTAGCCTCTGTGTCACTTCATTTTCATAGTGAAAAAGAAAGTCATGAACTACTGCTGAAAGTTCAAAGACACTCTGATTAACTTAAATAAGTTGAAATTAGTCAAGTCAAGTAAAGTTTATTTATAGTGCATTTCATACACAGAGGTCATTCAATGTGCTTTACATAAACAAAACCAAACAATAAATAAAAGCATAGAAGGGCAATATAGTCAAAGAATAGTTCATTATAGATAGGACAATTCTTCTGTTAGGTTTTGTATATAAGATTTTTCTAGGGGTGCCAATATTTGTGAGCAACAGGTTTTTGTTAAAAAATATTTATTTCTTTAAAAGATTTTGCTTTTTCTCAGAATAAATTTGCTTCCCTTCAAGGGTGGATTTTCCCTCATTGTTTTCATTGTGAGATTACAATAAAACACCACTTTAAACAAAACTAGAACACTGAAGTTCAGAATTCATATTTTTAGTAAAATAGCGGGTATTTGATATATAGGTCAATCCATATATTTGATTGCCACATGCAAACTATAATATATTACAGTAAATGGTTGAATTTATTTACTAGAGTAATTAACTCCCATAAGCATGGAACTTAGTAACAGTCTAATACAATTTCCACATAGCATTTGATCACAATAACTGCGAGAGTTTGAAAATAAGGTTCAAGAAATAATTTCCTCTTTAAAACTTGGGTAGTACACTTTTAAAACTAGACATACAGCATATGATGATAGAGCATTCTAGAACTTATAGAACTTATATTTGTGACTTCACCGTGTACAGCAGACACAGGAGATAGAAGTGTGTTGAGTTCAGGTGCTGAGGGCAGCCATCTCCCCCTCATCTCCACTCTGCTGACCCTCTCTGCTCTGAGGTCCAGAGGTCTGCTCTCCTCTTCTGCTCCTCAGCTTGAACCAGATCACAGCAGTGACCAGCCCCAGCAGCACAAAGCCTGCACACACTATTGGAAGTACAAAGATGTAGTAATTATAGTGAAAGCTGTACACAAGGTGGATCTCTCCCTCATAACAAACCCTGACATTTGACTTGTCCTCTCCGTAGACTCTCCATGTGTACACGCCACTGTTCTCTGCTGTGAGGTTGGATATAGTCAGAGAGTGATTAGGGTGTAAACTGGACACTGTCACTCTGCCCCTCAGATCCTCAGGCATGAGCACAGTTTTATTGTACTGTAGATTAAAGTCTAGAATCAGAACCGGTGCTTGTAGAACTTTCTGATGGTACCACTAGACCCCCTCCAAAGACCGAAAGACATTCAAGTCAGCACTGTGTTCCAGAATCACACTTTCACCGTGAGAGAACATCACATCCAATTGGGAGAGTTTGGTGCAAACATAGAGGATCATGTTCTTTATTGGGTTACGCCCCTCACATCTATACCTCCCAGAGTGCTGTAGTGACACAGAGGGAATGATGAGGGAGTTGTCCCCAGTCTGGCTGCCGTTGAGCATGTACTGATCACTCTGATTGCTGTTATGCCTGACATCCCCATTGGGAGTGAACCACTGCATTCTATTGAGGGACTCTCCTTTTCCAATGCAAGAAAGAGTCACATTCTCCTTTTCATGAGCAAAGACGTTTTTAGGCAATATTTCCAGAGTCCTTAGACTATAACTTTGGCACTGTCTTCCTCTCCATATAATACAACAGAAATCAGTAGAGTCATCATCACGTGTAACCCCAGACAGTGTGACCTGAGAGTTGTTGAGATCCACCTGCAGTCTGCCCCTCAGATCCTCCACGAGTGGCTCCAGTGAAACATCGGTGTCCAGGACCAGATTCTTCCTCATGGAATTTACGGACCGCTCGAATCGGTGTATCTCTATTCTGCTGCTATGCAGCGAGGGCTCCAGTCTACACAGTACAGTGCTGTCATCATGCATTACTGGTTCTTTGAATGGCTTTTCATCACATTCTGCACAGACAGTGAGATGGAAGCTTTTTGTTTGTATTGGTTTCTTTATGCTTTCAGACATCATATCCTTCCTGTATTTTCCAGAATGGGACATAGTGAGATTTTCCATTTCAAACTCCTGATAGCCAATACATTTTACATTGTATCCATTTGGCGGTGGTCGTCTGCTTTCTCTGCAGTCGAGCAACAGCAGATCAGTGGGATAGACCCTGTACAAAATGGAGTACGTACTCTCACTGGCCCCGACTACACCGGGATTAACAAATTCCCTGAAGTAAACACGTCCTCCTTCAGGCCCAAACACGTGATATGGATCTTCAGAGCCTTGACTGAGGTGGGTGCCAGCGATGAAAACCAGCAGGAGAAATCCACTCACGCACACTGCAGTCTCCATTCTGAGTTCTGTGTTGGAGTTGTTCAGTTTAGTCTTCTGATACTAACAGGCAGATTGTGAGCATTTCAGCAACTCCTCTAATTTCATTTCTGCTTTCCTATGTGTACACTTGTTTGTGACTGGTTGAATAGGTTGCATGTAGAAGTACAAGATCATGTTTGACACACTAGATCAAGTGTGTGTGTGTGTGTGTGCGTGCGTGCGTGTGTGTCTGCTTTGTACTTTGCACCCTCTCTCTACACACACACAGGGGCGCCTGCAGGAATTAATGCTATGGTACGCACACTCATCACCCCCCCCCCCCCCCCCCGTAAAAAAAAAAAATCACTCGTGAACAATATTTGTCCGTTTTAGGTCCGTGCATTGGTCAGCAAAAAAGTAGCCTACATAGCATAACAACATCCACATGCAATAATACAACGACAATGTCTACAATGACCTACTCATTTGGACAACTTGATACAGCCCTATACAGGCTAAAGTTACCTTTAGTTACCTACCTTGTTCTTGCCCATCTGGAATAACTCCTAGCTTTGCTGCCTCCATCCTTTGTTTTCGTTGTTTAAACTTGTGATATCCATTGATGAGTATTGAGTTAGTGAATTAGCTCAACATTGTGTGCTGATAACCATAGATAGCCGAGTAAAAGAAAACAACTGCGTGCGTCTTCTCTCTCCTGCTCAAACAAAATGTGTGCACGTTAATTTTGATAACGTGTTCACTAACTTTACGTAATAGAAAATGGTAAATAGCCTGATGGCATGCAGCTAATGGGATACTGTGCATAGTTGGGAAGGTATGGTAGGCCAATTTGGTGTGAATACACACACACACAAGGGAAATTTTCTGTTGTTGAGTAGCTTGATGGCACAGTGTGTATGGACGTACACCTGCAGGCGCGCCTGCACACACACACACACACACACACACACACACTGAGAATTTGAACAACTCATCTTTTAACATTCTGGTTTCCTGTCTTTATGTATGTGCATGCACTTGTGTGTGTGTAATTTGACAGATTGCATGTGTGACATTTTCTAAGCATTTATAAGCACCTTTCAAGTTAACCAAGTACAATTAAAAAGTTCAAGGATGTTATCACTGTTAGACATTTCAGCAATTTCTACAGTACTTTACTTCATATCACACAGTAAAATACTTTAAATGATTATTTCAGTAAGTTATTGTAAATAAGCATTGTAAGTGTGGTAAGTCACCAAGTTTTTTAAAATTGTGGTAAGTTACCAGTTTTTTTTTTTAAATGACGGTAGTCTACGTCACCTGCGACCCCACACAACACAAGTCAGTTCGTTCCTCTACAATGGATGCTGTTTCGCCACTGGAATCGAGAGAGAGATATGGACTAAAAGATAAATGTAGCCTACCGTAACAAAACAGACACAACCCTGTTCATAGGTCTTCTTTTCATCAATGTTTGGTAAAATAGCAGCTATCGATATAATAAGACACCGCCAACTTTCTGCCGACAGAGTGAACAGACATAATTCACATTCACATACAGTGATGGCCAAAAGTGTTGGCACCCATGCTAAAGTTGACTGAAAAGAGGAATATAAAATCATCTTTTGGAAATTGATCTTAATGCCTTATGTGAAAAATGAGGAAATATATAACCTTTAAGGACACCAATTTTCTTAGTGAATGAATAATGTATCATAAATAAATAAATGTTCTTCCTTAAAATACAGGGGTCATAAGTATTGCCACCCCTATGTTAAATTCCCATAGAGACAGGCAGATTTTTATTTTTAAAGGCCAGCTATTTCATGGATCCAGAATACTGTGCATCCTGATAAAGTTACCTTGGCCTTTGGAATTAAAATAGCCCCACATCATCACATACCCTTCACCATACCTAGAGATTGGCATGGTGTTATTTCAGTTAGCTGGTTTGATTTGCATTGAGCTCAATGAGCATGAGCAAAGGCATTAAGATCAATTTCCAAAAGATGATTTTATATTCCTCTTTTCAGTCAACTTTAGCATGGGTGCCAACACTTTTGGCCACTGTAACTTAAAAGCTAGCCAAATGAGCGTGTTTACATGCACCCTAAAAAACAATTACTGGCAATAATCGGGTAACTGGAATAATCCGTTATTCTGTGTTTACATGCATTTAAGAAATCCGATTACCAAAACCGAACGTGTTTACATGATTCGGTCAATTGTCAGGTTTTTCTTCAAGTTTGTGATATAAAACCGTGACGTAAAACTGTCATCAAAACTTGTTGCTGGTTACTTTGTCATGCGCAGTGGTTACGCGGTTACTACCAGTTGCTACTGAGCTGTGAAGAATGGTGTCGTTAGCGTCTGTACAGGTCAGGGCCGTCATAATGTGGGTTTTGCTCAACATTATAGCTCAGAACACGGCTGCCTTACTTCTGGCACTACACTCAAACAGACAGAAGATCCGCATTTATACGCCAGGCTACTCCAATCAGCGTTATCAGCCTTCCTCCACTCCCGCCCAAGACTCGAGCCTGTTGGATGCGAGTCAGGAGCAAAGATTGGTGGCATGATGAAGTCCTGAGGGAATTTTCTGATCAGGAGTGGAGAGAAAATTTCAGGATGTCTAGGAGGTCTTTCATGAAGCTGTGTGGCATGACAAAGGATGGGATGAGCCCGGCAGGGGCGTCACTAGACCTTATTCACTGGGGCACGTGCCTTACTAAAAGTCTCTAGTGCCCCAGTAAAATTCTAGCGCTGCACTCTAAAAAATACTGGGTTATTTTCTCAACCCAAACGTTGGGTTGAGGCTGTCAGGGCATTCTGTGGGGTTGTTTTTACTCATGTTGGGTTATTTTCTGTAACCCAGCTTGTTGGGTTGATAGTTTAGGACAGCGCCCCTCCTCTCTCCCACCTGACGTGGAGTACACTACCCAGTACCTGGGTGACTTTAACACAGCTGCATAGTTATTTGAGAATTCGAAAAAACATCGTTATTCTTCCAACCGTCCAGTCCACCAGCTGTCAGCATGCAATGGAAATCAGGCGATTTCGTAAGGTATGTATCTTAAACTTTTTTTAAATGTTTTATCCAGACGGATTTTAAAAGTCCACCCAGAGATGTAGAAGCTACCCTTCATGATATGAATGGATATTCTGCCTGCCAATTTCGTTCAGCCTCAAACAGGTTAACAATTGTGTCATTCATGCTAACGTTAGCTAACATTAACTTACAATTACTGTTCATGTTAAATATACACAAAGACAGACTCATAAAAACATAGTTCTTTGTTCACTGGGTATGAACTGCTGACAGAAACAAAACGAACTTTTACAACGAACTAAAATGAGCATACCAAGCTGGTTAACATTAGCAGACCATATAGCTAGCATAAATGCTAATTAAATATGCTTCGTGGTGGTTGTAGCCTAGACTATGGTTGCAGCAACGTTTGTCAGCTAATATTAGCCACCACAGTTGAAGTAATGTTAGTCTCTTCACAAGCCACACGTACGGTAATAATAATGGCAAACAACATCTTATTAATTCATTCAGGGTAGCTTCATATTATAGCCATGTAACTTAACTTTACGGGGTGTTTTTGGTTGTAGCAGAGAAGATGGGCTCTGGTTGTAGCATCAGACAGTCATTTAGCTAACGTTACCCGGTAACGTTAGCATCTAGAACTAGAAGCTACAAGTTATTATAACAACTTCATAGGTGGTCATAATTTCCGAGTGTGTTGCGCTAATATTTTGTCTCCTGGTGGATTTTTAATGTTTGTCAACATCATTCAATGATAATGGTTCATGAAAATCTTGATATAAAGTTCTGTAAATAACAGTGATTAATGCACTCTTTTTTCCCCCTTTGATTCACAGGGGTGATCCCCAAAACGGACGGTGGAATCTGCCTGCCTTCATGGAAGTATCACAAGCTTTTTCTAGCTATCTGTTCAAAAAATAAACTGCCAAAGAAATAAATGTCGAACTGTTTTATTTCATTGCATGGCTATTGTTGCCCATTGGATGGATTTTAAAACATTATATTGTAACATTAATGATTTGCAAACATTTATTTGAATTATTATCAATTAATATGATTGGATTAAGGAGAAAAATAAGATACTTAGAATAACCCATAAATTAGGTCAGCATAACCCAGAAATGACAGTGAAAATAATATAAATCCTGGGTTGTATAAGATCGCCTACCCAACAATTATGTAGGTTTAACCTAACAGTTTTGTTACGATAACCCAATGTTTGGGTTAGACTATCAACCCAACTCATTGGGTTGACCGAACAACCCAATTTTCGGGGCTAATATAACTCAGTGCTGGGCTCGACCACTATTTACCCAGTGATTGGGTTGAAATTGGGTTGTTTTTAACCCAATGTTTTTTAGAGTGTGCTCTCGCTGGAAACGGCATTCATGAATGCATTTCCGTGCCTGCTTTAGTCATGACTCGAGCCTGTCACTTACCAGCCAATAAAAATAAAAAAGGAAAAAAAGAAAAGGGCCATAATAGCCAATCAGAAAATAGCACCTCTGTAGCTGGGTAAGATTGAACGCAACATCCAATGAAAATCGTTCACATGATTCTTCCGAGTGTTTCGTTGTATTGTGGAAACTGCTGGAGCTCATCACATCACTTTAAGCGCAGAGTAAGTTGTCCCCTGTTTTAATGTTACAACAAATTCACAGCTTGTTTGACAGAAAAAATGACAAGTCGATCGCTGTTAGAGAATGTTGCCCACATAATTAGCATCTGTTTTTCAATGCTTAGCGTCATTGTAGCCTAAATTTAGCAACAGTTTACCAGCTAGTGCTCTCTCCTTCACACACACACTATGCGTAGGCTGCATGCACACATGCGGAGAATTAATAATGATTTACGTATACTGTAGAGAGAGTCCTGTAAAAGTAGCTTATACTGTTTGTGAAGCTGTCCTACTGTAAAACTAAACATAGCCTTCTGATAAACTATTCAGAGATGGACTTTAAGAAATTCTTCCTGAGCAGAGGGAGAGGAACAGTGAGGAGAGATGAGGATGAGGGAGGTATGATAATTGCCCACATTAACGATAACATTAGCATTTATGTTGGTAGCCAGCCAGTGCTGTGATTTGATCTATGGTTTAATGGCAAACTTAAAAAAGTTTGCTGCATTTGCAAGGCTACATTTGGAAATTATCAACAAAAGTCAGTATGAAGGCTTTAGTAGGCTATTTAAGCTACAAAGAACTGCAGTATTGCCAGGATGACTATAGGACCCTTGCCTGGGAGGGAAGTATATCGCAATTTTGACTAAAAATAAGCTTCCCTTGTGTTAGTAGGAAAGCCTATTAAATTCATGCAGTGAGTATAGGCCTACTTATGCCTATGTGTTTGAATGTTGCTGGATAGTGGCTGCTACAACAATTGAGGGAGAGTGCTGGTCCTACAGTATGACAGTGACAATTATGATTTTGAAGCTTGTAGCCTACCCGTAGGCTAGCCATTTATTTCATATTGCGCGCACATTTTTTTTTTATGTAGGCTATTGGGAGTTGGGGGCCTGTGCCCCAGCAAAGCTGTAGATCTAGAATCGCCCCTGGAGCCCGGCCCCCGACGACATCACAGTACGTCCAGCCATCCCACTTGAAATGAGAGTCGCGCGCTACACAAACTTGCCAGCTGCGGAGAGTAGCCTACAGATTAGTTGCAAATCAGCTTGCAGTAACAGAGACTGAGCCTGTGATTCTGTATTTATGTTTGTCTTCTGATTTCCTGTCTGTATGCATGTGCAGCAGGAGAAATGTTTTGTTGTGTTCTGTTGATTTGTGATGCCTAATTACTTGTCTGCTGCAGTCTGTTCAATGTGTTTCTGCACAGAACCGAGCGCTAGCTGGGTCGCAGTTGCAGTGCGATTTGAGCCGTGATGTGCATATGACGGAGGCAGTGTGGCTGCTGTAACCTGTTAACAAGTACTGGGTCCTCCTTTTCAGAGTCTGGTGGGTGGTCACCCTACTCTCTTCCTGTCCCTGTCACATGCACACACACACACACACACATAAGCTGATGCCAGCAAGTCTCACCATTTGGTTGCTATCTATAGGCAAAGATTTGGGATATCCTCATTTTGGGCCATTTGACCTCACTGTTAGCCACAAGTGTTCTCCTTTTCAGAGTCTGGTCAGTGCGGTTTGAGCCTGGTCAGTGGTCACATGTAGCCTCCACTTCCCCTTTTAAACACAAAAAGGGACCATCACCCGCTCTGTTCAATGTGTTTCTGCACAGAACCGAGCGCTAGCTGGTCTGTTCAATGTGTTTCTGCACAGAACCGAGCGCTAGCTGGTCTGTTCAATGTGTTTCTGCACAGAACCAAGTGCTAGCTGGTCTGTTCAATGTGTTTCTGCACAGAACCAAGTGCTAGCTGGTCTGTTCAATGTGTTTCTGCACAGAACCTAGTGCTAGCTGGTCTGTTCAATGTGTTTCTGCACAGAACCGAGTGCTAGCTGGTCTGTTCAATGTCTTTCTGCACAGAACCGAGTGCTAGCTGGTCTGTTCAATGTGTTTCTGCACAGAACCAAGTGCTAGCTGGTCTGTTCAATGTGTTTCTGCACAGAACCAAGTGCTAGCTGGTCTGTTCAATGTGTTTCTGCACAGAACCAAGTGTTAGCTGGTCTGTTCAATGTGTTTCTGCACAGAACCAAGTGCTAGCTGGTCTGTTCAATGTGTTCAAGTGCTAGCTGGTCTGTTCAATGTGTTTCTGCACAGAACTGAGTGCTAGCTGGTCTGTTCAATGTATTTCTGCACAGAACCAAGTGTTAGCTGGTCTGTTCAATGTGTTTCTGCACAGAACCAAGTGTTAGCTGGTCTGTTCAATGTATTTCTGCACAGAACTAAGTGCATTACACGCACCTCAGGAAATGAATAAACTACTATTTGTCAGTTTATTCGCTCTTGGTGATACATGCGTTGTACATGCTAAGTTTGTCAGAAAAACAAGGTGTATGATGATGACTTGTTGACTTGTTGGGAACACACACACGTACACAGCACACACATACACACAGCACAGACACACACACACTCAGACTAATAATAACAAAGAAAATGTAAGAATAATAAAATTCAATTTGACCCCTGCACCTGCCTATTTTCTGTGATGATGTCCATTCATATTAGTTAATGTTTTCCTCAGAGTTGAATTCTGTATTATTATGATATATCCGAAACTGACTTATAGAAATCACTACACCATTTACATGGCAGTAGCCATGGCAACATGGTTCATTTTGTGAGCACACCAGGGGCGTGCAGAGACCTTTGAAGGGGTAGGGGCTCAAATTTTAAAAAAGGGCACATGGAACAACATTTTCAGAAAACGGTTTAACTTTATTTAAAACTTAATTTTGATTACAACCCAATAGAGAATACATAGGCTACATGCAAATTATATCAAAATAATTCCTATTCCCTAGCCTATAAAGCTTTAATCATCTGAACCTGAGCTGGACATTTTTTTTTTTTTTTGCATTTAAATTCTAGCATCATGCTATTTCAATGATGATGGTGGGACAGGCTATTATATGGTTTAGCAATTTGCAAAGTAGTCTAATGTACTGATAAACATTTTATACATTTTCATATTTATTCATTATGTATCAAGAAGAATGGGTGTAAATAACAGACAGAGCTGTAACACATTTTTTTCATTTCTCTCCTTAGTTCTGAAAATTCAATAGGAGTGCATGTACTGTAGACCTACTGTAGCCAGGGCACAGACAGATAGGTCTTTTCAGATTTCATTAGGCTATTGTCTACACAGAGATCTATAGCAGAGCTATAAGGCTACATCTTATTGATTAAATTCAAAGCTAATTTTAATAGCCTAGAAATCTAGACGCACCCTAGCGGCAGCAAATATGTTATTGCCTAGTCTGGCTTGTCAGGCGATAATTTTAATGTTTATCACATTGAACTACCACCATTAGCAAGCTGGTGTCTTGCAGATTCACGTGCTGTGCGTGTGGCCACTGAGTGAAATGACGCGTAATGTAGCCTACTGTAGCTAAACAGAGAACGACGTGTGGAGTTGGGTTAGTTAAACAACTACAGTAGCCTATGTCGTCGGCTTATGACGATTTAGAAAAGGTTTGCCTACTCTGTTTTATGAACTAGGTCTACTAACCTAAGCTAGGCTACTATAACATAGTAACCTAAACAGAATATGTTATGAACGTTCAGCCTTAGATTTTCGAAGCTGCCAGGTTATTGAAATGGATGGTTAAAACGGGTTTGATAGCCTACTTCATTAAACGCGAAACAAATTTAAACATTTTATTCTCTATCTCTAAGCTGAATACTATTGCATGTTCAGATAGGCTAACTGCCAAGTGACCTTACCGTGCTCCCAACCGTCTCCTGCAGCACTGTGCCTGCGTGCACCTTCTGAGAGTTCACTGAATGTATGACGTCACGGATTGGTGGCCGCAAGGCATTTCAATTAACACAGAAAATTGTTATTTTTGTAAACTTCTAATTTCACAAACTATTAATGAGACATTTTAGCTAATATTCACGTTGGAACTAGCGGAAGTATTACAAATTTTAAAAAGTAAAAAACGGGTCTTGTCAAATGGCACTTGGACATCAAAGGGGCAAAAGGGCAGGTGCTAGAGCCCCTGTAGCCCCCCTTCTCTGCACGTGCCTGGAGCACACACCCAATCATGCACAACACTAGAGTATGTGTGTGTGTTTATGAGTGTGTTTGTGGTTTGTGTTCCGAATCCGACCTGTGGTCATCTCACCCCATCTCTCTCTCTCTCTCTCTGTCTGTCAGTCTTCAGTTCTATCAATCTAAACAAAGACAAAATACCCCAAAATATGTGTAAAAACAGACCATTTCAACTGGACACATTATATTTATTCATTCAGCAGATGCTTTTATCCAAAAAGCTTTACAAAAATGAGAAATGGCATTCAAGCTACAATGCAGAGGAGACCTTATGGAATTACCACCACATCAACAAGACTATTACTAGAGGATGAGATTGCTGAAGTTATAGCTACTATAGTCAAAGTGTAGTAGAAGGAGAAAGTGGGAAAAGATGGAGGTTGCTTCATCCAAGCAGATATGTCAGAGAAACAAAGTGATATGAGCCATGTAAGTAAGGCGCCATGTTTGTTACTTTAAACAAAACTAGACCACTGAAGTTCAGAATTCATATTTTTAGTAAAATAGTGGGTATTTGATATATAGGTCTACAGCAGACACAGGAGAGAGAAGCGTGTTGAGTTCAGGTGCTGAGGTCAGCCATCTCCACCTCATCTCCACTCTGCTGACCCTCTCTGCTCTGACGTCCAGAGGTCTGCTCTCCTCTTCTGCTCCTCAGCTTGAACCAGATCACAGCAGTGACCAGCCCCTGCAGCACACAGCCTGCACACACTATTGGAAGTACAAAGATGTAGTAATTATAGTGAAAGCTGTACACAAGGTGGATCTCTCCCTCATAACAAACCCTGACATTTGACTTGTCCTCTCCGTATACTCTCCATGTGTACACACGTTGGGTTGCAACCTGGTACACACCACTTTTCTCTGCTGTGACACAGAGCATTATTACTCTATAATCCTAAGCCCAAAAAAGACCTGGATTCACTTGATAATTGCCATCCTATTAGCCTATTAAATAATGATTACAAAATACTTGCCTCTGTACTTGCTAACAGGTTGAAGAACGTCCTAGAGACCATAATTGATGAAACTCAATCAGCAGAGCCGGACAGTAACGGAGTAGCCTACATTTACTTGAGTATAGTACTTGAGTACAATTTTGAGGGATCTGTACTTTACTCGAGTATCATTTTTGGGGAGTAGCCTACTCATGACTTTACTCAAGTACATTTGAGAGGCAAATATTGTACTCTTTACTCCACTACATTTCTATCCATAACCGTGAGTACCCGTTACTACCTAAAAGGAAAAAAGAAAAATCTCAGAAACCCTCAATTTGTTGTTTCCCTCTCAAACGTGATTGGATTGTGCAGGCGGCAGGCGCCACTGATTGGGACAGCCTATCAGCAATCACCTTCAGCTTTCCGCCAAAGTCAACTCCATGGTCAGATTTAGATCAGAGACGAAACCCTAGCAGGTCCATCCCGGGAATGTGCCAACCTGTGGCCCCACCTCGCCAGACTATTTAAAATTTCTGAACAAGTTAATGATAGTTTTCAATTACAAAATAGTATTTTGTATTTGAAATACGTATTTTAAATACATGTATTAGAAATACTGCCCATCCCTGGCAACATGGTAAAAAGATGAAAATGACTGAAATGATTTTACTGAAAATGACTGAAATGATTTTACTTCCAATTCCTTTTACATTCTCCAAGGTATTAACGTTAACATTTTTCATAACTCCATGTAGGACGTTTCTGTACATATAAATGTAAGCACTGTGGCAGTAGTAATGCAATATTTAGAAAATGTAGGCTACTCTTGTACTCTTGATACTCAAGTACTTTTAAAAACAAGTACTTCAGTACTTTTACTCAAGTAGACATCTGACTGTTGTACTTTTACTTGTACTTGAGTAAAATTTAGCAAAGGGTATCTGTACTTTTACTCAAGTAATGAAGCTGTGTACTCTGTCCGCCTCTGGCAATCAGGCTTTATGCAAAACCGTCAAAAAATCACCAATAACATACGTCTGGATCTACAGTAATAGACTACAATGAACTTGCTGATGATAATAGCTTAATTCTATTTCTTGATTTTTATAAAGCCTTTGATTCTGCAGAACACCCATTCATTTTCAAAGCATTAGATAGGCCTATGTTTGGGTTTGGTGATTATTTCTCTAGTATTGTTAAGACATTGTATAAAAATGGCAACAGCTGTGTTAAACTGAAACATGGTACGAGTAGCCGCTTTTGTGTAGCACGTGGAGTAAAACAAGGGTGCCCAGTCTCGCCTTATTTATGTCTCCTGGCCTCTCAGCTGCTTACCAGGGCTTGTTAAGCTAAGCGAAGCTAGCGAAGCGGTCATATAGGGATTGTCAAAGGTTTTTTTTTTTTTTTCCCCGTCATCTACTTCCTGAATTTTTGGTCAACGATACCCAGGACACCGAACCACTGGGGCACATGAAATTTGGAGGGTATGTAGCCCCACTAGACTTTTACGGAAAAATTTTGTTTCGTAGAATTGCACTTTCTGTGCAGCCGCACACACACACTCAGGCATGCCAAACAAGCATACACAAAAGTTTCAAGAGTGGGGGATGGAGTAAAATATGGAGACAAATTGAAGTGTGATTTTTTTTCGCCGAAAGGATGTACAGGACTGAGCGGCGGTCATATTTTGTACCGCTCTGCGGTACATCTAGTTTACAACAGAGTAACTTGCAGGGGATCTCTATAGCAGGCCGTCAAATTCTCATTAGTCAATTAGCTGATGATACTATGCTTTTCCTCAAAGAGAACTCTCAGGTGTCTCAAGCCATCTCTCTTATCAGAAACTTTTCCAGAGCACATCAGGATTATGCCTTAATATTACAGTAATCGTCATCAGGATTATGCCTTAATATTACAGTAATCATCATCAGGATTATGCCTTATGCCTTAATATTACAGTAATCATCATCAGGATTATGCCTTAATATTAATAAATGTGAGCTACTATTTCTAAGAAATAAGAAAGCTTCCAACATTTGTGGTGTACCAGTCAAAGATGAAGTCAAATACTTAGGGGTATCAATTCATAGGAATGAGAATTCTGTAAGTTCTAATGCTAACTTTGAACCTGTTATTAAAAAAAACACAATCCAGATTAAACTGCTGGCTACAGATATATCTTTCGTTAAGGGGAAGAACTCTATTGACAAAAGCCGAAGAAATCTCAAGATTGACATATCTTGCCTTGGCTCTCCATGTCGATAGCCCTCTTGCCAAAAAAATAGATAAAATGTTGACTGATTTCTTATGGAGAAATAGAACCCATTATGTTACAAAATCTGTCTTGATGAATACAAATGCGTAATAACTCGTCTTCTATATGGAATTTTATCCCTCAATACATATTCTCCAAAGTGGGTGGGCTGAACTTTCTTCTAATGTGCAATTACAACATAAACAAAATCCCAATTAAATTAGCCAATTTTCACAAACAAGTACTTTTAGCCTGGTCCTTAATTTACAAACATAACTTCTCCCCACATAAATATCTCATCTGGAACAACCAAAATATCTTATATAAAAACAAATCTCTTTATCTAGACAACTGGGTAAAACATGGTATCCTCTTGATCTCTGAACTTGTAAATCCAAATGGTCTTCTCCTCAACTACTCAGAGTTTCTATCTAAGTTTCATCTGCCAGTCAAGCCAAAAGATGTTGCCATGGTTATAGGAGGAGTACCGCCTGGTGCCTTGATGTTATTAAAAAGTCAGCATTCATTTGCTGCTCTGCCTCAGGTGGCTGAATTAAATCCTTATACCACAGCGGTAGGGCAGGTTTGCTTCTCACCTAAAATACGAAAGAATAATAAAAACATCAGAGCGTTGTTCCAGAGGGATATTGTAACCATTCCCTTGGTAGTTCCATACTGGTCAGGATTATGTGATGACATTCCATGGAAGAAAGTGTGGACTTTACCCCTGAAATACTTACTAATAAACAAAGTATGTGAAGTGACTTAGGCTTATCCATAGATACTATCCCTCCAAAAGCTTTATCATCAGAATGAAGAAAGACCTAGATGACACATGCTAGTTTTGTAAAAAATCACCAGAAAAATCCATACATTTATTTTGGTCTTGTCCCCACACTGAGAAATTCTGGGCAGATCTACTCGCAATCTTGTGCACCAAACTTAATTATAATTTTGAGTTTCCTTTTAAACATGTTTTATTTGGCTTCTATGACTTTACTATTGAAAAAAGAAATATTTTTTATATTATTAACCTTTTTTATTAATAAATGTAGATATACAAACAATAAACCACTCCTCCCTTTATTTACAAACGATCTAAAAATATACATTACAGTCTTCAGTGTTCAACGCCATTAGACCATTAAAACAACCTCCTCTAGGCTCTTTCAATCTTGTTGATTAATGCACTAATAGTAATTATTATTATTTTATCTTATTTTATTATTTCATTGTTTTTATTTGTTCTCATTATTTATTAATGTTTTTTTTTTCATTCCATGTCCTTATGTTTTTTTGTCTGTTCACCATTGTATTATTTTAACTACTTGTCCCCTGGTATGTTATATATGATGTAACTTTTGATAACAGTTGATGTTGTGTATATACTGCATACTGTACCTCTTGATGAGTTTGATTAAAAAAATAAATAAATAAAGTTACTTACCTGTTAATCAAATCCAGTATTTACCATTCAGAGTGCCGAGTCATTGACGAAAAGTAAGTTCATATGATGTTTAAATCGTGTTAATCCACACTGGTATGCAAGAGGTTTTCTAACATAGTTAAACTTGCTTTTGCTATAGTTTACTTGAAGTAATATAATGTAATTGTTCTATGAGATTGTAATTTTAATATGTTTAGCGCAGGAATTTACCACCTGACGTTTCTACTGTTGTAAGAACGTAGCATCTCCTAATGGAGGAGAGATGTGCTGTTGTGCTACATGTGCTGTTAACGTGATTACGCAGTACCGTTTTACGCCGCTAGATGGCAACATTGACCATGGAATAATTGTAGTCACAAACAAAAGTACTTCTAAACTGGAAGGGAATTAGTGTTGTATGTGTTTCAAGCCTACGATTTCAGCTTGATGAGCATAATAGTGATGCATTTATGTATAATGAGCTGCAGAAATATTACTGTAAGTAATTAGAATCTAAGTCGTATTTTGTTTTTATAATTTCAGACGGTGTGTTTAGCCTATACTATATTGGCAATTCTGAATATCAATGCTGGAACAATACAGAGTTAAGACCCATCTCTTCTTTGTCCTATATTCTGACCGATATACCATCCAGTATAGTGCCACTACCCTACACCCGACTCAGCGCAACCTTATCACCTCCCCAATGCCCCTGGTTGCTGCATGAGGTAACACTGTTCCCCATCAGAACCGTATGTGTACGGTAAGCAGTGTGAAGAGAACCTAGGCCACCAACTCACAGCTGCCCTCACTCATCTACCTGCAGGATACAGTATCTGCAAAAAGTGATATCTTACTGTTTTAATCTTATATATATATATATATATATCTTATATTAAGATAAAAAAATGGCTGTGTGCATCTACTGTACTTGCAGGCTACAGTATGGAAACAGGAACCTTAGTTATCATACTACTGCAATGTACTCATCTGGTACAGTGTTGCACTGAATGGAGATATGGCCTTGGTGGTTAATGCATGTCATGACCAACTACAGAAAAAAGATCACATACTCATAATATTTTGTTATGGCATAGAAAACAATGAAACAAAACAGAAAACAAAGAAATGACCACAGGTTCATCACGAGTCCTTTCAGAATTTTTATTTAGACATGTTTTAATTTTTAATTTTAAATTCAGAAACACATTTTTATTTACATATTTCAAGTTAGAAAAACAAGCATTTTTTTATAGTTCTGTGTGAACAAATATAGAAACACTGACACCCCCAGACCGGTAAATAATTTTCAAAGAAATTCAGCAAATAACTTTAGAGAGAACAGAATGCATCATGTTGTTGCTGAAACATTCTTATAATCCAGACATTCATTTTAGGAAAAGCGCAGAATATGAAGAAAACATCAGCATTTGTATAGTATCACCCAAACAGTAGCCTATACATTGATATCAATATGGCTATGGTATTTGGCAGACACACATAACAACAATACAATCATTCAATTTAACAGTTTACAATTTAAAAAGTTGATAAGACCACATTAAGGAGAATGACAATAATAAACAACAATGTCAATTCAATCAACAGCCTAATGAATATAAATAAATACTATAATATAATCTCAATAGCATAACACTTGTGTATGAACAGGAGTGTGTGACTCTGGTGTTCCTGCAGCATGCTCAACTGCCAGGGCCACAGAGAATGAATGTTGCTACGGTTACATGGTTACTGCGGAATGTTGCAATTTAAGTTGGATGTTGCTACGGTTACGTGGCTACTGCGGAATGTTACAGAGTGTTTTGTGTTGATGAATTTGTGTTTTAATTTTGCAGTTGGTGAAATGGCCTCATTTATACAGAAAGAGAGAAGGAAGAGAAGAGGGGGAAGAGAGAAAGAGAAAAGTGTAGAAAGAGGGTGATGAAGTCTGCAAAATAGACAACAGTTTCTCTCTTACACACACACACACACAAATCTAAAAATGGAACAGCAGCAAACAGGTGATGGATGAAAAAGAGAGATAAGAAGAGAAAGGGAGGAGGGGGAGATGAGGGAGAGAGAATGAGTGGAAGAGGGAAAAGGGAGGAGACAGAGAAAATGAAGGGTCAGAAAGAGAGAGGTGGAGAGTAAGGGATAAGAGAGAGAGAGGAAGAGAAGAAGAGAAGGGAGGGGAAGAGAAGAGAGGGGGAGTAGAGAGAAAGGGTGACATGTGGACGTACCGGTTGGAGGACGAGCTCATGTGATCTTGCGCAGGGACACTGAGGAGTCATACCAATAAACCATAAACCCTGGATAGAGGGGCTCAGTGAATGTGGAGTGGAACGTGTGCAGGTGGGTGAGTGTGTTAGTGGAGACGCTGTAGAAGGACAGAGTGCCGGCCGGCCAGTCCAGGTAAACTCCTACTGTTCTGGAGCGGGAGGAGGAGGCAGGTATGTCAGTGCGTTTCTTATTGTGCCAGACAGAGTATCTGTGATTAGAGTAGCAGCTCAGACTCCAGGACTCGGCATTCAGTCCCATTATGACGTCATCATTCCTCCCTTTCCTCTCGATGCTTTTATAGGCCACAGATATAAGAGCTCCATTATCTCCACTCCTCTCAGCCTCCCAGTAGCAGCGTCCAGTCAGACCCTCTCTACACAACACCTGAGGAGACCAGTCAAATCTCTCTGGGTGTTCAGGATACGGCTGCTGCTCTAACACACGTGTCACCTTTCTGTTCCCCTCAGAGAGAGAGAGACGTCTGTCTGCTGTGTTTGGGTCCAGTGTGAGATCACAGGCATCTGCAGACAAGAGGAGAGGACATGAGAACAAACACACACACACGTCAACACAAACACACTCCTACACACACACACACACACCATGTCAACACAAACACACAAACACACTTCTACACACCCTACCTACCTACACACACACACACACACACACCATGTCAACACAAACACACTTCTACACACCCTACCTACCTACACACACACACACACACACCATGTCAACACAAACACACACACACACTCCTACTCACCCTACTAACACACTCAAACACACACACACACACACCATGTCAACACAAGCAAAAACACACACACACTCCTACACACTCTACCAACACACACACACCATGTCAACACAAACACTCCTACACACCCTACCAACACATACACATACACACACACACCATGTCAACACAAACAAAAATACACACACTCCTACACACCCTACCAACACACACACCATGTCAACACAAACAAAACACACACACTCCTACACATCCTACCAACATTGCTATTAGACACCCATACACACCTAATGCTAAAACATGTGACAGACAGACATGAGAACACACACACACACTCCTACACACCATGTCAACACAAACACACGCACACACACACTCAACATAACAAAACACCCTCACTCCTACACACCCTACCAACACACACATACACACACATGTCAACACATACACACTCCTTTGCACCCTAGTACCCACACACACACCCACCATGTCAACACAAACACACACACTCCTAAACACCCTACCAACACACACACGGACACCATTTCAACACAAATAAAAGACACACACTCCTACCAACACACACAGTAAACACAAACAAACACACACACACACACACCACACACACACCACGTCAACACAAACACACTCCTACACACCCTACCTACACACACACACACACACCATGTCAACACAAACACACACACACACCGTGTCAACACATACACACTCCCACACACCCTAGTACCCCCACACACACACACACACAATGTCAACACAAACAAAATACACACTCCCCTACACACCTTACCAACATTGCTATTAGACACTCATACACATCTAATGCTTAAAACATGTGAAAGACAAGAGAAGAGGACATGAGAACACACACACACACACACATACACACACACACACACCCCTACTGAACCTACCAACACACACACACACACACCATGTCAACACAACCAAACATCATGTCAAGACAAATACACAAATTGCTATTAGACACCCATTCACACATTCAAGCATAAAAACATGACACACTCACACACACACACTCCTATTCACCCTAGCAACACAGTCACACACACTGCTATTAGATACCCACACACACATTCAAGCATGTGAATGATAATACTATATAAATACTATATATATACAAATACTGAATAAACAAAACAAAAAAAACTTACATCTCAGCAAATGTGGCCGTGCTCTGCTTACAGAAGCCCCAGTTCTGTAAGAAAAACAAAATGTCACACACATGTACCATACAATGTCCAACTAGTTCTCAGAAGGAGACAATCATGATGTAAAAAGCCCCAACACTGTCTGTCCTGCACTTAGATTAGAGTTAGTGAGCAACATGAGGGCTACCTCTGAATAACAAATGCAATTTCCAACAGTGAAACTCCATTAATGTATATGTCAGGGAACACCAGCAAGACCTTCACAACCCACCTGTGAGTCACAGACCACATGTTGAGAACCCTAAATTAATGATTGTTTGTTGCATTACTGGTTACTCACAGTGATAATAGGCCTTATAGACATTTAACTTTGTTAAATTTGATCTACTTCATAGGGGTCCCAATATACAGAATTAATGGCCTCTCTGACAGACAACAAGAAAAAAAGTATTTTTTTTAGTATTTCTTGTAACATGGAGATAAACAGCTCCCTGTTTTTCTGTTAATCTCGCAGCATGGAATCTGAGAGGCGTTCAAATTTTACATTTGTCAAATAGTGATGAATGTTTGTGAGTAAAACAAGAAAAAATGGTGTTGAGGGTCCATAACATTAACAGTAACTCTTCGTCCAGCTCCACTGTGGGTGAGTTGCGCCAACAAGGATTAAGTTTTATCCATTAATCGGGTTGCACCAAACTTTAAACCTAGTTTAAAGGTAATTAGGTTTACGTTTAAACCATCCTTGAAACATTTAAACCAAATCCTAATTTTGGTTTAAATGTTAACATAAACCTGGTTTCATTTTAATCCTGTTGCTAAACTGCTTTAAACTCAGATTTAAATTTCAGTTAGGGATTCATTTTAAACTTGCTTTAAATGTCTTAAATGGCTGCATATATTTGATGGATTGACGAAAATCGAGTCCACAAAGGAAAATAAGAGACCGTCTCAACCCTATGGAGTTTTATGATGAGGAATTTTCAAGGAGGTACAGATTCAACTAGGAATTTGTAATAAGATTACATTTAAACTGCAAGTGCACAATTAACATGGCAGCAACCTGATTATCTTTAAACTAGGTTTAATGGACAAACCTTGATTTAATCCAGGTTAAAACGTAATCCTTGTTGGTACAACCCACCAGTCGAGGTTTTAATCACAGGTTAAGGTTTTAATCGTGGATTTGTTAAACCATGCTTAAAATTAAGTGGTGCAACAAATTCAATTTAAACCTGGATCTACAAATCCTTGATTAGGCCTACACCAAAGATTATTTTAATCCTTGTTGGTGAAACCCACCCTGAGTGTTCAAAAAAGTTCATGGAGAACTCAAGACAAAACAGAAAACTGTTTGTAAAAGTTCCTACACATTCAGCTACGATTGTGAATGTGAACACACCTCTAAATATTTGCATTATTGGATGCTGCATCAAAGAGATAACAAATACACGTCAGTGTAAAGCAGCTATTACAATACATATTTGAAAATAGACCACTACACACGGTCCAAACATACTCAAGTATCGCCAGTTTACAGACGGGATCGATCCTCCAGTCTAGCAGATAACAGCTTCAGTCCTGATTCTCCAAGAGTGTTGTGCCTCAAGTCCAGCGCTTTTATATGGTTTGAAGTCAGAGCTGCAGCCAGAACACCACAACCCTTCTCTGAGATGAGACAATCAGAGAGCCTGAGAAAGAGAGAGAGAGAGAGAGGGAGGGAGAGGGAAAGAGAGAGAGGAAGGGAGGGAGAGAGAAAGAGAGAGATGGTCCTTTTCATTCTTACCTGCATACAACTGGTGACTGTTTAAATCTGAAGTTATTTGTTTATTTTACAACAGATATGTCTGGATAAACTATTTATTAATTGATTGGACAAGAGACATTCCTAGAGTGGCGATATCTCAGGACATCCCCACTCAAACACGCTTTTTGCTCTGAATTGTCCAATGTGAACATTCCATTCATTCAAAGCGAGATAGTAGCGATTTCATAACATCACATTTGACAGCTATTGAGTGGGAAAATGGAGTAAGTAGAGTAGGGTGAATGTTCAATTTAGCAAATGACATATAGACAAGCGAGTAGGCTCTGCAAATTGGACGATTTGGAACTACTTTAGGGTGGAGGATGAATGGGGGAAAAAAAATCTAAATAAAGGACATAAGAAGCAATTTGGTGTCTTCCAACATGATTAGTTGGTAGTAGAACTGTTGATGTATGAAAGCAATATGGTACAAGTCAGAGTGCCATTGGTAGCAGATATTTCCATGGCTGTGATTACCTGCAGCACAAGGCCCAATAAAACCTATGGTGATATGTGCTACCAACCCCACTCTCACTTGTGCGATATTGCTTCATTATAAACTAATATGACACAGATTTGATCAGTTCACAGACATTTTAAGACTCACAAATAAGCTCAAAAGTAGAATGACACCTGCACAATGATATAAACAAGGTGGGATATTAATTGCTGCTTTTTCATTTGGTTGACCAGTTAATGTTTATTTTTATATCATCATGGTTCTTCTAACTAATGAAGAATTTTAAGACAAAGATATGTCTTCACCCACCTTAATGTGTGTATTTTGCAGTAGGAACTGGACAGTCCCTTAGAGAGCAGCTGAGCTCCAGAATCCCCCAGGTCATTGTCACTCAAGTCCAGCTCTTGTAGGGAGTTTGGTGACTGTAGAACTGAAGCCACCATCTCACAAGATTTATATGTGAGTTTACAATCAGCAAGCCTGCATAAGAACACAACAAAAGATAACATGAATAAATGGAAGATATAGTGTTTACACAGTGCCCTGATACATAAATAAAAATCAAGAACACAACATCAGATCAGATGGCTACTGTCGCCATACTCGGGTCGGCGGCTGTTCAGCTGGTCAAATAATTCACTCACACTGATTTAGTATTGATGTTGTCGCTGAAGCTATCTATTTTGTTTCATAATGATTTATTTATTCATTGTAATTAGCATATGTATTGATTGTTTTATTTATTCTTATTAATTTTCTTTATCTAACAAAGAGGTTAGTTGCTCAGGTGCTGTGTGATATGAGCTCATGAAGGCCTATACATTTTAGGATTTAGGGAAGACTTGTTCAATGAAATGGTATTTTAATATCATACCCTATCTCTCTCTCTTTTCTTAATACATTTTATATTTTTCTTAATTCTTACACATTGAAACGGAATATATCGTCCATGTTATTTGGTTAGGATTAATTAAATTGGATTAATGCAATATCCTGTTGCAAACCCCTGTAAACCCCTCCCTCTCTGTAGCCGCTAACATTATACACTGTCTGTATTGAGAACCGAGAGGTGCGTTGGTTGAAATTCGCAGGCGAACACTTGCAAATAAGTTTTTGGCAAACGTTTGCAAATACTCGCAAAGTGTACAGTGGAGTTGTACGTGGGCTTGACGAAGGTAACAAAGCAATTACCGTTACAGTGGAATGTTAACACCAAATCGTTCAAATAGAGTCGGGGCTCGAGCGGCAGACACACAAGCCGTTGGCGAAAGCAGCCGTTGGATCCCCACAGACTCGAGCAAAGCAGGAGGGTCGTTGGGCACCAGACGTAAAATCAGCGGATCTAGCAGCTGCCCTCCAGCTAACTACTCAAAGCCTGGCGAGAAGAGTAAATAACGAGGCACATCAGACATCAGATCCTACAGTTACTCTGTGTGATTTACTCTTGTTGAACTAGCTTCTATGCCTAGCTTCTACTAGAATGTGAATCACTAACATTGGACACCATGCAGAGGTGAACCACTGCCATTAAAAACAAAAACGTCAAGCAAATTATTAAAAAAAATACTCTTAAACTTATTTACGAGTGGACATACATTCATTACAAAGGTAACGTTAACTTATTGAAGACATTTCTCACCAGTCTAGAGTTAACACCGTGGTTAGCTAGACTGTCGGCTAGCTTAATAACAATATCGTTAACGTTAACTTAACGTTACCAGAAAAGTTGAGCTGTCAACTGTAGCAGCGCCAACGTCCTTTCTCCAGTTTTCCTAAATAACTCATTCTAGTATAACGGTTAACCCAAGAACTTAAAAAGTTCTGAAAGGAAAGGAATACGAGTTCAGATGCCTACCTGGCGAGAAGATTCAGGAATTGTCTTAAAGTCTCAACAGCAAAACGAGGCACAGCAGAGATACAGTACTCGCTATGGTTCACTTGTTGAAATATTTCAGAAATAACTTCAACGGCTGCGCTGCAGTATATATCCCAACAGTGACGTAAGCATGACGAACTGACTGTATCTCTCGTGCGAGATAAGAAAGAGGAAAGGATAGGAGAAAATGGATAGAAACGGTAGCCTAATCTTGTATAATAAAATATAATATAATTACATAGGTTGGTACATAACTAGGTGTATAACATACACCTAGCAACCACAATTATAATACATTGCAAATGACTGACGTAAATATTGGGTGGGTTATGTGCAAACACTGTCTAGATTAGGCTGTCATCTCCTTAATGAATCAATGTTAGCTTGTAAATTAGCTGGTAGCCTATGCTATGTATGGTTTAGCCAAAGGAATGACACTTACGTCAGGACCGGGTGGGTAATCGGGAGAATTCCCGGTGGGCCGCTTCACTTTTGGGCCGGTCGAGGAAAAAACATATTGACATTTTCCACGTTAGTATATCTTCTCTAAGTAGACTATCGCCTACACGTTCCGCATTCTGTGCATGACACCGTTGCCTGGGCTCCATGTGAGCGAGCTCTCCCCTCCCCAAAAGAGTTGGCTGCGGGTCCATATAGCCCGTCTTTTCCAAAAAGTTTTCTCAGATACGGATAGCCGGCCGGCCTATACAGTAGCCATAAGCGTCAGGAAGGATGGATGGTAGAAAGAGGCCAGGAGGGACTGAAACGGCCAGGTAGAATGCTGCTAAATGTGCCAAGCTTCCAGATTACAGACAAAAGTGGCAACTGATAAAGAGAGATTGCCTATAGGCAATGATTATTAGCAGTGTAATTATTGGGCTAATATTAGACGTTTGTAGCGTTGTCAAGCTATTCGCAAGCAACATATTCAATTAGGCTACTTAAAATATTAGCCTTTTGTATCCATTTCATAGACTTTGCAGTATGCAAATATTGATAACAAAACTGAAGCTTGATCTGTGTAGGCCTATGCGGTAAAAATTGTAGCCGAGCAGCAGATCAATCAGTCGACCACTGAAAATGATGAGCCCGAAATTAGTGAAGAGGAGGCCATGAGGGACAAGTAGCCTAGAGAGGATAAATTAAAGTTATTTATTGTAAGAAAGAGCTATTATTCTACATGATGAACCTTGTTTGTTCAGAAGAGGGTGTAGTAAAGGAGTAGGCTAAATCACCAAACAACAATATAGCCTATCCATGCAAAAAACATGTAGCCTAAACATTAGTTCAATATGCCTCTTTGTGGAAGCGATAGACTACATTTCAAAGGCTTTCTTTCTTTCTTTCTTTCTTTCTTTCTTAACTTGTGGTAGGCCCATAGTGGAATATTTTTTGTTAACTCTCAATTTAAGTGAATTATTATATAACCTTTACACATTGTTGAACCATGGTACTAATAAAAACTACAGGATAGTAAGAGCTGAAATGTTGTTTAATTTATCCAATTTCCGCCACTATGGAAAACGTGGGCCGGTCTTGGGCCTGAAACTCCCGGGCTGAAAAGTGGCCCCACTCCGGCCCTGCACTAGTAGTGAGCTCTGACACTAAGTTACCTCTCCAAGCAATCTGTGAGAACTTCAGTGAGTATACCTTAGTGAAAAGAGTTATGGTTGGTGGTGATTAAGATTAGGCCTATGTGGAAGTGATAGGCCTGGGCCCAGTTTCCCGATAACGACGAAGACACGCTCTGAAGAGGGTTTTCTACGATTCATCTTACGATCGTTCGTTTGGTTTTTCCAACTGTTTCCCGAACATGCTCGTAGCGTGAACGCGCGTGCACTGCTCTTAAAGCAACACCAAAGAACTTTTCCTCTGTCGCACGCACTATTTGTTTATCCAGCACTGGCTTTGGAAATAACAATGTCCACAGACAAGGTAGAATATGTTGCATCAGATGCATGTCACATTTGTAGTTTCTTATGTGTCATTCCATCGAACTACAGATCCGCTACCCGATCTGGCAAACTTACATAGTGCGGTTATAGCCGATAGAGGGCCGCGAAGCGAATGCAGAAGTGCCGTTCACCCTGTTACGAGTTGATGAACCACTGAAACGATTTTGGAAACATTATTTTAAGGTAGAAAAAACTCTTTGGTGTTGCTTTAAGACGCTCTTAAGGGGAGCTGTCCACGTTAATAGTTCTGAAATATTCTCTGATTTGATAGTGATGTCAGGTGACTGCACGTCACAGCTATAGGCCTACCATTTAAGCTTCGGATCTACACATTAATTCACATCAATACGAAAATAGAAACACTTTGACATCTGCATGTAAGCATCCCAAGTAGGTTATATACCACACACAGACATAAATAATTGTAATTATTTAAGATTAGATTGTTGCACCATGCAATAGGCTTTTTGGCTGTGTCACTTAAGAACACGTTTGAAGATAAGAAAGAAGTCGAGTAAAGTGAGGAAATGTGTAGGCTTAGATTTTGATGCAGTAGGCCTACAGACTAAACCACATGTTCCTTTCTCTGCTTGTACCTTTATAGGCCTAATAAAATATAGCCCTCACTTAGCAAAGATAATGGCAGACTATTCTGGCAAAGTCTCGTTTCATAACTTGATTGCATTTGTGTCCGCTTTTCATCACATTATTATGACCATTAAATGTAGGCTATGCTGTTTTGCACGCTAAAATCTGATTCATCACAGGTAAACACAATAAAGAATGGGAACGTAAATTGGATTATGTATTCTAAGTTGTAATTCCTCTGTATGTCCTGTTGGTGACCTCAGTGAGAACTGTTAAGACGCTCTTAGCCGGTAATGACAACTCTGGAGCACTCGTAGATCTACGAGTGTTTTCACGACGCTCTTAAGCTACGATGGTTTCGGGAAACAGTCGGAAAATCTTAAGACGTTCGTAAGAGGGACTTTAAGACGCTCTTAGGCTTAAGATGCTTTCGGGGACTGGGCCCTGGGCTATAATAAAACTAAACAACCTTTATCAGGCTTGTGTTTTGTACTCGCGTTATTTTAGATGGAGGGAGAGAAGTACACACAACTGGGTTGGAAGCAGCCAACTGCTGATGAGCTCCAGATAATTAGCAAACATGACCTCAAGGACCACATGGACATGTAGGATAGGTTCTGGATGAAGAGGAAGACAAGGATGTGCTAGAGGAGGAGAGTAATCTCCCAACTGTGCGCATGTAGGCTACATTTGTGGTTGTGACGACAGTGTTGCTTATAACAATAATGACGGGGATTATATTATAGTTTATTTACATTTGTAATTAAAATTCTACTTTTCTCATCACTCAATTTTTTTATTTTGAGTTTGGTTTACCATTTCTTATCAGGTTCCAAGTCAGGTAGAGCATCAACGCGTCTCACTTTGCTTATTCTTACACAGACATAGACACCAACTCCAATAGCATTTACACCCCATTGTCTGCTAGGCGTAGATGGACACAAACACACACACAACCATGCCACAGCTGTGATGGAACGTACACACTATGGATCTGGTGTGAATGTGGCATTAATCCGAATGATTATTTATTGAAATAAATTTTTCTATTTTTGATAAACTCTGATTTCCGTCTCCATTTTATGTTACGGCCTTTGAGCCGGCCGTAACAATAGTCAACATACATAATCAGGAGACATTATTCTTCTGTAATGACATAGAACACACACACACACACACACACACACAAACACAAATCTAAAAGGTTTTAATAAGATGTAATGTGGATAACTTGTATATGTAGTGATCTAATGAATGGCATATTGTCCTAACAACGGTGTCTGCCAATATTTGCCTAATTAAACAAACAAACAAATAAAACAAATATCAGGAAATGAGTGCATGGCCTTATTCCAACCTTAATATCTGCAGTATGCTGTTGGAACTTGACAGTCCTTTAGAGAGAAGCTGCACTCCAGAATCCCCCGGGTCATTGTTACTGAAGTTCAGCTGTAGCAGGGAGTTTGGTGACCGTAGAACTGATGCCACAATCTCACCCAATTTATCTGTGAGCTTACAGTCAGCAAGCCTCCATAAGAGCAACAAAAGATAACATGAATAAATGGAAGATATAGTGTTTACACAGTCACAATCAAGAGACATTTCACCAACAGTGCAGAAATCATTCATGTGTACACTGGTCAAACACCACAAACACACACACATGCACACAGGCAGGCACGTACGCACACAAGCACACATGCACACACACCTGATAGATTTTACTACGATGTAGTGCTAGGTATGATGTAGCTAAATTGTAGGGGTGCATTGAACAATATATTGGCCTAACTTCGCCACCAGCCAATATTGCCCTTGTTGACTGGTACCGGCTTATCTGTAAATGATGGCTGAGGTTTATCTGTAATGTCGTATAAATTCTTCAGCTGAACAACTTGCATATATTGTTGTTTCACTGTCACCATAGCATATTACTAATAATAACAATTAAGGAAACAAACAAATACAAAATATCAGGAAATGCATGGCCTTACACCAACCTTAATGTCTGCAGTTTGCAGTGGGAACTAGACAGTCCCTTAGAGAGAAGATAAACTCCAGAATCTCTCAGGACATTGTGACTTAGGTCCAGCTCTATCAGGGAGTTTGGTGACTGTAGAACAGAAGCCACAATTCCACAGGATCTCTCTGAGAGTTTGCAGTCAGTAAGTCTGCATAACAACATGAGAAAACATCAAATATTATGATTATCCCTTTTGTTTAATGTTCGGCTGCATGGCCCTGCTTCCGAGTGACATTACTGGAAAAATATGAAAAAAAAAATAATGAGACGCAAATGATTTCTTGATAAAAAGCGTGACCTAAGACATATGCAAATCACATAGCCTTTCCCAGATATGGGTGGCCCAGATAGTCTTGAAAAAGAAAGATATAGTATGTGGTCGTTGTATTACAGTTAGTTCAACCGTGGCCAACTGGTTAGCACTCTGGACTTGTAACCGGAGGGTTGCCGGTTCGAGCCCTGACCAGTGGGCCACGGCTGAAGTGCCCTTGGCACATAACCCCTCACTGCTCCCCGAGTGCTGCCGTTGAAGCAGGCAGCTCACTGCGCCGGGATTAGTGTGTGCTTCACCTCACTGTGTGTTCACTGTGTGCTGTTTGTGTTTCACTAATTCACCGATTGGGTTAAATGCAGAGACCAAATTTCCCTCACGGGATCAAAAAAGTATATATACTTATACTTAACTAGCTGCAGGTGACCGCTTCTGCATAATTTCATGGACTGCTGAAATATAACCTAAACTATTTTTTACTATTTCTTAACTGGTCCAGGGTCAGGAAAAGGGCAGCAAAAATCTCTGCAGACCCCTCACATCCTATTCAACCTCCTGGTAGGTGATACAGGGCACTGCTCGCCAAAACCAGCCGACACAAAGACAGCTTCCATTACACTGAACAAAGTCAATCAACACTGTTCTGCTCATCTACCTCATGTATAATTCAATTTTACAATTACAAAATACACAATATCATTGCACTGAACGCCTTGTACTATATGTATATTTAAATCTTAAAAGTCTATACTGATATTGCACTATTCCATACCCACTCTTCAATGGTATATTGTATCTTGCCTTGCCTTGAGGTGTCCACACCATGGCAACCCTGACAGGGACAACAAGGAGGCGGACACAGAAATATTTCCATCTACCTCTGAATTTAAGTGCACCAGATTGATGCATTTAAATGTTAAAATATTCTAAATTTCTTTTGAGGGGCCTTGTCCCCGGATCCCTGTAGTGTGGCTTGGTTACAGGCCTGCCCCCACTGCTTAAAAAAATCCTAGAGGAAACACTGCTACACCTTGCATTTTCATAATAGGGGGAATAATGTATCTTGGTTATGTGGTAAATTTTCATGAAGATGTCGTGTGGCCAGGCACCAGCCAAAAAAACTTACTGAAGAAGAACAGGCCAGCGAACCCTTCTTTGTCGGTGAGCTTTTTCTTTTGGCAGTTTGCAAACGGAGTGCGTTACCACCACCATCTGCTGGACAGAGGTGTAATGTCAAGTGTACCATGTAGCCTCGTTCTGGCCTCCGGGTGAATAAGGCAAATGGAACGGCGTTTTTAAGCACCAGAATTTCTCATCATGTCTTGACAAGGTTTACACCAATCATCATCTTCTAATGTATCCTTATGCTGAGAAGTCCACTCTTTTAGCCCCAAACAGGCTATCGTTTATTCGCGAAGCATGTTTCAATCAACACATTACTCAAGATGTTTGTATTGTTGTAGGCCTAATAGTGAATGAATGAATGAATGATAAAGCGATGAAAAAAATGTACGCACAGTGAGTACAGGATTACAGCTGGCGGTGCCAATGGTCAACGACAAAACAGTTATACACACAGTTAATTACTTTCACGATTGACTGACAAAGGGTTACCATCGAAAACATAGCCTGAAAAAAGCATTTCCTCCAATAATGTTCGGATAACTATAATAAAAAAACCTAAGTACATTATCATTATTCCGAAAATCTGTATCAAAATAGATTCAGAAGAGTGGACTTAGCCTAAGGCTATGTCTACACATGTCTTGCCGCTTTCACACCTTTATCCACACTGGTAAAAAAAAGTCTTGCGTCTGCACGAAGAGGTGAAAACGAGTGAAAACACTGTAGTGCATATGCCTATGCCAGGCCTGTAGCCTATGTGGTACCTGGCGGTGCAGAGCTTCACACAAAAACATTCTCCCTATTTTATACAGCTTATGCGTTCTCCGAAGCAGTTCCGTGAGAAATTCAACCTGAGTTTTCAATTTAACTGTTCAACTAAGTTCATTTACCACATTATAATACATTTCTATGATGCCATTTACCTTTGCTAAAAGGCAATAGTTTTTGCCATGTATCAAATCGTGCATCCACATTGAGTGTACATCTAATGTAGGCTAACATGGTTTCTAAGAGACGTAGACAGGTTCATTTCTGACTTCACTAGACTATGAATGCATTTATTTACAGTATGTTATGAGACATGTGAAAGAAATGAAAGACACCAGCACTACGCACAAATTAATTTAAACTAAAATGGCACTGCCCTAATAACCTTTGACTAGTTATCTCACATCAGTCACTGACAGTAGAATGTATCGGGAAAACACATAGCCTAGGGAAAACACTGTTCACCAAGTCATGATAAGATATTGGCACAGCACAGCAGTTGATTGTGGTGTTTACTGAGTGTAATCCTAGGTAGGCTAATGTCATGTATGAAAACTAGTATTACCAGGGAATACTGTAATGAGTGCCAGGTCGAGTGCAGCTGGGTTTAAGGGTCAGAGGTAATGGGGCTATGTCTTCATCGCCAATGTTGATTGCTGTCCACACAGCAAGTGCAAACCGGAATTTTAAAAAAAACCTGGAACTCGTTTTCAAAAAGTATAATTTTTGGTCACCTAAAATTCCCGTAGTCGTGTGGAAACAAGGCTAAAACGATAAAAAACTTTACTGTTTTAACAAAAACTGTCTTTGTGTGGACATGACCTAAGACTACAAAGAAATGTCTGCACCCACCTTAATGTGTGTATTTTGCAGTTGGAACTGGACAGTCCCTTAGAGAGGAGCTGAACTCCAGAATCCCCCAGGTAATTGTCACTCAAGTCCAGCTGCTGTAGGGAGTTTGGTGACTGTAGAACTGAAGCCACCATCTCATAAGATTTCTCTGTGAGTTTACAGTCAGCAAGCCTGCATAAGAACACAACAAAAGATAACAAATGGAAGATATACTGTCTACACCAGTGGTCCCCAAACTTTTTCTTCAGAGGGCCAGCTCACTATGCCTGGCTATAAGAGAGGGCCAGAGAATCGGAGTATGTCAGCAACTGTAATAGCCTTGAATATTAATCCATTACATTTAGTCATAGGCTATTGCAATCTAACACCATTGTAAGCAGTGTTTATTTTATATTGCCATCATGACATATCGATAAAATGTATTTCAACATGGAAATAGCTTAAATTAAATAATACTAACAAAAAGTCTTTAAAGCAACACCAAAGAGTTTTTTGTACCTTTAAGATAATGTTTCCAAAATCGTTTCAGTGGTACATCAACTAGTAACAGGGTGAACGCCACTTCTGCATTGGCTTCGCAACGCTCTATCGGCTATAACCGCACTATGCAAGATCGGGTAGCGGATCTGTAGTTCGATGGAATGAGACATAAGAAACTACAAATTTGACTTTCATCAGATTCTGATGTCGCAATACATCATACTTTCATAAAATCATGCAACTGATGCTTTAAAGTAACACCAACATGCTTTGGTGTTACTTTAAAGCATTCCCAAAAATATGTTTTATTTAAAATTTTGAACTGTCTTTGCATACACAGCTAACAAGTTGTGAACAAGCAATATCCTACAACTAATTGAAAGTTCTCAAACTATGAGAGTTTTATGAAGTGCTGGAAAAACTGGAGAACTGTGTGGGGCAATTCCACGGAAAATTGACTTTTTGTCACATCCATAACGCCAGTGAAATGCCTTGGAATTTGTATGATGTGAATGATAACATTCATTTTTTGTGCATTTTTTCTCATGTACATTCTTCAGCCAAAAATAGCAAATGCTCAAATTTCATGTAATCATTCACATCATACCATACCATCACATTTTATTGGCATTATGGATGTCACATAAAACATAGTTTTCCATAGAATTTCCCTGTGAGTTCTGCTGTCTTTGTATTAATTTGAATGAGTGAAAGAAAATAGTCCCAGAAATATGTTCAATATAGTTAGGACTATTAAAACAAATTTTAGAATACTTTGAGTACTGATGCAGTCAGCATAGGCCTATTATCTTACTAATCTATATCTTACATTGTTTGCAGGTAGGACTACATTCCATTCAACTCAAAAAAGCACCAAAACAACCACCAGTGGACAAAAAGGTATTACAAGTGTACTGTTAAGCCTCTTTATAGAGGATGAATGGGGGAAATTACAAAGGTTATAGTTTGACGGTGTGCCCTGATAAATAGCAAAAAAAAAATCAAGAGACCCTTAACCAACAGTGCAGAGATCATTCACATGCACACCATGACACACACATTTGCCTTGTTGTCTCTGGTACTGGCTTATCTGTACATGCTATGATAATAAGATGGCAGCAGAGTTTAGCCAGTTAGAGCCGGAAATTGGTCAGATTGACATGTAGTTGTTCGGCAGAAAAAATATATAATATCCAGTGGAAGATATGATACATTAATTAATTAATTAATTAATTAAATAACATTAAATATGCTTGTATGCTTGTTGCACAACATTTACAATATGTTATCATGACAACTCAAATAAACATAGCCTATAAAACATTTTTTATTTCAAGTTTGCTCTAGCAGTGTAGGCTTTTATTCTATGAAGTCGGGCCACAAGTACGCAGGAATTCTTGGAGTGGCAGCTGTGTTCCAGTGACTCTGATTGATTAAGGATGGCTTCAAGGTATTTATTGGGACTATTCCTATTAGGAGGGTAGTCCAGGGCAACTAAATGGATGTCGCCACCATCCATCTAAAACTTTCAGTAAGGCTCTGTAGGCCACTCTCAGGTGAACCTTCATGACCGTTCATCACAGCTGTTGCTTCGTTAGAAGGCTACCAGGTCTGTGGGGAGGGGCCGCTGGGAGTGAGAGTGTGGGGCTGAGATCACACAGAACTGAACTGATAGCCTATAAACAACAATATGATGCCTGTTTCTAAGCTCACTGGGAATTCTCCCAACTCTGGCGATTGGAAGAGCCAGATGAACATGGCACATGGAAGAGCACAGAGGAACGTGGATGTTTGTAGAGGAAGACCGATATTGTAACACCTATTTTCTGGAGTTTGTGAAGGTATATTTTGTTTGCTACCCACACATCTTTTGAGTTGGATTGAATGTTTTGCATTGGACTATTACTTAAAGACTTCTCTGAAATAAAACTTCTGTTTGCTCGGCTTCACGTTTTGGCAGTTCTCTGCTATACATCCCACCTGCTTCAAAGAAAAAACCCTGTCATGATATCACACATATTATTAACAAGAAAGATTAAGTACACAAACAAATACAAAATTATATCAGGAAATGCATGGTCTGCACCAACCTTAATGTCTGCAGTTTGCAGTCGGGACTAGATAGTCCCTTAGAGAGAAGCTTAACTCCAGAATCCCCCAGGTCATTTTCACCCAAGTCCAGCTTTATGAGGGCGTTTGTTGACTGCAGAACGGACACCACAATCTCACAGGAATTATGTGTGATCTTACAATCAGCAAGTCTGCAAAAGAGTTTGACAATATATTATATGACAAAATACTATGCAAGGTGTTTGGATACTAGATGTAAAAAAAGGGTTTTTACCAATTTTTAGGTCTGCAGTATGCAGTGGCAATTATAGTCTGATAGACAGAAGCTGAACTCCAGAATGTGACACGTTGTATAATTTTACAAAACGTTACACGTCCTTTCAAGTTCACAAAAAAAAACAGGTGCTGATACAGTAACTCCATCTGTAGGAGTTGGTGTGATGACCCTAAAGTAATTTAACAACAGCAAATAAGGCTTTGTCTCAGATGGCATACTTCTGCACTTCCAATACCTAATTTGAGTGCATGAGCGCATTCACACTGAAAATTCCGACAACACAAAGTGCCCTGCTAGTCCCCGGAGGGCACTCATAGCGGCTGAGTGTGGAACGGTGGACACTTTTCACCCTCAACAGACGCCATCTTGGCTACATAGCGGAATCTGGAGCATCAATGTAGCTCAAACAAACAAGATCTGGCAAAAGGGCATTATGAGAATGTAAAGACTCAATGCTCTTAAAGTGACAATGCACCATTTAAGTAAAACAGCATTTCTTCATAAATTAATGTATAAAAACTCACAGTAATGGTCTGTAAATTACAGTGTCACTGTAAACGCGATGCTGAAAATGTTTACTTTTTTGGAGGACAATGACAACTGGTAGCATAGACATACTGATAGCTGTAATTAAGCCTGAATGACACATATTTATGTGGAAAGACAGTAGCCCTACGCCATGAGCAACTGAGCCAGGCAGTCGACGGCCGTCGGATGGACAGCCATTCTGGACTTTTCCCAAACGCACACATTGCCAGTCCACCATTGCAATGATGTGTATATTTTACCTCTGCTATGTAGCATGGCCACACAATAAGCCTTAAGGGCATCAAGTAAGGAAAACGGAAAGTTTTGTGCCGTCTGCAAAGGGCTAATAAATGTATCATAACTTTTGAACAAAAGGTGACAAATTGATTCTGTTTTTCTGCTGTTCTGTAGAGGATACAATTGTGAATCTGTCATACATTCTAGGTTTTTGTCCATTTTCAACAGAAATGTGTGTGTGTGTGGGGGGGGGGGGGGGTCTTGGCAAACTGATATTTCTGTGTTTTGGGGGTTTGAATTTTGAAGAGATTACATTAGTATATGGTATGTGTCATTTCAAAGGGCTATGTCTCTGATTACAATGGTGGGTATATTGTATTTCTGCCCTGTAGCATAACCACGCCTTTTTGTGTCACAAGGGTATCAAGTCTGAAAAAATGGAATGTTCCAGTCAGTTACGTGCAGTCAGTGTTATTTCACAACTACATGCAGTGAGTGACTCACACAACAGTCACGGTAACTAGATATTACATCATCACTATACCCTCCAATACAATCCCAATATTAAGTAGCCTAAAGTTATAGCTGTTTTGACCTCATCCTATTGTAACCACATCACTAACCTCAGTGTTTCCAGCTTGCAGTTAGTATGCTTCAGCCCAACAGACAGCAACCTCACTCCAGAATCCATCAGAGAATTAGAACTCATATCCAGCTCTTTCAACAGGGAGTGTTCGGACTGAAGAGCAGATGTTAGGACCTCACAGGATTCCTCTGTGAGACCACAACCAACCAATCTACAGTAACATAACACATGTAGGAGATTGGTTATTGCTAATGATCTACATTTAATGAGATATTACATAACATCACCAATACAACACTAGTATTAAGTAGCTTGCAGTTACTATGTGGTATAATGGTGTGGTATAATACACAAATGTATATAGGTTTGTCATTTACTGAAATATTTAGTTTAACAGTGCATATGTGCTATGAGGAAATGGTTCCCTTCATCCGAAGTCTCCCTCTGTGGAAATGTCCAGAGAGTGAGAAGACTCTTTGCTGTAGGGTTAGGGTTAGGGTCAGTCTGATTCTCTTCACCCCAAGGACACAAACATACCTAGGCCATTAGAAGGCTAAAGGATCTCGTCACATCCTTATCTCTGTTAATACTAACTGGATGGATGGATCATTGTGGGGGGGGGGTCTCTTGTGATTTTCCATGTGTGTGTGTTAAGGGTATAAGAACTGGCTTCACCCACATATGTGTGGGATTGTTACTTGACATTTGCTGTGGGTAACATGCTCCCGGTATCGAGAATAAAGCTGCAGTCTCACACCAGTTGTCTTGGAGTAATTTTGACCACAACTATTTTATTGACCTCATCATATTGTAACCACATCACTAACCTCAGTGTTTCCAACTTGCAGTTAGTATGCCTCAGCCCAACAGACAGCAACCTCACTCCAGAATCCTCCAGAGGATTAGAGCTCAGGTCCAGCTCTTTCAACAGGGAGTTTTCTGACTGAAGAGCAGATGTTAGGACCTCACAGGAATCCTCTGTGAGACCACAACCAACCAATCTACAGTAACATAACACATGTAGGAGATTGGTTATTGCTAATGATCTAAATTTTAACGAGATATTGCATCACCACTAGTCTCACTATCACCAGACCCAGCTCAATCTTTTAAGATAGAACATTGGTCTGGGGAGTCTGCAATGTATTTTCTATTGCACAAGAGGCTTGATCAACGGCCATAGTTCAGATGACACTTATACGCAATTTGATAGTAAACAAATCCAGATGACGTTTGCAAAGCGACACGAAAATTCCAGGTGGATGAGCCAGTTTGTGATTGGTCCACACAAAATTGTAAAGGAAGCAGGAGAAAAAGATGCACAGGGTTCCAGTCTGAGCTGCAGGGCAAAAAAATTGCCTGCAGATCAGGCTGGGTTTACCCTGTCTACATCACCACTATACCACAATACAACACCTGTATTAAGTAGCTATTTTGTTGTTCTGTAGTATAATTATAATTTAGATTCAAATACATGACAGAGCTGCTATTCTTACTCACCGTGCTTTCCTACAAGCCTTCACTACTATAAGCAGTCTCCTACGACCCTCATTTGATGACTTGTACTTAGCCAGGTCAAGCTCATCCAGTGTTTCCTCTGACACCAGAAGCATGTAGGCCAGACTTGAACATTGGGCAGGTGAGAGCTCTTTTCCAGAGTCTATGTACTGCTGAATCTCCTGATGAAGGGAATTGTCCTTCATCTCCAATAAACAGAGCAACAGATTCATGCATCTTTCAAGGACTTCTTTGTCCTCACTCAGAATTATTTTGATATTCTCGGCTGTTTCCTTGAGACTGTCTGAACTGCTCTCCGTGCATGTCAGAAGACCTTGTAGGAGTTTCTGGTTGGACTCAAGTGAGATGCCCAAGAGGAAGCGAAGGAAAAGGTCCAGTTGTCCATCTTCCTTCTGCATGGATTTATCTATTGCAGTTCTTAAAAACTCAGCCATGGAAAGGTTGGAAGGGGATTCTTGTGAGATAAATTGTCTCAGGGCTTCTATGTTCTTAGTCACAAAGGAGTGAAACACAAACAACGCAGCCAGAAACTCCTGAATGCTCAGATGCACAAAGCAATAAACTTTATGTTGGTCAACAGCACACTCACTCGTGAAGAACTCAGAGCACATACCAGAGTACAATGTAATGTCTTCTTCATTGATGCCACACTCTTTCAAACTGTCTTCATAAAACAAGATATTACCCTTCAGCAGTTCTTTATATGCTAGTTCAGATAATTTCAAAATAGCGTCTTTGTTGAACTCCAGACGTTTTTTAGCATCTCGTTCAAAACCTTTGCCATATTTCTGGCCCTTCCTATTTGTCTCCGTGAGCAAGAAATAGATATAGACCTCAGTCAGTGTTTGAGGCAAGTCACTTGTACTGGTAAGACTGATCATTTTCAGAAGCACAGACGCTAAGATCCAGCAGAAGACAGGGATGTGGCACATGATGTAGAGGCTCTTTGACCTTTTAATGTGAGCGATGGCTGTGTCCGCTTTTGCTGGATTCTCAATCTTCTTCTTGAAGTATTCATCCTTCTGTTGGTCATTGAATCCTTGTACTTCTGTCCACCTGTCTATGTATTTAGGAGGAATCATTTTGACAGCAGCTGGTCGGGAGGTTATCCAAATAAGCGCATTAGGCAGTAGATTGCCTTTGATGAGATTGGATATCAAAACATCCACTGATGCAGTCTTCAAGGGATCATGTATGTATTTGCTCTGTTCTACATTCAGGGAGAGTTTGCTCTCATCCAGACCATCAAAGATCAATAGGATCTTCGACTTTCTGAACATTTGTGGATTCATGACCTTTTCATCCAGTTCCAGATGAAAGTCAAGGAGGAGTTGGTGGAGAGTGTATGGATCATTCATCAAGTTTAACTGGCGGAATGGAAGTGCAAATATGAAATCAACATCCTGATGTGCCCTTCCTTCTGCCCAGTCCAGAATGAACTTCTGCACACATACAGATTTTCCTATACCAGCAATGCCTGTGGTCATCACAGTTCGGATTTTCTTATTATCCAGTAAACACTTAAAGATGTCATTACAGTTGATTTTGTCTTCATTTGGCCTTTGGGATTTTGATTGTGTCCTGCAAACCTCATGTTCCTTATTCACCCCTTCACTCTCTCCCTTTGTGATGTAGAGATCTGTGTAGATCTTACTCAGGAGTGTTTTGTTCTTCCCATCCTCAAGACACTCATGAATCTTACCAAACTTCTCTATCATCCACTTCTTGTGTTTTGCTTTGACTTCCTGCAGAATTGCATCTACTGGAAAAAAAGAAGCATAACAAGAAATCAATCCACTGTACTCAGCTTATTCATACATACATTTTTGCATGACATATACATTTACTGTATGCACTTACCTTCAAACTGTGTATATTTTAATTTATGATGAGTGATGATTCATGGAAAATTTTAGAATTTATGTCCATAATGATCATAATTATGATTCATTATTATATTAGTTATACATAACTAGTGCATCATAATTATGCTGTACATATTTTAGAAGTGTGTCATTATAAAAGTTTAACCATCTTTCTTATTTGCTCCCTCTCAAACAAAAAGTAAAAAGAAAAAGTTTCATAAGAAATCATTCAAGTGCACTCAGTGAGAAGTATTCAGACAGGTACAGGTAGGTGTAGAATGTGTTAAAGTACTCAGACATGAGGTACAGGTAGGTGTAGAATGTGTTAAAGTATTTAGACATGAGGTACAGGTACGTGTAGAATGTGTTAAAGTATTCAGACATGAGGTACAGGTAGGTGTAGAATGTGTTAAAGTATTCAGACATGAGGTACAGGTAGGTGTAGAATGTGTTAAAGTCTCACTATCTCTCTCTCTTGACTCTGCAACATCCCTGGAGAAACTGTAAGAAGAACACAATGCAAATTCATTATAAATGCATTTAAATTATACACTTAAATACATACAACATAATATTCTCAGAGTACTGGGGAAATACTGTTGTGTATAGTGTGTGTGTGTGTGTGTGTGTGTGTGTGTGTGTGTGTGTGTGTGTGTGTGTGTGTGTGTGTGTGTGTGTGTAGGCCAAGAGTGGTTAATCGGGAGCTTCGGGAGGATTCCCGGTGGGTCGTTAACATTTTGGGCCTGTCTGAATATTGTGAGCTTAAGTGTAGCCTATTGTTTCCGAAGTTCATTTGCTTCTCCCTCGCAGCACTTCAGCCTGGCCTCTGCTGTTGCAGTTTCCCAAATATTAACAAAGTAGCTCAAGCTATTCGGAAGTCGCAACCAAGTCTATATCTGCAATAATTTAGGGGAGTAAATGAGCGGCCCCTCCTCCAGTGGCATGAGTGGCACGGCCCTGATGAACTCTCATGTGGGCAGGGGAGACATGTAGTCGGCCTAATAATAATTACTGTAAGGTAGTAACCCCAGATCTCAAAATCCCTCAAAAATAAAATGTAATTACAATGTGTGTTGGGTCCTCCTTACATGGAAGATCTAACATTCAGTTTCAGTGAGCAAGATGCCCCCCCCCGAAAGGGCCGCTGGACCTTGTAATTTCCTAGTAAAATTAAGTGTATTAACTCCGGCTCTGTGTGTGTGTGTGTGTGTATATTCATAAGAGTACTGAAGAAATACCGCTGTTTACGGTGTGTGTGTGTGTGTGTGTGTGTGTGTGAGTGTGTATGGTGTGTGTGTGAGTGTGTATGGTGCAGTGGTGGACGAAGTACACAAATCCTGTTCTTGAGTGAAAGTAGAGATACACATGGTGAAATGTTACTCCAGTAAAAGTAAAAGTCCTCCTTTTACATTTCCACTTGAGTGGAAGTACAAAAGTACTTGCCTTCAAATGTACTTAAGTATCGAAAGTAAAAGTCCTGAAATGTATTATGATTAATACAGTTGCATTTACTATTGTTGAAATGATTCGGCACAGACATAGGCATTCATTGAGCCTTTCTCCTCCATTCAAGGACAAAATCAGCTAATGATTGTTGTATGTAGAAAGAACTTAAAATAACTAAAAACTATTGTGATATCTTATCTTAGATACTTCAAAGTAACCACATTTTTCTTTGTTGAATGCTTTACACTTTCGGACCAAATCAAGATGTTCCCTTTTGTGTTTGATAGTGTCAGATTGTCTATCATTGTCTATCATTTGCTCAATGTCGTCAAGAGGCTAGTTATGGTAACATCAATATAAGTATAAGTATATATATACTCTTTTGATCCCGTGAGGGAAATTTGGTCTCTGGAGGTGGGGGGGGGTTGCAAATTTCTCCTTTGGGAGACAATTTAAGGACTATCTTATCTAATCTTATCTTACCTTGTATTATATCTTATCTTATTACAGTATGTAATAATCAAGGCTTTGAACCGGTTCACAGAACGAAAACGAAAACCAGAAACTTTTTATGTTTTGCTAGGAAGAGAAACAAAACCAGAAACTTTACATTTTGTTATGTTCCAGAACAGAATCGTTTATCTAAAATAATGGTAACCGGTTAATACCATTATTTTTTTCATTCTTTGACAAGATTTCTGTGCAATATGACTTGGTGAGGTTCACTTCCCGTCATTTACTCATCGGGATAAATGTAATAGAGAAGTTTGCCGCCAACAAGTAGCCTAATCAAGATCGTATCCCAAGCTGTAGCCTGTCTCTCAAGCTCAATCATAAGAGGTAAATATTGTACCAAGTATTTCACAAATGTTTGGTTTTAAATATGAATTCTATCTATTTAGGCTATGAATTTCCCATGCATTGTTGAAAAAATCTGCTTAGTCAAGCTAACAAAAATATAGCTAAATAATGTTGGACAGCTAGTATTGACAGTACCTTGCCAATAAATGACATGGCAAACATTTTCCTTGTCTTAATTCATGTATAATACTGAAAAAAATGTAGGCATGTCAGAATTACAGTTATGCCGCATAATGTAGCCTATAGAGCTTTTTTAATATTTGATGATAAGATAGAGAGTTAAGGAAAATTATGTAGATTAACAATATAATTTTAAAGTCCTAATGATCAGACTACTTATTGGTATGTGCCGCAGCTGACATGGAACATTATTAATTTAACTTTATTTTTGTTGTTCTAACCGGTTCAGGAACGTGAAAAAACTGAAAATGTTAAAATACTGTTTCTGTTCGGAACGAACCAATTGGAAAAAAATTCTGGTTCAAAGCCCTGCTAATAATAAATCATTTTACTGTAAGGTAATAACCCCGGACCACTTGCACTTGTAATTTCCTGGCAAATGAAAGTGTCCCGCTCAGGACGTGTGTGTGTGTGTGTGTGTGTGTGTGTGTGTGTGTGTGTGTGTGTGTGTGTGTGTGTGTGAGTTGTGTATATCTACCTCTCTTTTAGTTTGTCTGCAAGGTTTCAGCAGGATATTTGCACAGATGGAAAACACTCCGACTAAAACAGGCTTTCATTATCATCTCTTTTTTTTTTTCTTTGGAAAAACCTCCCATACTCGGGTGATACTGTTGCTTTTGTTATGGGATCGAAAGCCACAAGCTCCGGCATTCACTTTGTGTGTGTGTGTGTGTGTGTGTGTGTGCGTGTGCATGTCTAAACTCACTTTAGTTCTGATGGGACCGGTCCACTACTGAATGCAGGAGGGTTGGGCATGTACGCATCACTCCTCATGGACACACCGCTGGGCACTGGAGATGGAGGTCTCTGTGTCTGTGGTCTGCAAACACAAAGACACAATGCATCAAATCAACATTAATAGTTGAATATGTACCCAGTTAATGTTACAAACACCCCCTCTTAAACAAGACAATGCAAATTCATTATAAATGCATTTAAATGATTCACTTAAATACATACAACAGAATATTCATAAGAGTACTGGGGAAATACTGTTGTGTATATAGTGTGTGTGTGTGTGTGTGTGTGTGTGTGAATATCGTGAACTTAAGTGTGGCCTATTGTTTCTTAAGTTCTTTAGCTCCGCCCTCGCGGCACTTCAGCCTGGCCTGTGCAGTTGCAGCCCCTCAATGGCTGTTTCCCAAATATTATCAAAGTAGCACTCGCAAAAACTGTTCAGAAGTTGCAACCAAGTCTATATTTGCAATAATTTAGGGGAGTAAATGAGCGGCCCCTCCTCCAGTGGCATGAGTGGCACAGCCCTGATGAACTCTAATGTGATCAGGGGAGATAATAATGAATTATAATAATTAATTTAATAATTAATTTTACTGTAAGGTAGTAACTCCAGATCTCAAAATAAAAATAAAAATAAAATATCATTACAATGTGTGTTGGGTCCTCCTTACATGGAAGATCTAACATTCAGTTTCAGTGAGCAAGATGCACCCCCCCACCCCACACCCCGAAAAGGCTGCTGGACCTTGTAATTTCCTAGTAGAATTAAGTGTATTAACTCTGGCTCTGTGTGTGTGTGTGTGTATATTCATAAGAGTACTGAAGAAATACCGCTGTTTACGGTGTGTGTGTGTGTGTGTGTGTGAGTGTGTATGGTGTGTGTGTGAGTGTGTATGGTGTGTGTGTGTGTGTGTGTATGTGTGTGTGTGTGTGTATGGTGTGTGTGTGTGCGAGTGTGTGTGTATGGTGTGTGTGTGTGTATGTGTGTGTGTGTGTGTGTGTGTGTGTGTGTGTATGGTGTGTGTGTGTGTGTGTGTGTGTGTGTGTGTGTGTGTGTGTGTGTGTGGTGTGTGTGTGTGTGTGTATGTGTGTGTGTGTGTGTGTATGGTGTGTGTGTGTGTGTGTGTGTGTGTATTTGTGTGTGTGTGTGTGTGTGTGTGTATGGTGTGTGTGTGTGTGTGTGTGTGTGTGTGTGTCTACACGAGTTGTGTATATCTTTACCTCTCTAGCTTGTCTGCAAGGTCGTTGAGGTTCATCTTCCTCAGGATGGTCAGAGTCATTTTCACTGAGCGCTCCCCCCCATAGGCCTCCTTCATCATAGATGCAACATCAGTAGCATCCTTGTCCTCCAGCTTTCCTGTGGGGATGGGCTCACACCCCTCCACCGTCCTCTCAGACAGGTACGTCCTGAACCGCTTCAGGTCTGCAGACCCCAACTTATCCAGAGTTCCGAAGAGCAGGTCCAGAGAGTTCTCAGCCATGACGCTCACCTGTCATACAGACACATACAGATAGTTGGTCTCTGAGGGATCAGATCAATACTGATCTTGTATCTCTATATTTATAGATTATTTGTATCAAAGAATAGAACAGTTTTAAACTAGGCATATTATGAACAATGCACATATCCATTACATTAATACACAGAATTAGATGTTATAATCCCTTGTATCAAAATCCAAGGTAAAAACACATTCAGAAGCGCCTATTCAAATTAATTTATAAAAAAGCACGCTAACCACAAATCTGCCAACAAATGGTCACAAACACAAGACAAATGGCCCATCCAACAGCAGTATATAGTATGCGGCATGTCATTGGGGTTATCAAGTGGGCACCCTCATTCGCCGATGTTTCGTTAAGTTAGGCCCACGACACCTCATGAAGGCTAAACAGTGAAACCAGCGTCCTGGAGACACTCCCCTCCATGCTGTCACCATATTACCACATTGTCATTGTCACAGTCATTACCATTGCAAGCGCCTCTGATTGATTAATCACCACTATGTGGATACTGTTTTTAGAATTGATTTAGATTAAGTGTTAGTATAATTTGTACTTTTGTAAATTGTATTTTAGTATATTTTTATATATTGTATTAAGTGTCAGTTAGTATAATTTGTATTTTAGTATATTTAGCATATTCTTTATCTTCTACTGTCCTTATTATATTGCTTAGTTGTGTTTTTATATTATATACTTTAATTACTCTTTCTGCTGTTAGAGAATGTGTTTGTGTTGTATGTATGCTACTGAGACCTTGAATTTCCCCTGGGGATCAATAAAGTATCTATCTATCTATCTATCTATCTATCATTGAAATATCCAATACCCAAATTACTCTTAACCAACCACCATCAACCTAGGCACAGTCCGTCACAAACACAAAACAAATGAGCCAGTTAGCTTGCCCACCAGGAAGGGTAACTTCTCTTTACCCACAACCATTCGCTTGCTCGTTCTGCTGCCAAGGACATGTTACTAACCAAGGACATGTTACCACCTGCCTTAGATTTCGTCAGAGGTGGGCACAAATACATCAAAAACTATTTTGTTATAAATTACAAATACTGGCTCATGAAATGTAACAAAATAAAATACAAAATACTGATGTGAAAAATGCATTTAATTAAAATACAAGTAATTAGTAATTTGGAAATACAAAAATACCCACGCAATAATCATTGTATACTAACAAGGCATATTATTGAAAATGTATCCCCAAAAGACAAGAAATACTATTTTTGATTGGCTGGCAGGGGCTATTAATTCTGTACATTGGGGCACCTATGAAGTAGATCTGGTAAAAAATGTAATCACCATCTCATATCAATGTAAACAATGATTGAACTCACAAGCAGGCTTCGCAACAGTGGAATCAACTGTAACAAAGCAAACTACCCACCATCATTTTCCGTAATCAATGAAAGTAGTACAACAAATTGAACAGGTTGGCCTCTTTTTAAACTGAACTACATTTCCCTTGTTGTGCTATAAATGCATGCCTACTGGCAACATGGGGGATGAACAGAATAACAACCTATAAGGTGTCCCAATATACGGAATTAATTCACTTGGGAGAGAATTCCACTCTCGGGAGGTCTTTGTCTCCTCCATTATTTCTGCATATCAGGACATCTCAGCGGATGTTACTCCTTACATAAACTCTCATGTCAAATCCAATTTTAATACTGTCCTGCAGTAAGAATGAACATCAGCTATTAGGTACTCAAGGTCATGGGGTCAAAGGCCGTGGTCCTAATTCTCCCTCAGTATATTATCTGTATCGTTTTAAATTTTTAGTCTTGTAGCACTTAACACACCTGACAAATCAAACTCCTAGTTACTTTGTAATTTCTTTCAACTTCCTGACATGTTCTAAGGGGTTTTAAGTTGTCTACAGGGTGACAAAAAACAAACAAATTGAGTTTACACCCGTGTTGTCCTTACAGAAGGGTGATAAAATTGACCATTTTGGCTCCCTCAATTGACTTTTCTTTTCATTTTTTTCAACTTTACAAATGTTCAGAGGGGATCGTAATAGAAGAAAGTTGGATCTAACACTTTTAAGTTGGTCACAATGTGGCATACCACAGCAAGAAAAATGTAAAATGGGTAAACATTTCATGCTTTTCTTCCAAAAAGATAATGAAATGTTTAGGTCAACTTTACAGTTGAATATAGGGAATTGCCCAAGGGATATCTCCAGGCACCCAGCCTATTCTTAAAACCAGATTCACCAAGATTCTGGCCTTTGGCTTTATGATAAGCATTGCCTATTGTCATGGTTATAGCGGGTAGTATATTTAATTGAGTGATGACATTTTGGCTTATTTGAGAAGTATTTAAGTAGTTGAAATACTCAGATACAATCCCTCAAAGTATTTTGTTACAAACTACATTTAAGTTTTTCCAATCCTGCAAAATACAAATTACGCTAAAGTAATTAAATATGTATTTTAAATACATATAATTAAAATACTGCCCATGTCTGGACTTCGTCCACAAATGCCTAATTCAGACAGCAAGCCAATAGCAGACCTAGCCACAAACACTCGTGTGCCGATTTCAATAGGCCTTAATCGTGCACTCCAACCTCGCTTGGCTGCCTCCTCTGCATTTTCAGTGTATTTCGCTCTATTCAGCTCATTGGCCTCTTCCGCTCTGTCTTCCCAAGGAACTGTAAGTTCAATGAAGTAAACTATCTTCTCTGAATCCAACCACAGAAGTAAGTCATGTCGTAGTTTAGTACTCACTATATGTGGAGGTACCGCCATCATATGTGTCCCTAGCTTGTCTGCAAGGCCCCCAAACATTAACAAGTCAGATTTTCAATTACAAATATCAGTTGGGAATGATAAAGAACTGCCTATAAAGCTAGTAGAAAATGTGTTATGTCATACAGACAACATAATTTAGTTGTATAAATAAAATTGTCTGTAGTTGTCTGTAGTGTCTCAGCTAGCTGGTAAATCAAATATGGCTGACGCTGAATAAAAGGCTGGTGGCTCATGTCCAGGAGCTGTAAAGGAACTTACTGGAAATCAGCACTAGAGAACCACTAAGCCTGAAGTGTAACATGCTCTCTACGTCTACTGAATCACAGCTGAAAATGTATTCATTCAAGCTCTACATAAAACATTGGACTTTAACATTAAGTTGATGTTATATAGTCAAGTCACCAGAAGCCTACTTCACTTAAGTGAACATATTAGTCTATTGACATACTCCAATATTTAGATAGACCTGTATGGTTTGTGAACTAAATACATGAGTAGGAATCACCAGACCCTGTTGTTGATGGCTTTCAAATGGAGCACAGTGTTCCAGTGCAGCTTAGTAACTGATTTACAGTTGGATCTTGTTGTCTACAAGCACCTTATCTCCTCCCTGACTCTTATCATGAGCACAGATCTCACTGGCAGAATATGCTGATATGAGAGACTACATGAGGCACCATGCTCTCTCTGCAACAGAGTTAGAAATGTAGTTTAGTGTTTATGTGATTTTCGCCGTAATTAAGCAGATTTATTGAGATTGGTGTGTTTGGGGCCTCCTTTGGAGAAACAGTGTAGGGGAGATCGGGGCTGGCTGGAACACTTTTCACTCTCGGCTATATTTCTCCGTCTTACAATGCGTTGAAATTATCAAATTGTGATTAACTGAAAGCTTGGGATCTCAGCTACAAAATGTATACATTCAATGTCAACAAACTATCCCTTGTTTTGAATTATATATGATTAAAGTGGTGTTGTGCACGTGTGCCAACCTGCCCCATGCACAGGGTTGGTTGGCACATGTAGTCGGGGTTGGTTGGAACACCTATGTTATAGTCCTTTGCAGTACCCCTTTTGCTTTTGTTTGAAGTGCTCATCTATATCACTGCCTGTAGGGCTTTGCTGATGTCTTTCCTGTGTGTTTTTCTTCAGTAGGGCCCACCGTCAAGACCAATTTGGTCCCTACCGATTTTTTTTTTTACTTCAAATGTTTAAAAATGTCTGAAATGCTTCCAAATGTAAAACTATGTTCAGTAATTACAATAACAATGCTAAAATAAAGATTGATGATGTTTTTATGTGTAAAATACAAAGTTTATAGATTTGTCACAAAATAGCCATAGTGAATGTATGTGCAACCAACCCCAAAATCAGTGTGCCAACCTGCCCCGCCCACATTAGGTCAAACTTTTTTGCACAAATGCTGTTAGCCTGCTAATATCAGTCACCTCAGATTTTCAAACTTCATTTTAAGATATAGATGAGTCTCCTAGCAATCAATTATAATAAATATTTTTTTATATATCCCTAACTATTACCCTTCTATGATGTATTTAGTGGGAGGTGCATATTCTAAGTTTTGACACTACAAAATTAAAATGTTGTTCTCACCTAAAGGGTTAATGACCTGGAGACCAGTTACATACGTGAGTTTACTACATACCCAATCTCTCGGTGCAGCTATCACAAGAGTTACACAAGTCAGACTACGTGCCTATGTTACATCTACGTCCCCTGAGACTGCGCAGAAAGCCTCGTCGACCAACAGGAAACGGTTTAAATTTGTTTCAACCGCCTCGACTGACGTCTATGTGATGACTCTGTCCATATCTTTTACTGTCTATGGTTTTATGTACGCCAGTGCCTGAAGGCATGTTTTGTTTTAACTTTCCTAAAGACTAGATGTGACAGTGGTGTGTAAACATTAGAAAAAAAAAGAAGAAAAAAATTGTTTAAGCACCGCTATCACATTTAGTTCCATTGATTACATTTGAAGCTAATTGATGCAGCAGACGCTCTGCAAACGGAACACTACAGTTACGTGCCCGGTGAAGCTTCCCTCTTAGGAACATGTTGTACGGGGTCACATGACATTGGATAGGCAGAAAATCAGCACAAGGACAATATTCAACCCTTGAGTCAAAACAGCTGCAAAACATTATTTTCTGTCCCTGGCTACCATTCATAAAGTTGTCTAAGTCTAAGGGCTGAGCTACACCAGACACATCACTGATTTTGTGTACATACCTCTACCTTTACAATATTCTTTATATGCTTTTGTTTAGAGCATGTTTCTATGCATAAATTAAGATTAACAAACCTTTTATTTTCATTTTCACCCTTAAACCATATCCAATTCCATTTCACAACAAAATAATTAAAGGCACCCACCTTGAGATTGTTTTAACCACTGAAGATATATTCTACCTGTTCTGGCTGATACCTGTTTCAGAGTGAACTTTGTGTTCCTGCAAGAAGCTGTTATAAAAGGTTTTACAGCTTAGATAACACACAGCACTAAAGCCCATGCTTCAGCGTTGAGGTTGTTTCCTTAAAGACAGAAGTGTGTTCATAAACACGTCGGTTCCAGGCAAGGCTAGTCAGGTAAGTTTTTTTGTTATGTGCAGGTTCAGTGAACCACATTTCCCAGAATGCACTAGGCATGATAAATGTACACGTGAGGAGATGAAGGCCTATTGAGACGTGACACCACTGAAGTTTGCAGCAAAGTCCACCTAGCAGTGTCAGTGTATTATTTTTATGCACTACACAACATAACAGTAAGTTCATTTATAGAGCACAAATCTAACACACCCGTCTGGAGCCCGTGTGGGTTGGTTTTGGGCTGACAAATGGGCCCCATCTGGACTACCTAGCTGGGCCCAGCTAATTATGTCCTCGGGTTCCATGGTGGCCCTACTTGGGTCAGCCCAGATGGGCTGCTGATGGCCTTCATGTAGGGCCCACACGGGTAACCTAATGCTTATCTCACACTACAGGATAATCCGCCTGATTTTGGGCCCGATTTATGCACAATTTATATACAGTATGATTGGGTAGTGTTTTGTGTGTGGCTGTCTTATAAACCCCCAAAACTGCTTAGTATTCCCCTATTGCTGTATTCAATTAGAACGCTTGTTTATTACACCTACTCCTGGCAATATGAATGTCTCTATAATATAGCTAGCAAGACCTACCATAATCGGGTAGCAAAGGAAAAGAGCTGGACAGGACAGCTGGATTAGCTGTGACAGGTGAGGTAACATTAAGTGCTAATGTTTACCAAATATAAATTTCCTTTGTGATAAGGAAAGCTTATTACCTATCACGACACATACTACCTCCATTGTTGAACGTTTATAACCAGCGTCTCCAGATGACTAGGCCTACTTTTTTTAAACGGCAAGAAGCAGGACGTATGTAACAAAAAATGTTTTAGCGTAGAATCCGTGTAACGATGCTTATACGCATTTAAAAGGCAGCAGATTTACAGTTTCGAACAGAGCTATAGCCACATTCAATCTGGGATGGTTATCTTTATTAAAATCCTGTAGTGTGTGATCCTCCATTGTTTTCAAATCTTGTAGTGTGTGCTTGTTTCCGATCAAAGAGAAGATCATCGGTTGAGATTATCTTTATGTGTGTGATGCCACCCAATTTTAAAATCGTAAAAGATCCTGTAGTTTGAGACAGGTAAGTTTTGCCGAACCATCTGGGGCCCGTAAAGGCTGTTTGTGGACTGAGAAGTGGGCCCCAACTGGGTAGCCCAGATGGAGCAGCTAATTTTGTCCTCAGTTTCCATGGTGGCCCTACATGGGTTATGTGCTGATGATGGGCACTTCACCGGTGTCATGTAGGGCCCACATGGGTAACGCAGGTTTAACCCATCATGGGGCCTACAGTAATAACCACATGGGTAACCCAGGTTTAACCCATCATGGGGCCTACTGTAATATAACCACATGGGTTTAATCTGATTAGGCTGATGGGCCGCTGTGTGAAATCAGCTACCTATAGCACAAGGAAGTTAACATCTCTCCTGTGTATATTTGAAAAAATAATTTGTTATACAGGCTGAGTTTTAAGGGTTAAGATAACACCAAGGGCAAATGTTCTGCTTATAGTAGGCAAGAATACCTTAACATAATTTTGTGACAAAAGTTTGCCATTATTATTCACACTCATCAGAGCACGGGATATGGAAAAACTGTCCTCGACAGACACCAGCAGCTCACCCTCCCTGCCACTTTACTACATGGACACAACTGACTACATTTAGCCAGACAATGAGGCAACATGCAAAAGCACACGATTCCAAAATATTAAAGTCAAATTATATAACTCTCAATAATAAGGAGTTTGTTTTACAAGATGCTGTCATCACAAAAAATGAACCTGCATGGATTGCAACTGACTACAACTGAATATTCTGAAGGGTGCTATATGGAACCACATAGGTTCTTAAGCATGGAACCATTTCACCAACAGAAGGTGCTATTTCAACGCTCATGTTGAGTGATGATAGTGAATTGCTTGTAGGGATTATGGATAAATGATTTTCAGAGTATTGTCAGGATTTCCATTAAGGAGAAGATCATTCTTGAAACAGTAAGGGCATTTTAAAGGGTGCACATACCTCCCTAGTCCCTTCTGGGGGCATTTTAAAGGGTGCACATACCTCCCTAGTCCCTTCTGGGGGCATTTTAAAGGGTGCACATACCTCCTTAGTCCCTTCTGGACAGCAGTGGCCTACTGGTTAGCACTTCAGGCTTGGAACTGGAGGGTTGTCGGTTCGGACCCCGACCAGTAGGCACGGCTGAAGTGCCCTTGAGCAAGGCACCTAACCGCTCACTGCTCCCCCGAGCGCCGCTGTTGATGCAGGCAGCTCACTGCGCCGGGATTAGTGTGTGCTTCACCTCACTGTGTGTACACTGTGTGCTGTGTGTGTTTCACTAATTCACGGATTGGGATACATGCAGAGACCAAATTTCCCTCGGGATCAAAAGAGTATATATACTTATACTTATACTTTAAAGGGTGCACATACCTCCCTAGTCCTTTCTGGGTGCATTTTAGAGGGTACACATACATGTAGGCTACCTCCCTTCTGGGTGCAAAATTGATTACTTTCTCAATTACCATTAACCTGCCCACTTGGAGGTGTCACAAAGCTGGGCTAATAGTGGAGTGGAGTAATAGTTGTAAAAAAAGTTCATATTCACACTGTCAACACTGCACATTTAAATTGTGTACATCTGGTGTTGTACAAGATATTGACAGCGCAATGACTTCAAAAAAGACCAGAAAAGAATGTTAAGGCATTTGTGGAGAGTGTTCTTCCTACAGCTCAATGTGAGCTATTTTGTTGCTCTGATTGGTTAGGTCTATCCAATTGAGGGCAGAGGCACTTTCCCCCCTGTATCGGCTGAAACACGCCCATGTCCCAATGGAGCAGTATCAGATTCAAATTCTGACTAGAGTTAAGTATGATGTCAGGCTATACAATGAAAGCATTTGGCTGCAAAATCACAGGGTGCTTCACATAAGATATTTTGACTTAATCATGTCTTGGAACTGGATGTGTTAGTCTAGTATCCTATCATATTGGTCATACTGCTTGGTAAAATATTTTACATTAAAAACCTGTTTTTTTGTAGTGCAATCTAGATGTTAGCCAGATAGATTATATAGCCTATTTCTGAAGTAGTAACCTAGTCTATCTACAACCCCAAAACAGAAAAAGTTGGGACATTGTGTAAAATGTGAATAAAAACAGAATGTAATAATCTGCAAATCTCTCAAAAAAGGACACAGACAACATATCAAATGTTGAAAATTACAAATTTGACTATTTCATGGAAAATATATGTTAATTTCGACTTTGACGGGACGGGGTAACAAAATGCTGAAAAAGTTGTGTAATGTCATGATAAAGAAAACAAAAGGAAGAATATTTCACAACTAATTAGGGTAAGTGGCAACACGATTGGGTATGAAAAAGAGCATCCCAGAGAGGTAGGGTCTCTTAGAAGTAAAGATGTAGGGGTATTCATCACTCTGCGTAAACTTGTGTGCGATAAAATAATGTCATTTTAATGCTTCTTAACATGAAATTGTGATGTATTTGGGGAGTTAATCATCTACAGGACATAATATTATTAAAACATTCAGAGAATCCAGACAAATCTTTGCAAACAAGGGATAGAGCTGAAAAACACATTGGATGGCCGTGGTCTTTTGGACCTCAGATGGCACTGCATCAACACCAGACCTGTTTCCAGACCTGTCATTGTATGGGCTCAGGACAACCTCTGATAACCATTTTCTATGTGCACAATACTCAATTCAAAAACTGCAGCCAAAATTGTAACAGCTAAAATTGTATTGAGACATGATACAGAAAATGCCACCCTCTTATCTGGGCCTGAGCTTTTTTAAAATGGACTGAGGTAACATGGAAAAAAGTCCTGTGGTTAGACCAATCAAAGTTTGCCATTCTTTTTGGAAATCATGGACTCATCTGGGCTAAAGAGGAGAGGGCCTATCCAAGTATCCAGCCTATCCAACTTGTTTAGTGCTCAGTTCGATACCCAACATCTATGATGGTGTGGAGGAGCATTAGTGCCTACAGCATGGGCATCTTGCACATTTGGCAAAACACAATCAATTCTGAATGATGTATACAGGTTTTGAGCAACATATACAGGCAATGTCTCTTCCAGGGGCTACCTTGAATATTTCAGGAAAACAATGCCAAAATGAATTCTGCACATATTTAAATAGTATTTCTCAATAGAGGAAGAGTCCAGGTGCTAAGATGGACTGTCTGCAGTCCAGATTTGTCAGATTATGTGCATAATGGAATGGAAAGCAAAGTAATGGGACAACATTTCATTCTCAAAACTGTAACAAATGGTCTCCTCAGTTTATAAACATTTACAGAATTTTGTTAAATGAAGAGGTGAAGCAGCACAGTGGTAAACATGCTCCCGTCCCACCAAATTCATATTTTTAACATATATTTTCAATGAAATAGTCCAAATTTTCATTTTCAACATTTGATATGTTGTCTATGTTCTTTTTTGCCGCTAAATATGGGTTCATTAAACTTGTATATTATCACATTCTGTTTTTATTTACATTTTACACAACGTCCCAACTTTTTCTGTTTTGGGGTTGTAGTTTGGCCCTATAAATAAGTCAGGGATATGGGCTGGATAAAGGACGAGCCTGCTGCTTTATACGCGGATATGGTTGGAGTCTCCCACGGAGTCTGATCAGATCCATCGCAGTGTGCAAGTGGACATCATTCCAGACCCGTTTCGGATTCGCTGCAGAGTCAGTTTGCTATCTGGGTAAGGTCTGGAGACATACTGTACTCTTCAAAGAGACACAGCTAATCATTTCAATTGCATCACATGTTGCTAGGTAAATCATCAGCTGCAAGGTTCTTAACGATTCTCTTCTCGCAAAGTTCGTTCGTCATAGACTACATCTCATGTGTCACGTAGCCTTCAACTTTCAGGTCCACAGGAAAACCACAGACATTTACACAAGCACGTAGTGTAGAAGAAGAAGAAAGACAGGATATTGCAGACGCTCTCACAAACTCTAGCTTACCATATGTCCAAAATATATACCATCAATGTGAATTATACAATATAGTTGAAATTCTGCAGAATTCGGCACCACGAGTCCACAACTCTCTATAGGATGACATACATGACTGCACCACGAGTCCACAACTCTCTATATGATGACATACATGACTGCACCACGAGTCCACAACTCTCTATATGATGACATACATGACTGCACCACGAGTCCACAACTCTCTATAGGATGACATACATGACTGCACCACGAGTCCACAACTTTCTATAGGATGACATACATGACTGCACCACGAGTCCACAACTCTCTATAGGATGACATACATGACGGCACCCAAAAGGATCATTTTTCATGTAGGCTACATCTCATTTGGCACAGACTACATATTTCTGTTCCACAGGAAAACCACAAACATGTGCACGAGCACATAGTCACGTAGGCTACATCCTTCAGCTTCACATGAAAACCACAGACATTTGTACAAGCACATTTGTTTTTAAAAGAACATTTGCAGATGCTCTAACAGACTCTACTATATGCCAATAAAATTGACTACTCCATCAATATGATAATACAATATACAATATCAATACAATTACTATACAATATAGTTAGAATTTTTACAATTCTGAGAAATTATCATAATATTCCAGCATCCTCCACATTTGTTGGCACCCCCGGTACAGTTGAGCAAAAAGGCATTAAAAATCCCCTTATGGCAATTCATCTCATTGTCTCATAATGAAAACAATGAGGAAACACATTTACATTTTTTCATTCGGCAGACCAAAGCGACTTAAAGGGATACCAGGCAAGCCTGATGCTTTTTCTCTACGAAGCTCCCCCTACCATCTGTACTTGTCGATACGTGTGCGAGCCCTCACTCGGTCTGAAGCTGTTTTCCTTTTCTTTGCATCTTCCATCAAGGGTTTTTCGCTGCTTCTTTGCCGGCTCTGCCATTATACACACGTTTGCAACAATCGCTAGCGTTTCATTAGCCTGCCTCGTGCTGGGGATGCAGGATGTAAACTGATCGATCCTGCTTCTCGCGATGTCTGAGACTTTGTGAGACTGAAGGTCGGCGGGTAGGATACACCGAACTTGCAAGTGGGATATTCTTCCAGTAGGGGCGGGGGAGAGAGTCTTCATTCGCCCTGTAATGAGTCATTTAACCATATACCGACTTACGAAGATGATTAATTAACACGAAAACGTTGCCTGGTGTCCCTTTAAAAACATTTAAGCATTTTAACATGTAAGCTACAGGGCTACTGCTACAGCAAAAGAAAACAATTTAAAGGCACCCTTAACAGTTATCTGACCTTTGACCACAGCCTCATAACATGATGAACAGCCCTTCTGCCATTGTCTGAGGGGCCCTCTGTAGGCGATTACCTAACAACTTTCTAGTCCGCACCCCTCTAAAATCAAAAACGCAAAAGATATGCTATGATACAGGAATTCAGAGATCTTTTTCTACAGACTGCTGTTGGTGCAACCCTAATTCTAATGATAAGTGGTTGCATCAATATCATAGCCATGATAATGTTACTTTATATTACAAGACATTCATGTAGGCCTAGGCTAACAAATAAATAAAAGCGCTTTCTAACCTAATTCATGGACAATCCAATGCAGTCAATGTAGCCTTGTCTAAAACAGGCTAGGCTATGTAAAAATGGGGAACGCCTGGACTTAAAAATAAAGTAGTGTAACGTGCATGCGGGTGGTCAAACCGATGTGTTCTGTGTTAATGTTCCCAGGGTGCAGTGCGGTTATTAACTGTGGTTATTTATGTGTTATGCTTACAAGTATACAGTGTGTGTTCATGTATCAGAGGTGCGGGTTATGAATAACGTGTATCAGAGAATGTTATTCCTTGTCGTTGGGTGGGTGGTTATGTGTCACCCTTCACCCCTTGTTCTGTGTCCACCTTTAAATAATCAGTGCAATGAAGATGTATGTGAATGCATGCTTATGCACGTTGTGAAATAAATGGTTGTCAAGCTGAATAATCTGGTTTCTGTGAGAAGACAACGTTACACTGGTGTCAGAATTGCTGAGAATCTACGCCTTCTCGAAAATGAAGAGATTTGATGGTGCTCCGATCTCTATTGAAGACCTCGTCAAAGAGATTCGTCAAGGACCTGGGAAAACAACGGGCGATATTCCGGCAGCCTTTTTCAAGGCTGACATGCTCGCTTCAGCTCTGTGCCAGCGCGGGGAAGACGTACCAGAGGGAGCCAGCGCGCCCCGCCAGGAGAGGGACGGGACACGCGTGTGGTTACCGCGTGATGCACCAGGGACCCCTCTGCAACAGTCGGGCCGAGTGAGCGACGAGTTGCCCACCCTTGTGCAGCGCTTGGACTTGGGGAGCCCGTTGCCGAGTCAGAGTGAGGGGATACAAGCGAGTCTCCGTCAAGCCGAACATGCCACTGTGTCGGTGCACCGTGAATTGACTTCCAATTCCAGTGGAACGGGGAGAGAGACGGCACGCCGGAACATTCCCAAGTTGCCCCGATATAAGGGAGACGAGCCACTTGAAACATTCCTGGCTCAAGTACAACTCGCCGCCAACTTCGGGGGGTGGACAGGAGAGGAGACCGGAGTGCAAGTCACACTGGCTCTTGAGGGCAAAGCACTCCAGGCCCTATTGGATCTACAGCCAGATGAACAAGCAAGCTGGCCAGCGTTGAAAGGAGCACTACAGCGCCGATTTGGTCAGAAAGTTTTTGCTTGAGACAAGTTGGCCTCACGGAGACGAGACGAGAGGGAAGGATTAGGGGCGTACGCTGCAGACCTTCGCCTCTATGCCCGCCGGGGCTACCCTTCATTCGACGCTGTCCAACAGGAGGAGCTGGCACTCCAGGCGTTCGTCCGGGGCCTGCAGCCTGAGCGATTGAGGGAACATATTCGTCTCCGTTCTCTCGATTCGTTGGGCGCAGCTCTCGAAGAGGCAGAGCGGGTTGAACACGTCCTCCTGCGATCCGCCGACAGCAGACACCGTATCCGTCAAGCCGACATCAGCGAGAGTGAGGAAGAAGGGGAGGAAGCAGCAGTACGTTTTGCCACCGCAAGCACGTCACAGCGCTCCCGTAGGCTCTCGAAGATAACATCTCGCCGGTCAGATGGGTGCTTCCGCTGCGGCGAACAAGGTCATGTAGCTCGCCATTGCCCAGCTCCTTCACCCCTCAGCACAGCACCGCGGCAAGCGGGGGTCAGTCAGTCTACGTCCCAGTTAAACTAGAGGGGGGCGCCACGGAGGGAGGTCTGCCGCTCTCAAGAAATAATTCCTCCCTATGGAAGATGCAGCTTCGAATCGGTCAACTGGGCCGTGTCTACGGGCTGTATATGAACTGTAAGACTGAAGGCGTCCTCTGCCGAGCACTGGTGGACACAGGATCCACCCTCTCCATTATGCGCCCTGGCACGCTGGCAGGTACGGATGACCCCCAAAACAACGGCTGGATACGCACCAAGAAGAAAATAGCAACAGTCACCGGTGAAAAAGCCAAGATGATCGGTAGGAAAGTCTTGGAAATAGAGGTAGCCGGCAAGACAATGCATCATTCGTTCTGGTTAGCTGATATCCACGATGAGTGTATTGTGGGGTTAGATCTGCTGGCGGGGTGGGGAGCCACAGTGGATGTGCTCAGACAACAGCTATGTCTGGGCACTGAAGTTGTGACCCTGCAACCTGCCGATGGAGACTGCTTGCTGCTGAAGGGGATCACCGAGGTTACAGCACCAACAAGCCATGAAGACAACCCAGCCACCGAGGAAGATGCGTCAGTTGAGAGTCGAGGGTGCCATCGGAAAGCAACTACAGGCCCAGCGACAGTGCAGCGAGCCGACGCTTCATTATCGGACAAGGAAAGAAACTCTGTTTCTACGCCAGCCTGTAATCCGCTGCTACCACGCACACAGGGAGCGGCGCCATCAACAGAGACAAGACAGGCTATTGAGGAACTGTTTAAGCGAAGCAGCGAAGGACTGGAGCGTAGCCAAAAGGTGCAGCTGAGAGAGTTACTGGAACAGTTCACGGACATTTTCGCGGCCAGGGATGAAGAGTGTGTCCGTACTAACTTGGGCCAGCACGACATCGATACAGGAGATGCTCACCCTATTCGTCTCCGTCCTCGGCAGCTTCCCTTGGCGAAAAGAGTAGTTGCAGAACAGAAAATTAAAGAAATGGCTGCAGCCGGCGTGATTGAGCCCAGTAACAGTCCATGGGCTGCTCCTGCAGTGCTAGTAAAAAAAAAAGACGGTTCGACTATCGCCGCCTGAATGAAGTTACTCGAAAAGACTGTTATCCGTTGCCTCCATTGCAGGCTCAAAGTGGTTTAGCTCATTAGACCTCCGCTGCGGATATTGGCAGTTAGAGCTGACGCCCGAAGCACGGCCAAAGACTGCATTCTCCATTGGCGAGGGACTATGGCAGTTTAAAGTCCTACCATTCGGACTTTGCAATGGGCCAGTCAGTTTTGAACGATTAATGGAGAGAGTCTTGGCGAAAATTCCAAAGAACCGTTGTGTAGTCTTTCTGGATGACATACTTACGCACGCAGCGGACTTTGACGCAGCTCTCCATAATCTGCTTGAGGTGTTCAATGCTATCCGACAAGCCAACCTGCGTTTACACCCCAAGAAATGTCACCTGCTTCGGCGAGAGACAGTTTTCCTTGGCCATGTAGTCGGGGCGGGTGGTGTGTCGACTGACCCAGCTAAAGTGACAGTGGTGAGAGAATGGCCGGTGCCGCGGAACATCGGAGAACTGCGGAGTTTCTTGGGGCTGGCGTCTTATTACAGGCATTTTGTCTGTAACTTCTCCACCATCGCCAACCCATTGCATCGCCTGACACAAAAAGGACACCTGTTCCAGTGGAGCGAGGACTGCGATACAGCATTCAACAGCCTCAGGAAGGCGCTCACCGAATCCCCGGTGCTCACATTCGCTGATTCCAACAAACCATTCATCCTAGACACCGACGCCAGTAACGTGGGTGTCGGTGCTGTGTTGTCACAGGAGGGAGAGGATGGAGAACAGGTGGTCGCATATTTCAGTCGCGCTCTCAGCCGACCTGAAAGGAATTATTGCGTCACGCGACGCAAGCTATTGGCGTTGGTCCTGGGTATCCGTAATTTCAGGACTTATCTGTATGGAAAGCGATTTCTACTGCGCACTGACCATGCGTCGCTGACATGGCTATTGAACTTTAGGAGCCGGAGGGGCAGCTGGCTCGATGGCTCGAGATGTTACAGAACTACGACTTTGAGATCCACCACCGACCCGAACGCAGACGCCTTATCTCGTCGGCCATGTGAAAAAGAGCAATGTCGGCACTGTCCGTGTCAGGAGGCACGGAATACAGCGGACGCGATGGTGGCAGCCGTACGAGATCTCACTCCGGTAGTAAACAACGGTGCACAGCCATCAACAGCTGCAAGCGGCGAGTCGCAGCCTACAACACCAGATGGCAACGAATGGACGTTCATCGACCGCCAAGAGCTCCAGAGAAACCAGCGTCAAGACCCCATCATAGCCCGGGTCTGGTCTTGGCTGACAACAGGACAGAGACCGCCCTGGGTTGCTATCTCGGCTCTGAACTCGGAGGTGAAGGCACTCCATTCACAATGGCCCTGTTTCGTGGAGCAAGGGGGGCTGTTGTACAGACGATGGCACGCTCCAGGTGGACAACGTGAAACACTCCAGCTACTTGTGCCTGCTTGTCTACGGCAGCGAGTCCTTTGCCTGGTCCATGGCTCGGTGGGGGCAGGTCACTTCGGCATCTCCAAAACACTGCACCGGCTGCGGTCCCGGTTTTACTGGCCGGGATGTCGGCAGGACGTGGAGATGCATGTCCACCGTTGTGATTTATGTACAGCTAAGAAAGGACCAAACCGTCGCTCACATGCACCCCTACAACAGTACCAGGTGGGCACACCTATGGAAAGGGTAGCAGTGGACATTATGGGCCCGTTTCCTGTCACTGATGCTGGGAATCATTATGTGTTAGTGGAAATGGACTACTTTACAAAGTGGCCGGAAGCATATGCAGTTCCGGACCAGAGCGCTGCTACCACTGCAGACCGGCTGGTGAAGGAAATGTTTTGCCGGTTTGGTGTGCCTGAGGAGCTACATAGTGACCAGGGGCGTAACTTTGAGGCTGATACGTTCAAAGAAGTGTGCCGGCTGCTGGGGGTCAGAAAAACTCGGACTACGCCTTTGCACCCACAGAGCGACGGGCTGGTCGAGCGGTTTAACCGCACGTTGGCTATTCAGCTCGCTATTTTGACACGCCGCCGGCAGCAGGACTGGGACCTCTATCTGCCCCTGGTCCTATGGGCATACAGGACGGCAGTACAAGAGTCAACGCGGTGCACCCCCGCGGCTTTGATGTTTGGAAGAGAACTCCGTACCCCGGTGGACCTGGTGTTTGGGCCACCCCCTGAACCGGAGGTGCCTGGTCGCGCGGGACTGGAATATTTCCATAATCTACGAGAACGGCTGCAGGAGGTGCATGAACTGGCGAGAGAACATTTGATGGCAGCAGGCGCTCGCCAAAAGCGAGCTTATGACACCCGTTGCAGAGGAGAGGACTTTGCAGCTGGGGACCAGGTATGGGTGTTTTGTCCTGAGCGTAAAAAGGGAATTTCTCCCAAGCTAACTAGCCAGTGGGTAGGGCCGTGCCCTGTACTAGCAAGACTGTCTGAGGTAGTCTATCGGGTGCAGATAGTGGGTAGAAGGCGATCAGTGGTGCTTCACCGCGATCGCTTAGCGCCATACCAGCCAAAGTCTCAGTTAGAAGGGGAAGCGGAGATCTCAACTGTGCCCGCTCGGGAGGGGGGGCCAGGTACCAACACTTTAGACCTGTGCGGTTCACCGGGCCAGACCACGGAACCGCATCAGGGGCGGTCCCGACGGAAACGCTAGCGTCCGCAGCACTTACAGGACTTTGTGTTATTCGCCGAGGGCAGCTGACCGGCTAGGTGGGGGCTGTGTAACGTGCATGCGGGTGGTCAAACCGATGTGTTCTGTGTTAATGTTCCCAGGGTGCAGTGCGGTTATTAACTGTGGTTATATATGTGTTATGCTTACAAGTATACAGTGTGTGTTCATGTATCAGAGGTGCGGGTTATGAATAACGTGTATCAGAGAATGTTATTCCTTGTCGTTGGGTGGGTGGTTATGTGTCAACCTTCACCCCTTGTTCTGTGTCCACCTTTAAATACCATATCAGTGCAATGAAGATGTATGTGAATGCATGCTTATGCACGTTGTGAAATAAATGGTTGTCAAGCTGAATAATCTGGTTTCTGTGAGAAGACAACGTTACAGTAGCCTAATCAACCCTTCATCCTTTCTCTCAAACGTTTCCCTCGAAATGCAACCCTGTGATATTACCTTGAAATCTCACACGCATAAGTATCAGACATAAGTGTCAGTGGCAGACATACAGACCTACATGTACATACAGGGAGTGAGTGAGAGAGAGACCCAAAGTAGCTTAGACTACGAATTTGTCTAATAAGAAGTCTGTAGGCATATTCTTTTGGATTATAGTTTGGGAGCAATTAAATGAAAATTCAGATGCATTCTGAATGGTGCGTGTTCTCTTAATTTACTTTATTACGATTTAGTTTTATTTTGTGTGAGCTGATTGTAAAAACAAAGACCTGTGATAAGATATCCCGACATTGTGCACTTGATCGCACCACTCCCTTTCATTTCCGGTAGGCAAAAAATGCAAGTTATGGCCTCATTACACCAACAAACTTTGACAAGATTTGGGAAAGATTATTGAAAGATTGGAGTCTTTTGAGTAAAGCTTGAATGGGGGGCATTAGTTAAAAGACTACAATCTTTCAAGAATCTTTCCGAAATCTTGTCAAAGTTGTTTGGTGTAAGGTGGCCATTAGCCATATGGGTGCGGTAGTCGTAGGCTTATCCTATCTTAGTAATAAGGCCATATGTTACAAAGCAAAACAAACAAACTGTATAGATCTACTTACCACGAAATAGGTTCCTCTAGTGAAATAATAAGTTTCCAAGACGTCTACATCCAACAAAGCCTGTCTGTCCGCTACACGTCTCAACAAAGTGTTGATAACTGTAGGGCTACAACCTTTCACTTTCGATTGAGTTGTCAGTTAGTAGCCTAGTAGGCGTCTGTGGTCAGGATGACAGAAGCACAGATTAGGGGATCCGTTCATGTAGAATTTGTTCATTTGAAATTCAATTGAGAATCCAAAATGAAAAAATGAAGAAAGAAAGACTTTAATTATGTGTTTATTAATGTAATGCAAACGTTTGTTTTTCAGACTTTACTTTACTTGCAAAAAAAGAACAGTGCAACTGATGGCCATTTTGGTGCACAAAGCAGAACTGCTATAAATCTGATTCGGCCCGTGGGCCATAGTTTACCCACCTCCGGACCAGATAACTCCGCAATCTCCTCCAGCCACGTCTTTGTTACCTTCTACAGGGCTCTCAAGTGTCATGCATTGAGCGTGACGGTCACTCATTTAGGTCTTTTGTCACTCACTCCCGCCACACATTGTATTTCTCACACAGAAAAAACTATTTATAATATATTTAATATGCCACAGCACCCAACATTTTTCTGGCCGCACTGCTCTGACTATGGAACCGGTGTTACATGGCACTGGCACCCATGTTAACTGGCTGCGTTGGTGACGTTTCACGAGTGATGACGTTTCTTCGACAGATGTGGCCGCTTGCAGATTTGTCAATTTTTGATGGAAACTGGAGACAAACAAATACAAAAAAGCATGACATATTGAAATGTCAACATTGTCTGTAGTACGCTACATGCACTGGAACATGAATACCAAAGAATAACTTCATGTGGGTATCATCCTGCCTCCTAAATGAAACTGCTTACATCAGTGGTCCCCAAACTACGGCCCGCCACCTCATTTTGGGTGGCCCCCCAAAACATGTCTGTGGTATATAGCATCTGGTCCGCACGGGAGTACGACATCGTCAAACTATAACCTCCGTAATTTCCCCCATTCATTCTCTATATCTTCCCCCATTCATTCTCTAGTCTTTATAGTACACGTGTAATACTCTTTTTGTCCACTGGTGGTTTGTTTTGGCGCTGTTTCGCGTTTACCAATCGAAAACGGAATGAAATGTAGGCCTACATGCAAACAATGTAAGAGGCCTATGCTGACTGCATCAGTGCTCAAAGTATTCTAAAAGTTTATCAATTAATTGTTAATAACTAACTAACTTCTATTCAAGTCATATTTCTGGGACTTCCTGGGATAATTATTTCCATTTTTTATTCACTCGTTCAAATGTTCATCCAAATTCACAATTCACAAAGTTCTCATCAGGTGAGTGAAAGTTAGAATGGTGGTCATTTCAGATGTTTTTGCCAGCACTTCATAAAACTCTCATAGTTGAATTATTAAATTATTTGTAGGATATTGCTTGTTCACAACTTGAGCTGTGTATAGGTTTACCACACATTCTGGTTTTCCTGGGATTGTTCTCTTTTTTTAATGTGTAAAAAACCAATGCAAAAACCAAATGTCCCGTTTTTTTGGTGCAAAGGCACTTCTATTTTTTTTTTAAGTATTCCCTAGTTTCACTTTCAATAAAACCTACGTTCCGCTCCTGCAATCCTACTATTTTTCTTAAGTTATCTTGATTGTATCCAGCTGTCGGAGGCAGGCATGCGCTTATTTGATTGGTTGTAATGCAGACCTGCGAAACGAAAGTTTACCTTAACCATCAGCATCACCTAACAACTACCGGCCGCGCGCACCAAGCATGTCCAAGAGAGTGAGTGCGTGCGGGTAGGCAACAGATTGGAGAGGATAGCCTAGTAAAAAAAAAAAGAAATTTCGGTTCGATTTGGTTTGATAAAATGGGGCGCGAGACGGAGGAGGATATAGGCCTACAATCAAAGTAGGGCCAGCGGCGAAGAAAAAGAGATACACATTAGGCCTACACAACGCCGACAGGGTGAAAATGGGTAACTTTTCGGAGTGGGTAACAACTTAATATTATGCATAGTATTGTTAATGTTTTATGGATTAGCCTTATATCTTAAAAGAGCTGGTGAAGGGGCATTATAAGAACCGGTGTGCTGTGATCCTTCACTTTCCTTTTAATCTATTGACGACTGCACCTCACCAGCACCTGGAAGGCTATGCACAGGAACTTTATCCCTTTTTGGCATTATAAGAACCGCTGACAATGAATGCACCATTTATAGTTAACAGTATAACATTTGCAGCATTTGTTAATAAATTATTATTTAAAACCAGTAATAGGCTTAGTAGCCTATAATTAAAGACATTTAACATTAATCAAAATCATACCTTTTTTTTTGTGGGGGGGCGGGGGGGGGGGGGGTTGGGTCGGAAATGACACAGCTAGGGTTGCCACATTTGATTTTTCACAAATCAAATGTGGCAACCCTAGCTGTGTATGCAAAGATACAGAGTAATAAAATATACTTTTGGGACTCCCTGCTAATACTTTTGGGAATGCTAAAGTCTTTTTATTTGTATTATCTCATTTGAGCTACATTTTACATGGCATGATGGCAATATAAACACAGCTAACAATGGTATTAAATTGCAGTAGCCTATGATTAAATGTAATGGAATATTCACCTAAGGTAGACTGTTGTTGTTCACCGCACTAAGCTATTTATGGTTACTGATATACTTTGAGTCTCTGGCCCTCTCTTAGAGCCAGGCATAGTGAGCTGGCCCTCGGAAGAAAAAGTTTGGGGACCACTGGCTTACATGATAACCATTCAACTACGTACTTGCACCACAAACCAGCTGACAAATTTGGGACAGCCGTGGCCTACTGGTTAGGGCTTCGGGCTTATAACCGAAGGGTTGCCGGTTTGATCCCTGACTAGTAGGCGGGGGAAGTGCTTGAGCACTGCTCTCCCATGCCCACATCCACGACTGAAGTGCCCTTGAGCAAGGCACCTAACCCCTCACTGCTCCCCGAGCGCCGCTGTAGCAGGCAGCTCACTGCGTCGGGATTAGTGTGTGTTCACTATGTGCTGAGTGTGTTTCACTAATTCACGGATTAATGCAAAGACCAAATTTCCCTCACGGGATCACTAATACTTACTACGTATACAAATTCCAGTAAAATTTACTTGACTTATACAATTAAAAGAAGTCAACTGATATATGTTATTATGATTGTAGCAAGTTAACATGGCTGATCATGGCATGATGATATGGCTACCTACCGTGTTATCTTGCTACAGCAGTTGCCCAAGCCAGTAGGTCTGCAAAGTGTCATGGTTAAGTTTTTAAACGTTTCACTGACTGCTGGTCAGGCTCTCTGTGGCCACCTACTGTAGTCTATCTGTAGCCTAAATTGAGGAAGCATTGCTGGTCTAAAAATAAATAAATAATAATGATAAAAACACCTGTGATGGGGGAGGATTGAACCCCATGTCGACTGTGTGAAATAGCAATGTGTGGTGTGGGCACTAACCTGTTGCGCCACAGGAGAAGCACCATTTTATGAATTGAGAAATAAAGTATCAAAAAAACACATCAAACCTATGTTTACCCATGTTTACATGTCAGCAACATTAACATTAATAGCCTATAAGCAGTGGTGGACATTACTTGAGTACATTTACTCAATTACTGTACTTAAGTCGGTTTTTCATGTATCTGTACTTTACTTCAGTATTTCCATTTTGTTAAACTTTTTACTTTTACTCCAGTACATTTCAAGGCCAAATATCTTACTTTTTACTCCACTACATTTTGTGACAGCTGAAGTTCCTTTTGGAAAAAAGACTGTCCAAATACATGTGTACTTACATGTATATTTTCTATTAAGAGAGCTAGGCTTTAAATAATAGTCTTGCCTAACCTATGTTATTGTCATATCCACTATTTACTGTACCTTGTTGACCCCTTTTCACAATATTGATTTTACCACAACTAGCCTCTTGACCCTATAGAGCAAATGATAGACAATGATAGACAATCTGACGCTATCAAACACAAAAGGTAACATCTTGATTTGGTCCGAAAGTATAAAGCATTCAACAAAGAAAAATGTGGTTACTTTGAAGTATCTACGATAAGATATCACATTAGTTTGTTTTTAGTTCTTTCTTACATACAGCAATTATTAGCTGATTTTGTCCTTGAATGGAGGAGAAAGGCTCAATGACTGCATGTCTGTGCTGAATCATTTCAACAATAGTAAATGCAACTGTATTAATCATAATACATTTCAGGACTTGAATACATTTGATACTTAAGTATATTTGAAGGCAAGTACTTTTGTACTTCCACTCAAGTGGAAATGTAAAAGGAGGACTTTTACTGGAGTAACATTTGACCATGTGTATCTCTACTTTCACTCAAGTACAGGATTTGTGTACTTCGTCCACCACTGCCTATAAGCCTAAGGGTTTTGACTCCCTGTGCGCAAATTTTGTGTACAAATATGGACACGTTACAGCCTAGACTTCTCCTGGCTTTCAATGCCTGTGTTTCATGAACTGAATTTCTAAAGAATAGGCTGGACAAAAGGATACACAATTAGGCAACACATTTTTATTTCATTGCTGGCGTTCATGTGCCTCTATATACTTCAGGTAGGGGCGGTCACAGCCTAACCTCAGTGAAACGTTTGTAAAACTTAACCATGATACTCTGGAGGCCTACTAAATGGCTTGGGCAACGGTAGCAAGATAACATGGTAACCAGATAACATTTTAACTTGTTATAATGATAATAACATTAGCTGACTTCTTTTAATTGTACAAGTCGAGTAAGCTGGTTTGTGGCATAAGCAGGTAGACGTCAGATTATCAAACAAGTGTGGGATAATTTTTATTTTTCTCATTGAATGTTTAGTATACCTTATATACATGTAGTGAAATCTAATTGCCATCTCCTTACTCTGACCCTTGTGTTACAAGCAGGTCAACTTATTAGTGGTTCAATGCCCACGTGGAGTTAATTTATGCTATTTTGGTTTTTGGGTTGCATATTCATGGTCTAGTGCAGTGTTTCTCAAACTTTTTCAGACGAAGGACCACTTAACCAATAAAAAAGAAATGCACGGACCACCTAGCTTAAAAAAAAAAAAAAAAGATTAGACCTACTTCAACAGTATATTAGCCTACACAATAGGCCTACTCACTGAACCACCTTGCTTATTGTCTCTGCACTTTGCTTATTGTGTCAGAGGATTCATATGATTTAAACTGGCATATCTTGCAGACAGTGTTGCAGAACTGTTTGGATTTACATACAAGTTGGTTCAATATTGCAAACAACTCATCTATATTATATTTTATCACGTCTGCTCACGGACCACTTGGGATAGCTTGCGGACCACCAGTGGTCCCTGGACCACACTTTGAGAAACACTGGTCTAGTGCATGTAGTACTACAGACAATTTTGACATTTAAACATGTCATGCATATTTGTGTTCGTCTCTAGTTTATATCAGAAAGTGACAAATCTGCAAGCAGCCGCATCTGTCAAAGACTCGTCATCAATCGTCAAACGTCATCAACACAGCCAGTTAACATGGGAGCCAGTTGCCATGTAACACCGGCAAGAATCAAGCACGTCTCCCCTGGAGTTCTTAGTCGAGCCTGCCTCTTTTCAGCCAATCAAAAAAAGAAAGGGGCAATAGCCAATCAGAAAATAGCCCTATTGTATCTGGGTAAGATTTAACACAACAATCAATGGGAAAAAAGCATATCCTGAAAACAGAAAATAAGATGATAAGTACATGATGAGCAATGTTACATGCATCACGTAATGACAGCTATCTGAACAAATGTGCATTGTAGGCCTACACCAAGCAAGCAAGCAAGCACAGTAAAAGGTACACCTAAACGTGAATTTGCCAAAATCTATTTTGAATACATTAAACTCTTAACTCAAAAAGTAACTGCTACATAATTCACATAGGCCTATCTGGGAATTTACTTTGTTCATAGATGGGAACTAGGCCTACAGAGTCTTCCTGTGGACTCTGCTGCCCTCTACAGGCAGACCAGAGTCACTGCATATATTGTCGTGATGGAAACAGAAAAGTTGAGAGTGAAATTTTGTGCATTGGGAAAATAACCCGATTAACTGCAACCATATTTCACTACAATGATCCACAGACATGTATGAGAGATTGTTTGTGTGAGAGTGTTTGAGAGAAATTGTTTGTCTGTGAGAGAGAGATTGTTTATGTGTGAGAGAGATTGTTTATGTGCAGTGTGTGTAGATCTTTCTGCATGTGTGTGATGGGGAGACAAATCGTGTTCAGAAGCAGTTGATAAAGTGGTTTAAAATTGCGTTGGTATTATACTTTATGAATGTGTACATTTAGCAGCAAGTGGAGTAAAAGTTCTGTTCTGACGCCCCTTGAGGCCTTTTCCTGTCAGTGCAGGTTGGACCTGATCAGGTTTAACACACGACAGAGCATAGATATTAGAAAGCTAGATGCCGCATTGGGCTCCCGAACGCACGTAAATAGCGCCGCCATCTTGGTGGGGGCAACAATAACTGGAGGTCAATGGAGACACACGTGACTCTGACTGGAAATCAAAGGTGTCTCTGATTGCCGGCAAGTGTTGCTGTCACTCCCCCATAGACAGTAAACGTGCTGCCCCCAGCAATATGGCGTCCGCATTTACGTATGCCACCTAATAGAACTCGTGCCCAATGCGGTATCTAGCTTTCTAATATCTATGCGACAGAGCACCTCTGGAGCAGGGCATTGTGGGTAGTTAAGGGACTCTCTCTCTCCTGCGGACACAAATGTTTGTTTTTCTCTTCAACGTACGTAAGCTAACTTATAGCAGGTAATCTTATTAAGAAGAGAAATGATCTAATATGAATGAATGAACAACCCACAACAGACACCCAGATACTTTTCAAAAATATTTGAAAAATCATTTCCTAAAACTATTTTCAGACATGGGTAATATGTTTTAATATTTCCACATTCAATATATGATAAGACAGCATACTGTACACTAATGGTCTTACAATACCGCAGACACAGGAGAGAGAAGCGTGTTGAGTTCAGACGTTGTGTTCAGCCATCTCCACGTCATCATAGACGTCTTCATCTCCACTCTGCTGACCCTCTCTGCTCTGATGTCCAGAGGTCTGCTCTCCTCTTCTGCTCCTCAGGTTTAACCAGGTCACAGCAGTGACCAACCCCAGCAGCACACAGCCCATCAGTGGAGCGTACGCTCTGTAGAAAGGAGAGTGCACCCCAAACGGATCCCTGTACACTAGGCAGATGGTTCCTTCATAACAAACCCAGACACTGGAGATCTTAGTGTCCCCTCCATAGACTCTCCATGTGTACACTCCACTGTCCCCTGCTGTGAGGTTGGATATGGTCAGAGAGTGATTAGGGTGTAAACTGGACACTGTCACTCTGTCCCTCAGATCCTCAAGCATGAACACAGATTTCTTGTACTTTAGATTAAAGTCTAAAATCAGAACCTGTGGTTGTAGAACTTTCTGACGGTACCACTGGACCCCTTCAAAAGACCAAGAGCCATTTAAATCAGCACTGTGTTCCAGAATCACACTTTCACCGTGAGAAAACATCACATCCAAGGGGGAGACTTGTTTGCAAACATACAGATTAATTCTCTTTATTGGGGAACCCCCCACACATTCATACCCCCCAGAGTGCTGTAGTGACAGAGAGGGAATGATGAGGGAGTAGTCCCCAGTCTGGCTGCCGTTGAGCATGTACTGATCTCTCTGATTACTGCTGAGCCAGATGTCTCCATTGGGAGTGAACCACCACATTTCATCAGGGAGCTCTCCTTTCCCAATGCAACAAAGAGTCACATTGTCCTTTTCATGAGCAAAGACATTTTTAGGGATTATGTTCAGAGTCCTTTGACTATAACTTTGACACTGTGTTCCTCTCCATGTCATACAGTAGAAATCAGTAGAAGAGTCATCTTTCATAATCCCAGTGAGTGTAACCAGCGAGTTGTTGAGATCCACCTGCAGTCTGTTCCTCAGATCCTCCACGAGAGGAGCTCCAGTGAGGAGTTGGTGTCCAGGACCAGAATATTCCCCACAGACATTATCTTGCTCCCGGTCTCAGACCACCTTTCATACCTGTTATATCGATACAGCTGTAGGCTGGTCCCGTGCAGAGAGGGGTCCAGTCTACACAGTACAGCATCGTCATCATACATGACTACTGCTTCCTCAGATGGCATTTCATCACGTTCTGCACAGACAGTGAGACGGAATCTTCTTTCTTCTACAATGTCTTCATCTCTCCACTGCACTGCCCTGTAGTCTCCACTCTGGGACATACTGAGGTTGTTCATTACAAAATGGAGTCTGTCAACACATTCCACATTGCACCCCTCTGGAGGTGGTCCGTCTGGTTGTGAGCAGTTGACCAGCAGCATATTTCCGTCTGCAGAAACCCTGTACAGCACGGAGTAATCCAGCGATACCTTGACGCGCCTAAAGGGTGCAATTTTAGCATGTCCTCCTTCAGGTCCAAACACATAATCATGATTTGGACTGAGGTTGGCGCCAACAGTGAAAACTAGCAGGAGAAATCCACTAACGCACACTGCAGTCCCCATTCTGAGTTCTGTGTTGCTGTTCAGTTTAATCTTATGACACTAACAGACAGACCGTGAGATACTGAACAAATCATGTACGTTCTTCTTTTGATTTCCTGTCTGTATGTGTGTGCATGTGTTTGTGGTGGGCCACTTTGTGAACACACACCCAACCTTGCACAACACTAGACTAGACTAGAGCAAGTGTGTGTGCGTGTGTGTGTGTGTGTGTCTGAAGGGTCGGCTTTGTACTTTGTCACATATAATTTCTTTATTACGAACCACCATACCTGTGCTGTCTGGTCCAATCAGAATGATGGTAAGATTATGTTGTTATGGGTTGTATGTTATGGGTTGTGGTCAGAATAAATGACCTTGTTACTTGTTGTTGTGCTTGTTTGAGTGCCTGGTGATCATGGATCATACCACAGTCTCCTCCCTCACCCTAATATGGGTTTGTAACCAGTTCCTCTCCTCACTCCCGTAATGTTACCCTCTATCAACTTGTCTATGCTGCATGAATACAAACATGTTTTCTCTGGAGACAAATATATTTTTGGATTCAGCTTCATATCTTTAACTCTCTCTGATTCTCCTCCTACCTCCTGCCCTGTCCCTCTTTTCAGCCCTTTTTATGAAGTGGATTCAGATCACTGTGGGTCCTCCCTTTATGACATGGATTTGGATCACTGTGGGTCCTCCCTTTATGAAGTGGATTCAGATCACTGTGGGTCCTCCCTTTATGAAGTGGATTCAGATCACTGTGGGTCCTCCCTTTATGAAGTGGATTCAGATCACTGTGGGTCCCCCCCTTTATGACATGGATTTGGATCACTGGGTTGCCTCCCTTTATGACATGGATTTGGATCACTGTGGGTCCTCCCTTTATGACATGGATTTGGATCACTGTGGGTCCACCCTTTATGACATGGATTTGGATCACTGTGGGTCCCCCCTTTACTTTTAGCCTGGTCCTTAATTTACAAACATAACTTCTCCCCACATAAATATCTCATCTGGAACAACCAAAATATCTTATATAAAAACAAATCTCTTTATCTAGACAACTGGGTAAAACATTGCATCCTCTTGTGGTGGTAGTGGGGTAGCGTAACGGTTGGGCACCAGGTGGATTTATCCACCACCACTCAGACAGAGTGAAGTAACTAAAGTTAAGAAATAATAACTAAAGGGCTTTATAAAGCACCACAAAACGGAATATATTGTTCAGGACACACATATGAACACCACACAAGCAAACAAACAACCACAACAGCAGTAGCAGTCCATTCAGCCTATTTTTAGGTCAGGCCACTAGGAGGCGGTAGGCGGTAGCCTCGACAAAAAACGCAAAAAGGCAAGACGCAAAAAGGTTGAAAAACGAGGGGAAAAAAAGTATCTTCAGTCAAAAGACCTCTTCAGCCTAAGGTCACAATAAACCCAAAACAGTATGCAGTAGCAGGGTAAACAATTTAGGCTGCTATTATAAGCTACTGAAATGCAGCACAGACATTTTATTTAGGCTATAGTTAATTGGCTACTATAACGTAGCCGACTGCTTCAAAGCTCCCAGTGTGGATAAACCAATAAATACAAAATAACAATAAATAGCAAAATCACGGTAACAAAAAGAAAAGCTCTCCAAAACTAGAGCACAAACGTGATTGCTTTCAGTTTACAGTTTAGTTCAGATTACAATAAAGGCAGGCCGGCGCCGGAGGAAAGGAAAATGTAGAAATAAAAATATCCCCAAAAGACAAAATAATAATCCCCAGGAAAACCCCTAAGGAAACCCTCCCCGGTAGCCTATGTAATCTATATTCAACTTAAAGTCGCGCCACTCACAACTAAATAACAAGAGCGCTTTTAAAGAGGACGGGACAACATGTTATGTTTGGTAATTGATCACACAGACACCGGTGATATCGTTAACTCATGTATCGTTTACTTATCAAATCTGAACTTCCCGCTGACAGACCCAAGTATCAAACATTCATCAGTCAGGCATAACACAATGCTCTCAGCACAATCGAGCAACTCACTGAATCACAATTCAATGCATAATTGAACGCTAACATAATGTCTTACACACGCTTGTGTGCAGACATAACATTTCCCCCCCTCCTACAGGATTTCAGACATGAAATTTGGATTGAAAGTCCTGTAAGTGCCCAGGGCTGAAACGAGTGCGAACAGATCGCGGAGAGCCATGAGGCTGAGGCTGGCCAGTGTGTGATGAATAGGTACCAGTCCCGGAAGGTGGATCAAGAGGCGTGTCGGGGACCTGTGTGGGAGCTATCTGGGGCACCGGCTGTGGCGTCGGGATTAGAGGGTGACACGGGAAGCAATTTTCACTCCCGTCCCATCCCGAGCCCGCACAAATACTCCCGTCATATCCCGATCACGTGACAGCCCCCCCAAAAAAATTCTGTCCCGCAAAATCCCGAGAGAAAGATTCCCGAATCCAGAGGCACGATTTGGGGTGTCACCACCGTTGTATGTGGCGGAGGGGGCACCCTGCGGAGGCCGCATGAGTGCCACCGAGTGCATTCATTCAGTGAGAATGTTGCTGCACCCAACTGGCGGGTGACTTGGAGAGGGGAGGACCAAGATGAGGCCAGTTTGTTGCCTCTGTGGGGCCTGCGGACCCTGACCCAATCAGAGACGTTGATGTCGGGAACCTTAACGCGTGCTGACAGGTCAAATCTTTGCTTCGTCTGCCTCTGCCGACGGGCAACAGAGGCCTTGACCCCAGGGGGTGGGCCCTTGAGGCATGACGGGGGCTGAGGCGGTCGAGGGGAAGACGGAGCTCACGGCCAAGCATGAGAGACGCTGGGGAGACACCTGTTGTTGAGTGCTGAGTGGCTCTGTAATGAAGCAGCGTGTGCCGGATGGCCAGTGGAAAGGTCCATCCCTGGACCATGTGCGCTCTGAGGCTGTTCTTCAGTGACTGGTGGAACCGTTCAACACCACCATTGGCTTGGGGGTGATAGTAAGCTGTACGGACATGACGGATGCCTTTGCTTTTGAGGTAAGACGTGAACTCTGCAGAGACGAGTTGAGGGCCGTTGTCAGTAGTTATGGTGTTTGGGATGCCCCAGCGGGAGAAAAGAGAGTCCAGGAAGTTGATTATGCTGAGATTGCGTATCTGTCCATGACGTCACTGCGCAGCGCAGTTCAAACCATTACAGATGGGAAACAACATATTTGTCAGATTTTAGCCTTCCATTTTGTTTTGTTTTTTAAAGGAAGCACCAAGACTCAAAACACATTTCCTTCACCATTATCAGGCTGAGAGGTCACCGAGCCAGTGGTGATGAGCTCAGGCCATTTCGAGTGAAGGTCATATATGACCACAAGAAAGCGTTGATGGTGGGGAACCCCCTGTATCTCACCGCATATGTCCAGCTGTAGGTGGTCCCAGGGCTGAGAAGGCCAAGCAAGAGGTTGTAGAGGTGTAGGCAACTTTGGGATTCTTTCCTTCTTCCTCAAAAGTTGGACGACTCCCACACGCAAAAGTGCATCCAATTTGAATCCTCGTCGCCACTGTAATGTTTGTGGTGCGTATAGTTCAAAGAAGAGATGTTGGAATTCGTTTAGTATCTTTACTGTTAGAACTTGCAGGTTACATTCACACACACCGTGCTCAACTCTAGCTCTCGATTGCGTATCTGTCCATGACGTCACTGCGCAGCGCAGTTCAAACCATTACAGATGGGAAACAACATATTTGTCAGATTTTAGCCTTCCATTTTGTTTTGTTTTTTAAAGGAAGCACCAAGACTCAAAACACATTTCCTTCACCATTATCAGGCTGATATAGCCTGAGAATACCCATTTGGCACAGGATTTGCTCTGGAGGTTCCTCTGACCAAGAGGCCGCTGAAGCCCATTTCCAATGTCCCTGAAACATGAGCACACAAATGCAATTTCTAATCCTCCATAGACCTGAATTTCTTTGGAACTGAGTAAACAACTGCATGTAATACCTTCGTTTACAGGATTGCTACACTTTTGAAACGATTTGGTAAGAATTTAATCTACCAATTTAAGCGCTTCTTATGCATTATGGTTTGTATAGTATTGTTTTATTTTCATTACGCTTATTAATTTGACATTGTTGTTTATCATTGATATTCATCTTGTCATTTTCATTGTTTATTTCATTGGGTTATTGCTTGAATTGACATTGCTGTTTATTATTGCTATTCTACTTAATATAGTCTGACCAACATATTAATTTGTTCCCTCTTAAATTTGAGTATTACTGTATATTGTTTTGTATTTGTTTGTCGCTTTGGACAAAAGCATAACCATAACCATAACCATATGTGGTAGGACTTTTACCAAGTCTCACTACTATGTGGCCTTCTATAAGCAAAACATTGGGGTGTCCTTATTTTGGCCATTGTCCTTATTTTGGGCCATTTGACCTCACTGTTAGCCACAAGTGTTCTCCTTTTCAGAGTCTGGTCAGCGCGGTTTGAGCCTGGTCAGTGGTCACATGTAGCCTCCACTTCCCCTTTTAAACACAAAAAGGGACCATCACCCGCTCTGTTCAATGTGTTTCTGCACAGAACCGAGCGCTAGAGTGCTAGCTGGTCTGTTCAATGTGTTTCTGCACAGAACCGAGCGCTAGAGTGCTAGCTGGTCTGTTCAATGTGTTTCTGCACAGAACCGAGCGCTAGAGTGCTAGCTGGTCTGTTCAATGTGTTTCTGCACAGAACTGAGTGCTAGCTGGTCTGTTCAATGTGTTTCTGCACAGAACCAAGTGTTAGCTGGTCTGTTCAATGTATTTCTGCACAGAACCAAGTGCTAGCTGGTCTGTTCAATGTGTTTCTGCACAGAACTGAGTGCTAGCTGGTCTGTTCAATGTATTTCTGCACAGAACCAAGTGTTAGCTGGTCTGTTCAATGTGTTTCTGCACAGAACCTAGTGCTAGCTGGTCTGTTCAATGTGTTTCTGCACAGAACCAAGTGCTAGCTGGTCTGTTCAATGTGTTTCTGCACAGAACTGAGTGCTAGCTGGTCTGTTCAATGTATTTCTGCACAGAACCAAGTGTTAGCTGGTCTGTTCAATGTGTTTCTGCACAGAACCAAGTGTTAGCTGGTCTGTTCAATGTATTTCTGCACAGAACTAAGTGCATTACACGCACCTCAGGAAATGAATAAACTACTATTTGTCAGTTTATTCGCTCTTGGTGATACATGCGTTGTACATGCTACGTTTGTCAGAAAAACAAGGTGTATGATGATGACTTGTTGACTTGTTGGGAACACACACACGTACACAGCACACACATACACACAGCACAGACACACACACACTCAGACTAATAATAACAAAGAAAATGTAAGAATAATAAAACTCAATTTGACCCCTGCACCTGCCTATTTTCTGTGATGATGTCCATTCATATTAGTTAATGTTTTCCTCAGAGTTGAATTCTGTATTATTATGATATATCCGAAACTGACTTATAGAAATCACTACACCATTTACATGGCAGTAGCCATGGCAACATGGTTCATTTTGTGAGCACACCAGGGGCGTGCAGAGACCTTTGAAGGGGCAGGGGCTCAAATTTAAAAAAAGGGCACATGGAACAACATTTTCAGAAAACGGTTTAACTTTATTTAAAACTTAATTTTGATTACAACCCAATAGAGAATACATAGGCTACATGCAAATTATATCAAAATAATTCCTATTCCCTAGCCTATAAAGCTTTAATCATCTGAACCTGAGCTGGACATTTTTTTTTTTTTTTGCATTTAAATTCTAGCATCATGCTATTTCAATGATGATGGTGGGACAGGCTATTATATGGTTTAGCAATTTGCAAAGTAGTCTAATGTAGGGGAGAACCGGGACGAATGAAACACTTCTTAATTAAATATAATTTACAAAGACATCGTAAAACACTGAAAGTTAATATTTTGTCTCTAGCAACCTACATCTATCCTCTGTCGAATACAGTTGCATTTACAGCTCTGAACAAAACCGTTCAAGAGTTATTTAAGGAGAAGTCGAACGTGCGTTTTGTTTCATTCGTCCCTCCTGGCTGGGACGAATGAAACAGCATGGGGGACGAATGAAACATACAGCTTAAATTATGTAAACTTCCCACAATTTCAATATTTGACAACATATCATGAATGGTACTTCAAGTATGTGTTATTTTAGATAGATTGCTGCTGGGCTATATGTCTTGGTTCATGTCTGTTAACAACTCATTGACGTCATGGTAAAGCGCTTATCTCGCGGTTATGGAAATAGCATGCACTATGCCATTAATATAGCTAGAATAATGCATGTTTCGAATTATATAATGTTTCTATAGTACAAAATGTTATTTCACTCTGTTTTTACGTGGTTAAAGCCACCACACATCCAAATAAGTGCCCTTCATGACCGACAGGCCGTCGGTCTCCATAGGTTAACATGGAAAAACTCGACCCCCCTACCTGATAGCCCCAAATATATTTGCATCTTTCTAAAACTACTTTTCCATGTCTCACCTGCATAAAATATAGTATAAACACAGATATGTGTGCATTGACTTAGAATAAATGGGGTTTACTGCCTGGTCGGGACAAATGAAACAGGTGTTTCAATCGTCCCGCCATAGACATCTAGCATTATAGGCTGTTTTGCATCCATTACAAACAATCATGCAATGTGAACGTCTGGGATTGGGGAGAGCACTAAATGCTCTACTGAATAAGCATGAAGTCAAACCTTTAAATGAAAAACACTCTTTAATAATCAAAAAAAATAAACCGCTAATGATGTAAACTTGTGACCATCAAAAATCGTTTATCGCCTGTAACTCCGTGATACCAGGACGTAACAGGAAGGCATTTGGCTGAGCAACGGAGGTTAATATGCTCTATGTTTTGTCCAAATGATGACTGTCTATCATCGTTGCACTCGGAGAAAACCGGAATGTTTCATTCGTCCTCCGTTTCAATCGTCCCGGTTTGACCCTACTGATAAACATTTTATACATTTTCATATTTATTCATTATGTATCAAGAAGAATGGGTGTAAATAACAGACAGAGCTGTAACACATTTTTTTCATTTCTCTCCTTGGTTCTGAAAATTCAATAGGAGTGCATGTACTGTAGGCCTACTGTAGCCAGGGCACAGACAGATAGGTATTTTCAGATTTCATTAGGCTATTGTCTACACAGAGATCATAGGCTATAAGGCTACATCTTATTGATTAAATTCAAAGCTAATTTTAATAGCCTAGAAATCTAGACGCACCCTAGCGGCAGCAAATATGTTATTGCCTAGTCTGGCTTGTCAGGCGATAATTTTAATGTTTATCACAGTGAACTACCACCATTAGCAAGCTGGTGTCTTGCAGATTCACGTGCTGTGCGTGTGGCCACTGAGTGAAATGACGCGTAATGTAGCCTACTGTAGCTAAACAGAGAACGACGTGTGGAGTTGGGTTAGTTAAACAACTACAGTAGCCTATGTCGTCGGCTTATGACGATTTAGAAAAGGTTTGCCTACTCTGTTTTATGAACTAGGTCTACTAACCTAAGCTAGGCTACTATAACATAGTAACCTAAACAGAATATGTTATGAACGTTCAGCCTTAGATTTTCGAAGCTGCCAGGTTATTGAAATGGATGGTTAAAACGGGTTTGATAGCCTACTTCATTAAACGCGAAACAACTTTAAACATTTTATTCTCTATCTTTAAGCTGAATACTATTGCATGTTCAGATAGGCTAACTGCCAAGTGACCTTACCGTGCTCCCAAACGTCTCCTGCAGCACTGTGCCTGCGTGCACCTTCTGAGAGTTCACTGAATGTATGACGTCACGGATTGGTGGCCGCAAGGCATTTCAATTAACACAGAAAATTGTTATTTTTGTAAACTTCTAATTTCACAAACTATTAATAAGACATTTTAGCTAATATTCACGTTGGAACTAGCGGAAGTATTACAAATTTTAAAAAGTAAAAAACGGGTCTTGTCAAAAGGGCACTTGGACATCAAAGGGGCAAAAGGGCAGGTGCTAGAGCCCCTATAGCCCCCCTTCTCTGCACGTGCCTGGAGCACACACCCAATCATGCACAACACTAGAGTATGTGTGTGTGTTTATGAGTGTGTTTGTGGTTTGTGTTCCGAATCCGACCCGTGGTCATCTCACCCCATCTCTCTCTCTCTCTCTCTGTCTGTCAGTCTTCAGTTCTATCAATCTAAACAAAGACAAAATACCCCAAAATATGTGTAAAAACAGACCATTTCAACTGGACACATTATATTTATTCATTCAGCAGATGCTTTTATCCAAAAAGCTTTACAAAAATGAGAAATGGCATTCAAGCTACAATGCAGAGGAGACCTTATGTAGGAATTACCACCACATCAACAAGACTATTACTAGAGGATGAGATTGCTGAAGTTATATAAATAGCTACTATAGTCAAAGTGTAGTAGAAGGAGAAAGTGGGAAAAGATGGAGGTTGCTTCATCCAAGCAGATATGTCAGAGAAACAAAGTGATATGAGCCATGTCAGTAAGGCGCCATGTTTGTTACTTTAAACAAAACTAGACCACTGAAGTTCAGAATTCATATTTTTAGTAAAATAGTGGGTATTTGATATATAGGTCTACAGCAGACACAGGAGAGAGAAGTGTGTTGAGTTCAGGTGCTGAGGTCAGCCATCTCCACCTCATCTCCACTCTGCTGACCCTCTCTGCTCTGACGTCCAGAGGTCTGCTCTCCTCTTCTGCTCCTCAGCTTGAACCAGATCACAGCAGTGACCAGCCCCAGCAGCACACAGCCTGCACACACTATTGGAAGTACAAAGATGTAGTAATTATAGTGAAAGCTGTACACAAGGCGGATCTCTCCCTCATAACAAACCCTGACATTTTACTTGTCCTCTCCGTATACTCTCCATGTGTACACACAGCAACCCAGTCTCACGTCTGAACGTGTCACTGTCACGTTAATTAATCTATTGGGACGTGTTGTGTAACACGTTTCCTTGTTAAAAAACGTGTTGAGCAGGACGTAATTATCGCGTTACTATCACGTTGTATTTCGCTTTCAACGAGCCAACAGAACCACGTCATCTGTCAAAAAAGCCTGACCTCACAAAATGGCGAGAATGTTATTTGATGCTTTTGACGTGCAGTTTCACACTCTTAAGCCTGCTTTGAGTTGTGGGTTAGAAGGAGCCACCTTCTAGCTAGCAGTTTTAGAAGGCTGAACCCCAGAATCCAGAAACAAGAACCAAGCAGGGACGGAGAAAAAAGAAGAATCCAAATGGGAAATGAGGTGAGCCTTGCTACTGCCGCTAGCATGATCATTTTGCTAGCAATTGAGCAAAACATTTTAAAGTTGATTTAACATGAAATAGTAGCCTATGCATGGGCAATACTGTGAATTCAGAGTAGGCTTGCACAACTTATAATTTAGCTAACGTGCATGATGTAATGTTACATTAATCTGTAAAACAGCTGTTGTCTGTGTAAATTAACATTGTAGCCTAATATTGTTAGTGTGGGCTACAGCTAACAGCTGGGAGGTAGCCTATCAGCCAGGCATGTATAATCGATAATCATGATGAACGTGAATAGATTTCGTTGCGAAAACGCGCATTGTTTTAGGCCACATATCAGGTATAAAACAATTGTATTCTGATACAGCAGTTCTCCAGATGTTAGATATTCACTTATATTGTAATATAATATTGTATTTCTTTAACCTGATTAAGAGAGGGGTTTAATTCAATAGAGAATTGCAATGTGTGTAGCCCATAATATTAGATATTAGATTAGGCTAGATTTAGATTAGATTCAACTTTATTGTAATTTAAAAGAGTAGTACAGGTACAGAGCCAATGAAATGCAGTTGACATCCAACTAGAAGTGCAGTTAGATAAATAGGCAAGTTTTCAAGTTTTCTGTTTCCTATTGTTCCATGCCACTCTCCTACTGTCTCAATATCTTAGCAATATCTTAGTTCAATTCAATGTCTTATAATGGTAAAATATGTGGACAAATACATGATATGATATACAAATAAATCGTTGTTCACGACATGTTATGGTTAAATTATCGGAATGAGTGCGATGGTGATGCAATCCTGCTTTTCAATTAGTTGAGATGGTGTTTGACATTGATAGCAATAAAATGTATGGTTAAAATGGATAATAATTTAACTTCAAGACTACTTTTAGTTAGCCATGTAACCCATCTTGGTTTTAAACAAAGACACTATCCCCTCCCCCAATGGAATGCTAATGTGCTGGTTTAAGGCCTATCACTTACACAAGACAAAGGATGCTACCTTGATATAATGTATCCATGTATCATGAAATGTAAATGTATTCATGTCTGGTATCATTTTGATAGTCTCATTACAAGGATTGTAATGATGTGATTGTGAGAATGTTTGGAACATTCTATAAGTGATATTTCTGATATATAAGATATCTCTCCTCATGCTATTTACATAGGTGTGAAGTGGGTGTGAGTAGGTGTGTCTGATACCAAGTGAAGAACCAACCAAGTGGGATTGTTCTTGGCGCCATTTTGTTCTTTGTTTAAAACATTTAAAAGTAACTAAACTGCAATGTTTGTCAGATCAGATTAGAGCATGGAGAACTGAGAGAGAGAGGGTGATCCTACAGAGGCCATGGCCTTGTGCCATGGCCTGGGCTAGACCTTTTTTTTGTACTCTCTCTGCTTGTAACAGAATAAACCTGATTCCTGAGTTTTTCCTGAAGTTCGCCAGTCTAAGATCAATATTAAGTAATTATTCACCTACAATTACTTTCATGGAGGTTCCAACCGCAGAGATAATATACTTTTGTCGCTGATTCTAAGATGCCGCAGTTTTTTTTTTTTTTTCCTTTTTTTCTTTTTCTCATCGCTTTGGTGTCAGCTCCCAGGTAAGGACGCTTTTTATCTGCATTTCTTCTTTGGTGATGAACGAAGGTGGATCTGTAAACCCGGGCGGTTCCTGCTAACCACAGTTTGGAACGGGCGGTAAGATATCGGAAAAGGCATTCTGAGTGAGTAGACATTTTGGCAAAACCGTAACTTAATAGTGGACACAAAATTGTGCTTCCCCGATTTTGGCAATATTTTGGCAAAACCGTAATTTAATAGTGGACATAAATTTGTGCTTCCCCGATTTTGGCAAAACGTCGCACAAGACGAATTAATCCATATTTTGTAAAGCGTCTATATATGTGTTGGATTGAAGTCCAATGGTGCCTCTTTATTGGATATAAAGAGTAAATAGATTCGCGAGTGTGCTAGGCAACTCAATATTAATCACTGTGGTATAGTGAGCGATCTATTTTCCGCGGTTTTAGGGACGTCAGATCCTAAGAAGCTACGTAGCTTATGCCCCTTTTTGTTTACAGAACATTTTATTCCTTCATTACCAAAACAGAATATTAGACAGAACTTGGCGCTGCTGTTTTTGTTTTTATCACCAAGAGCGTATGAGCGGCTAGAATCCAAAGTGTTAAGCTAACACGAGTCTTGTTTTGTTTTTGAATAGATGTGGTGTTTTTTTTTTACATCTGAATCCAGGATTTTTGTCGTAATCTTTTTCAAGTGTGCAAACAGCATAAGCTCAAACAGCATAAGCTCAAGAGAGCATGGTTAGGCCTCTTTTAAGTACGCCTGAGCTAACTAGCTGCCGCTAGGGGCGTCTAGATGTCTTTGTGAGCTAATATGAGCTAACTGAAAAGGCTTGACTAAACTTCTTTTGTTCTTTTAAGCAGGAAATTCTTCCTGCAGCCCGTTTAAAGTTGTCCTCCAGCTCCATGGAGCTGTGTGTGTCTGTGTGTCCAGTATGAATGAATGCGCGTGTGGGCCGGCCCTGTGTGTGTGAAATTTGTTTATTTCGTTATATGTGTTTGTTTCCATTTTTTGTTTCAAGTCCTTCTTTGTTTTCTTGGGTCAAAAGTTTTCACACCTTTTGCTATCTTATCTCACTGCCTTTGTTCCTAGCATCACTGTATTCTATAACCAACCCCCCAGCTTCTCCCCCATGGACACAAAAGGAACTTCACTGGGGAGATATGAACCTAAGAGGAGTGATAATGGGAAACCATTGTTGATTTCAACCATTTTCTTTCTTTCATTTAATTTATCTTTTAAGGGACACATTTTGGGGTTAACATGTTAAGACAGATTTTTATTTTTGCTTGTATGCCAATGGGAAATGTTTGCTACATGTTTACGCCTTGTTTGATGTGGGCAAATGTTCAATTGAATGGATTCATACCCACAACTTGAGTTTCTTTATGTTTGAAATTACTTTTTATTTGTTTTTTGTTTTTTTTAGTGGTGTATTTTCTTTTCTTCATTCATATTGGGATCACAATCTGTTATAGTTAAGAAACTATAAAAAGGGGGAGATAGATGGTATTGACTTGAAATACCATCTAAGTTTACTGGTTTTATTGCTCAAATGGTCATTTTTTTAAATGCCTACTGTTTTGTTTTACTGACCCTCACTTCTAATGCAAAATCTCTTTAAAAGACATGCAGGGGTACCCTACCCACGTGAGTCTGTGGATTATTTTTCTTTTAAACATCTAAACTTAACCAAAGTTTATTTATTTTCTTTATATTGGCCTTTTGCCAATAGATGCAAATGTGTAGTCTCTGTTTGGAGATAAATAGCCCTGCTATGTTAGAAGACCCATGCTGTAGGTGTGACTGTCTCCAATTGAGAAACTGAATACATTAGCATACTGTTGTTGACTTGTGAATCTGCATTCACGAGACACTGTTTGACTCTGTTTACACTCATGCTAATGTCTCTCAAAGTTGTTGTGAATCCACTCTCAAGAATCTCTTTCATGCCAGAAGGGACAAAGGGAGGTGTGACATGCCTTTGTCTTCGACCACCACTACGCAAACATCTCAAGAAGATCCTTTCAAGATGGCGGATGGCTCCACTAACCAGACAACTCTGCCCTGGGCTCAGGTACAGCCAGCAGCAGCGGTGGGGGCCAGGCCAGTCATGAGACGAGACTGGACGAGACTCAGGAACCACAGGTCCAACGGAACCTGTGGCAGAAGCAACTGCCATGACTCTGGAAGCAACAAAACTGGACTGACTGAAAGCAACGAAAGGGGGTGCCGAAAGCAGCCTCGCACTCCGCATCATCAAAGACACTCATGGCCCATTGTTCATGGACTGTTTGGACTGACACAAGGGTGCACGCCGAACGCGGCCTGCATGCACACCCTTTGCACTCGCATACACTTACACTGAAACAATGCAGACACATTCAAGTTTCATAAGAGGACCCTTCTTCAACGGAAGAGAAACGCAAGAAGGGATGTATGCTGAACGCTGCTTTCCTTGCTCACGCACACACTTACATTGATTATGGACTGATTATGGACTTTATAAAAAAAAAAAAAAAAAAAAAATTTGTAAAATTGTTCAAGAAGGCTCATGTTATGGAATCTTATTTTAAACTTCAAGTCATTCAGACTTGAAAAGGGGGAATTGATAGCAATAAAATGTATGGTTAAAATGGATAATAATTTAACTTCAAGACTACTTTTAGTTAGCCATGTAACCCATCTTGGTTTTAAACAAAGACACTATCCCCTCCCCCAATGGAATGCTAATGTGCTGGTTTAAGGCCTATCACTTACACAAGACAAAGGATGCTACCTTGATATAATGTATCCATGTATCATGAAATGTAAATGTATTCATGTCTGGTATCATTTTGATAGTCTCATTACAAGGATTGTAATGATGTGATTGTGAGAATGTTTGGAACATTCTATAAGTGATATTTCTGATATATAAGATATCTCTCCTCATGCTATTTACATAGGTGTGAAGTGGGTGTGAGTAGGTGTGTCTGATACCAAGTGAAGAACCAACCAAGTGGGATTGTTCTTGGCGCCATTTTGTTCTTTGTTTAAAACATTTAAAAGTAACTAAACTGCAATGTTTGTCAGATCAGATTAGAGCATGGAGAACTGAGAGAGAGAGGGTGATCCTACAGAGGCCATGGCCTTGTGCCATGGCCTGGGCTAGACCTTTTTTTTGTACTCTCTCTGCTTGTAACAGAATAAACCTGATTCCTGAGTTTTTCCTGAAGTTCGCCAGTCTAAGATCAATATTAAGTAATTATTCACCTACAATTACTTTCAACATTAAATTATAAGCAGGTCAGTTTCACATAATAAGCTATTTGTTTCTTTGGGTCTGGGTAATTCATGTGACAAAAAATTCTGTTATAGGCTTCTACCGTTTTTCTGAAAAACAAAGCAGTACAACAACATTTCTATCTCCAAAATAATGCATTGTACGCATGTGTGTACTACGTACATGTAGTGCATGCAGCTTTTAATGTCCAAAGTAGCCTATACTGATTTTCCTGCATAAAAACTACAAATACTCCTCCAAAACTACAGTGTTGACACTTGAAGTTGTGGAGTTATATTTTAGTAGCCTATTCTATAATAGAACTAGATGTACCGCAGAGCGGTACAAAATATGACCGCCGCCCAGTCCAGCACATTTTTTCCACAAAAATAAATCACGCTGAAAGGCCTATATGATTCTAACTGTCTCACTAAATTGCATTATCCACACTCAATTCTCACTGATATCTGCTAGACAACAAGTACCAAAACATGATTAGTTCATAGATTTCACATGTAAAATTAATTTTATACAACCCCACCTCCATCTTGCCTGTTCATAATTCTGAGAAATTCTTGAATTGTGTGCATGTGTGCATGTTCATGTTTATGTTATGTGTGTGTGTGTGTGTGTGTGTGTGTGTGTGCGTGCGTGCGTGCTTGTGTGTGTGCCTGTGTATGTGCCTGTGCAAGCGTACATATGTCTACTGTGTGAGTATGTGTCATACGTATGATTACTGTGAATGTATGTGTGTGTGTGTGTATCTGTTTGTGCACATGTGTGTACATGAAATGGGTTAACATGACCCCTGGAGGCAAACATACGGAAAAAAATGGTCATCCTAGTCCCTACAGTTCTCAAGATATTCACAGAGAACTGTGTCTGCCCTACCCTCCTTTCGGGGGTCCAGTCCAGCGGGGGGGCTACAGATCAAAACGAAAAACGACGGTTCCACGCTATCCATGTGGGGTTACATGCCCACCAAGTTTTGTGTACCCCGGTCTTTCAGTGTCCCGGGAATCCTTGTTGGTGTACGTCACTAAATGTACACATACATTATTTTATTGTAAGGCCCCCCATGAACGAAAGTACACAAAACTTGGCATGCATACGGAGGGTGTCATTATGATCCTACACTTTTAATTTCGTGCAGTTTTGACCTTGTCAGCCAGAGATATTGTGATGAAAACACCTAATTTTTTGCTTTTTAATTTTTAACTAGGTGGCGCTATACATGAAATAAGTGGTAATGGGATGGGTTGACATGCCCCCTTAAGACCAACATACTTAAAAAAGGTGGTCCTCCTAAACCCTACGGTTCTCGAGATATTCACAGAAAACTGTGTCTGCCCTACCCTCCTTTCGGGGGTCCAGTCCAGCGGGGGGGGCTACAGAGCAAAACGAAAAACGACGGTTCCATGCTATCCATGTGGGGTTACATGCCCACCAAGTTTTGTGTACCCCGGTCTTTCAGTGTCCCGGGAATCCTTGTTGGTGTACGTCACTAAATGTACACATACATTATTTTATTGTAAGGCCCCCCATGAACGAAAGTACACAAAACTTGGCATGCATACGGAGGGTGTCATTATGATCCTACACTTTTAATTTCGTGCAGTTTTGACCTTGTCAGCCAGAGATATTGTGATGAAAACACCTAATTTTTTGCTTTTTAATTTTTAACTAGGTGGCGCTATACATGAAATAAGTGGTAATGGGATGGGTTGACATGCCCCCTTAAGACCAACATACATAAAAAAGGTGGACCTCCTAGGCCCTACGGTTCTCGAGATATTCACAGAAAACTGTCTCCGGCCACCTACAGGCCAGTTGGTGTATAGTAACATAAATTAATTTATTGTGTGGCCCCCCATGAACGGAATTCCACGAAACTTGGCGTGCACACAGAGGGTGTCATAATGATCCTACACTTCCAATTTCGTGTAGTTTTGACTATGTTAGGTCACAGATACCTGCGATTACAACACCTCATTTTTACTTTTTTGTGTTTAACTAGGTGGCGCTATACATGAAATGAGTGGTTATGGAATGGGTTGACATGGCACCTTGAGATCAACATACAAAAAAAATGGTCCTCCTAAACCCTACGGTTCTCGAGATATTCACAGAAAACTGTGTCTGCCCTACCCTCCTTTCGGGGGTCCAGTCCAGCGGGGGGGCTACAGATCAAAACGAAAAACGATGGTTCCATGCTATCCATGTGGGGTTACATGCCCACCAAGTTTCGTGTACCCCGGTCTTTCAGTGTCCCGGGATTCGCTGCGCGGCGGTCATAATAAATACCCACATCAGTTTTACCCTTGTCTCACCTGTATACAACATATGTCTATGAATTGCAGTAGTGATCAAATGAAAAAGGAAAGAAAGGTGTCCTGATGTGTTGTTTAGGGATGGTCCTGCAATGTTTTCTCGACATATCTTTATGTCTTTTTTTTCTCCCCTCTACTTATGTTTTCACAGATCCTTGCTCCTGATATCCTGATGTATGGGTTGCACTTCATTATATGACTCCAACAGAACACTCACAGAAAGGAGAGTGGTGTCAAACTACAAGACAGCCAGCATGTAAGCAAGGCCTTGTTTGTCCTTGTTTGGCTACTCATTTGTCTACTTCCTGAAGAGGCTGGAGCATGATGGCCTTCACACCTCAGTCCTTGCTTCCATTAACAGCTGTGTTATGGAGTGCATCCTCACATCATGGTCTACTGCAGCGGTGGATACAAAGGACAATTGGCAGGTATTTTACGTCACTTTTGCATTACTTTTACTGTGATTTTGCTAGATATGGTTGTCGCTGTGCTAAATATAGGCCCATATTGTAGATCGAGAAACGCATTGTACAGCGGATACATCTTGGGCTATACTATTTAGGGACAGCTGAATTGACCACCTAAACCATATATTTTCTGAAAGCGTATAGCCTCTAGATGTCAATTAATATACATTAAGACATGCCCCACCATCCTACTGACTTTGGTGCATCATAAGGCGTACATAGGCCCATATTGTAGATCGAGAAACGCATTGTACAGCGGATACATCTTGGGCTATACTATTAAGGGACAGCTGAATTGACCACCTAAACCATATATTTTCTGAAAGCCTATAGCCTCTAGATGTCAATTAATATACATTGAGACATGCCCCACCTTCCTACTGACTTTGGTGCATCATAAGGCGTACATAGGCCCATATTGTAGATGGAGAAACGCATTGTACAGCGGATACATCTTGGGCTATACTATTAAGGGACAGCTGAATTGACCACCTAAACAATATATTTTCTGAAAGCCTATAGCCTCTAGATGTCAATTAATATACATTGAGACATGCCCCACCTTCCTACTGACTTTGGTGCATCATAAGGCGTACATAGGCCCATATTGTAGATCGAGAAACGCTTTGTACAGCGGATACATCTTGGGCTATACTATTAAGGGACAGCTGAATTGACCACCTAAACCATATCTTTTCTGAAAGCCTATAGCCTCTAGATGTCAATTAATATACATTAAGACATGCCCCACCTTCCTACTGACTATGGTGCATCATAAGGCGTACATAGGCCCATATTGTAGATGGAGAAACGCATTGTACAGCGGATACATCTCGGGTTATACTATTAACGGACAGCTGAATTGACCACCTAAACCATATATTTTCTGAAAGCCTATAGCCTCTAGATGTCAATTAATATACATTAAGACATGCCCCACCTTCCTACTGACTATGGTGCATCATAAGGCGTACATAGGCCCATATTGTAGATGGAGAAACGCATTGTACAGCGGATACATCTCGGGTTATACTATTAAGGGACAGCTGAATTGACCACCTAAACCATATATTTTCTGAAAGCCTATAGCCTCTAGATGTCAATTAATATACATTAAGACATGCCCCACCTTCCTACTGACTTTGGTGCATCATAAGGCGTACATAGGCCCATATTGTAGATGGAGAAACGCATTGTACAGCGGATACATCTCGGGCTATACTATTAAGGGACAGCTGAATTGACCACCTAAACCATATCTTTTCTGAAAGCCTATAGCCTCTAGATGTCAATTAATATACATTAAGACATGCCCCACCTTCCTACTGACTATGGTGCATCATAAGGCGTACATAGGCCCATATTGTAGATCGAGAAACGCATTGTACAGCGGATACATCTTGGGCTATACTATTAAGGGACAGCTGAATTGACCACCTAAACAATATATTTTCTGAAAGCCTATAGCCTCTAGATGTCAATTAATATACATTAAGACATGCCCCACCTTCCTACTGACTTTGGTGCATCATAAGGCGTACATAGGCCCATATTGTAGATCGAGAAACGCTTTGTACAGCGGATACATCTTGGGCTATACTATTAAGGGACAGCTGAATTGACCACCTATATTTATGGGCCTATATTTAGCACAGCGACAACCATATCTAGCAAAATCACAGTAAAAGTAATGCAAAAGTGACGTGAAATACCTGCCAATTGTCCTTTGTATCCACCGCTGCAGTAGACCATGATGTGAGGATGCACTCCATAACACAGCTGTTATGGAGTGAGGACTGAGGTGTGAAGGCCATCATGCTCCAGCCTCTTCAGGAAGTAGACAAATGAGTAGCCAAACAAGGACAAACAAGGCCTTGCTTACATGCTGGCTGTCTTGTAGTTTGACACCACTCTCCTTTCTGTGAGTGTTCTGTTGGAGTCATATAATGAAGTGCAACCCATACATCAGGATATCAGGAGCAAGGATCTGTGAAAACATAAGTAGAGGGGAGAAAAAAAAGACATAAAGATATGTCGAGAAAACATTGCAGGACCATCTCTAAACAACACATCAGGACACCTTTCTTTCCTTTTTCATTTGATCACTACTGCAATTCATAGACATATGTTGTATACAGGTGAGACAAGGGTAAAACTGATGTGGGTATTTATTCTATTATAGAATAGGCTACTAAAATATAACTCCACAACTTCAAGTGTCAACACTGTAGTTTTGGAGGAGTATTTGTAGTTTTTATGCAGGAAAATCCGTATAGGCTACTTTGGACATTAAAAGCTGCATGCACTACATGTACGTAGTACACACATGCGTACAATGCATTATTTTGGAGATAGAAATGTTGTTGTACTGCTTTGTTTTTCAGAAAAACGGTAGAAGCCTATAACAGAATTTTTTGTCACATGAATTACCCAGACCCAAAGAAACAAATAGCTTATTATGTGAAACTGACCTGCTTATAATTTAATGTCAAACACCATCTCAACTAATTGAAAAGCAGGATTGCATCACCATCGCACTCATTCCGATAATTTAACCATAACATGTCGTGAACAACGATTTATTTGTATATCATATCATGTATTTGTCCACATATTTTACCATTATAAGACATTGAATTGAACTAAGATATTGCTAAGATATTGAGACAGTAGGAGAGTGGCATGGAACAATAGGAAACAGAAAACTTGAAAACTTGCCTATTTATCTAACTGCACTTCTAGTTGGATGTCAACTGCATTTCATTGGCTCTGTACCTGTACTACTCTTTTAAATTACAATAAAGTTGAATCTAATCTAAATCTAGCCTAATCTAATATCTAATAGTATGGGCTACACACATTGCAATTATCTATTGAATTAAACCCCTCTCTTAATCAGGTTAAAGAAATACAATATTATATTATAATATAAGTGAATATCTAACATCTGGAGAACTGCTGTATCAGAATACAATTGTTTTATACCTGATATGTGGCCTAAAACAATGCGCGTTTTCGCAACGAAATCTATTCAAGTTCATCATGATTATCGATTATACATGCCTGGCTGATAGGCTACCTCCCAGCTGTTAGCTGTAGCCCACACTAACAATATTAGGCTACAATGTTAATTTACACAGACAACAGCTGTTTTACAGATTAATGTAACATTACATCATGCACGTTAGCTAAATTATAAGTTGTGCAAGCCTACTCTGAATTCACAGTATTGCCTATGCATAGCTACTATTTCATGTTAAATCAACTTTAAAATGTTTTGCTCAATTGCTAGCAAAATGATCATGCTAGCGGCAGTAGCAAGGCTCACCTCATTTCCCATTTGGATTCTTCTTTTTTCTCCGTCCCTGCTTTGTTCTTGTTTCTGGATTCTGGGGTTCAGCCTTCTAAAACTGCTAGCCAGAAGGTGGCTCCTTCTAACCCACAACTCAAAGCAGGCTTAAGAGTGTGAAACTGCACGTCAAAAGCATCAAATAACATTCTCGCCATTTTGTGAGGTCAGGCTTTTTTGACAGATGACGTGGTTCTGTTGGCTCGTTGAAAGCGAAATACAACGTGATAGTAACACGATAATTACGTCCTGCTCAACACGTTTTTTAACAAGGAAACGTGTTACACAACACGTCCCAATAGATTAATTAACGTGACAGTGACACGTTCAGACGTGAGACTGGGTTGGTACACACCACTTTTCTCTGCTGTGACACAGAGCATTATTACTCTATAATCCTAAGCCCAATAAAGACCTGGATTCACTTGATAATTGCCATCCTATTAGCCTATTAAATAATGATTACAAAATACTTGCCTCTGTACTTGCTAACAGGTTGAAGAACGTCCTAGAGACCATAATTGATGAAACTCAATCAGCAGAGCCGGACAGTAACGGAGTACATTTACTTGAGTATAGTACTTGAGTACAATTTTGAGGGATCTGTACTTTACTCGAGTATCATTTTTGGGGAGTAGCCTACTCATGACTTTACTCAAGTACATTTGAGAGGCAAATATTGTACTCTTTACTCCACTACATTTCTATCCATAACCGTGAGTACCCGTTACTACCTAAAAGGAAAAAAGAAAAATCTCAGAAACCCTCAATTTGTTGTTTCCCTCTCAAACGTGATTGGATTGTGCAGGCGGCAGGCGCCACTGATTGGGACAGCCTATCAGCAATCACCTTCAGCTTTCCGCCAAAGTCAACTCCATGGTCAGATTTAGATCGATCAGAGACGAAACCCTAGCAGGTCCATCCCGGGAATGTGCCAACCTGTGGCCCCACCTCGCCAGACTATTTAAAATTTCTGAACAAGTTAATGATAGTTTTCAATTACAAAATAGTATTTTGTATTTGAAATACGTATTTTAAATACATGTATTTGAAATACGTATTTTAAATACATGTATTAGAAATACTGCCCATCCCTGGCAACATGGTAAAAAGATGAAAATGACTGAAATGATTTTACTGAAAATGACTGAAATGATTTTACTTCCAATTCCTTTTACATTCTCCAAGGTATTAACGTTAACATTTTTCATAACTCCATGTAGGACGTTTCTGTACATATAAATGTAAGCACTGTGGCAGTAGTAATGCAATATTTAGAAAATGTAGGCTACTCTTGTACTCTTGATACTCAAGTACTTTTAAAAACAAGTACTTCGGTACTTTTACTCAAGTAGACATCTGACTGTTGTACTTTTACTTGTACTTGAGTAAAATTTAGCAAAGGGTATCTGTACTTTTACTCAAGTAATGAAGCTGTGTACTCTGTCCGCCTCTGGCAATCAGGCTTTATGCAAAACCGTCAAAAAATCACCAATAACATACGTCTGGATCTACAGTAATAGACTACAATGAACTTGCTGATGATAATAGCTTAATTCTATTTCTTGATTTTTATAAAGCCTTTGATTCTGTAGAACACCCATTCATTTTCAAAGCATTAGATAGGCCTATGTTTGGGTTTGGTGATTATTTCTCTAGTATTGTTAAGACATTGTATAAAAATGGCAACAGCTGTGTTAAACTGAAACATGGTACGAGTAGCTGCTTTTGTGTAGCACGTGGAGTAAAACAAGGGTGCCCAGTCTCGCCTTATTTATGTCTCCTGGCCTCTCAGCTGCTTACCAGGGCTTGTTAAGCTAAGCGAAGCTAGCGAAGCGGTCATATAGGGATTGTCAAAGGTTTTTTTTTTTTTTTTCCCCGTCATCTACTTCCTGAATTTTTGGTCAACGATACCCAGGACACCGAACCACTGGGGCACATGAAATTTGGTGGGTATGTAGCCCCACTAGACTTTTACGGAAAAATTTTGTTTCGTAGAATTGCACTTTCTGTGCAGCCGCACACACACACTCAGGCATGCCAAACAAGCATACACAAAAGTTTCAAGAGTGGGGGATGGAGTAAAATATGGAGACAAATTGAAGTGTGATTTTTTTTCGCCGAACGGATGTACGCTCTGCGGTACATCTAGTTTACAACAGAGTAACTTGCAGGGGATCTCTATAGCAGGCCGTCAAATTCTCATTAGTCAATTAGCTGATGATACTACGCTTTTCCTCAAAGAGAACTCTCAGGTGTCTCAAGCCATCTCTCTTATCAGAAACTTTTCCAGAGCACATCAGGATTATGCCTTAATATTACAGTAATCATCATCAGGATTATGCCTTAATATTAATAAATGTGAGCTACTATTTCTAAGAAATAAGAAAGCTTCCAACATTTGTGGTGTACCAGTCAAAGATGAAGTCAAATACTTAGGGGTATCAATTCATAGGAATGAGAATTCTGTAAGTTCTAATGCTAACTTTGAACCTGTTATTTAAAAAAAACACAATCCAGATTAAACTGCTGGCTACAGATATATCTTTCGTTAAGGGGAAGAACTCTATTGACAAAAGCCGAAGAAATCTCAAGATTGACATATCTTGCCTTGGCTCTCCATGTCGATAGCCCTCTTGCCAAAAAAATAGATAAAATGTTGACTGATTTCTTATGGAGAAATAGAACACATTATATTACAAATTCTGTCTTGATGAATACAAATGCGTAATAACTCGTCTTCTATATGGAATTTTATCCCTCAATACATATTCTCCAAAGTGGGTGGGCTGAACTTTCTTCTAATGTGCAATTACAACATAAACAAAATCCAAATTAAATTAGCCAATTTTCACAAACAAGTACTTTTAGCCTGGTCCTTAATTTACAAACATAACTTCTCCCCACATAAATATCTCATCTGGAACAACCAAAATATCTTATATAAAAACAAATCTCTTTATCTAGACAACTGGGTAAAACATTGTATCCTCTTGATCTCTGAACTTGTAAATCCAAATGGTCTTCTCCTCAACTACTCAGAATTTCTATCTAAGTTTCATCTGCCAGTCAAGCCAAAAGATGTTGCCATGGTTATAGGAGGAGTGCCGCCTGGTGCCTTGACGTTATTAAAAAGTCAGCATTCATTTGCTGCTCTGCCTCAGGTGGCTGAATTAAATCCTTACACCACAGCGGTAGGGCAGGTTTGCTTCTCACCTAAAATACGAAAGAATAATAAAAACATCAGAGCGTTGTTCCAGAGGGATATTGTAACCATTCCCTTGGTAGTTCCATACTGGTCAGGATTATGTGATGACATTCCATGGAAGAAAGTGTGGACTTTACCCCTGAAATACTAATAAACAAAGTATGTGAAGTGACTTAGGCTTATCCATAGATACTATCCCTCCAAAAGCTTTATCATCAGAATGAAGAAAGACCTAGATGACACATGCTAGTTTTGTAAAAAATCACCAGAAAAATCCATACATTTATTTTGGTCTTGTCCCCACACTGAGAAATTCTGGGCAGATCTACTCGCAATCTTGTGCACCAAACTTAATTATAATTTTGAGTTTCCTTTTAAACATGTTTTATTTGGCTTCTATGACTTTACTATTGAAAAAAAGAAATATTTTTTATATTATTAACCTTTTTTATTAATAAATGTAGATATACAAACAATAAACCACTCCTCCCTTTATTTACAAACGATCTAAAAATATACATTACAGTCTTCAGTGTTCAACGCCATTAGACCATTAAAACAACCTCCTCTAGGCTCTTTCAATCTTGTTGATTAATGCACTAATAGTAATTATTATTATTTTATCTTATTTTATTATTTCATTGTTTTTATTTTGTTCTCATTATTTATTAATGTTTTTTTTTCATTCCATGTCCTTATGTTTTTTTGTCTGTTCACCATTGTATTATTTTAACTACTTGTCCCCTGGTATGTTATATATGATGTAACTTTTGATAACAGTTGATGTTGTGTATATACTGCATACTGTACCTCTTGATGAGTTTGATTAAAAAAATAAATAAATAAAGTTACTTACCTGTTAATCAAATCCAGTATTTACCATTCAGAGTGCCGAGTCATTGACGAAAAGTAAGTTCATATGATGTTTAAATCGTGTTAATCCACACTGGTATGCAAGAGGTTTTCTAACATAGTTAAACTTGCTTTTGCTATAGTTTACTTGAAGTAATATAATGTAATTGTTCTATGAGATTGTAATTTTAATATGTTTAGCGCAGGAATTTACCACCTGACGTTTCTACTGTTGTAAGAACGTAGCATCTCCTAATGGAGGAGAGATGTGCTGTTGTGCTACATGTGCTGTTAACGTGATTACGCAGTACCGTTTTACGCCGCTAGATGGCAACATTGACCATGGAATAATTGTAGTCACAAACAAAAGTACTTCTAAACTGGAAGGGAATTAGTGTTGTATGTGTTTCAAGCCTACGATTTCAGCTTGATGAGCATAATAGTGATGCATTTATGTATAATGAGCTGCAGAAATATTACTGTAAGTAATTAGAATCTAAGTCGTATTTTGTTTTTATAATTTCAGACGGTGTGTTTAGCCTATACTATATTGGCAATTCTGAATATCAATGCTGGAACAATACAGAGTTAAGACCCATCTCTTCTTTGTCCTATATTCTGACCGATATACCATCCAGTATAGTGCCACTACCCTACACCCGACTCAGCGCAACCTTATCACCTCCCCAATGCCCCTGGTTGCTGCATGAGGTAACACTGTTCCCCATCAGAACCGTATGTGTACGGTAAGCAGTGTGAAGAGAACCTAGGCCACCAACTCACAGCTGCCCTCACTCATCTACCTGCAGGATACAGTATCTGCAAAAAGTGATATCTTACTGTTTTAATCTTAGATATATATATATATATATATCTTATATTAAGATAAAAAAATGGCTGTGTGCATCTACTGTACTCGCAGGTTACAGTATGTAAACAGGAACCTTAGTTATCATACTACTGCAATGTACTCATCTGGTACAGTGTTGCACTGAATGGAGATATGGCCTTGGTGGTTAATGCATGTCATGACCAACTACAGAAAAAAGATCACATACTCATAATATTTTGTTATGGCATAGAAAACAATGAAACAAAACAGAAAACAAAGAAATGACCACAGGTTCATCACGAGTCCTTTCAGAATTTTTATTTAGACATTTTAAATTCAGAAACACATTTTTATTTACATATTTCAAGTTAGAAAAACAAGCATTTTTTTATAGTTCTGTGTGAACAAATATAGAAACACTGACACCCCCAGACCGGTAAATAATTTTCAAAGAAATTCCGCAAATAACTTTAGAGAGAACAGAATGCATCATGTTGTTGCTGAAACATTCTTATAATCCAGACATTCATTTTAGGAAAAGCGCAGAATATGAAGAAAACATCAGCATTTGTATAGTATCACCCAAACAGTAGCCTATAGATATCAATATGGCTATGGTATTTGGCAGACACACATAACAACAATACAATCATTCAATTTAACAGTTTACAATTTAAAAAGTTGATAAGACCACAATAAGGAGAATGACAATAATAAACAACAATGTCAATTCAATCAATAGCCTAATGAATATAAATAAATACTATAATATAATCTCAATAGCATTACACTTGTGTATGAACAGGAGTGTGTGACTCTGGTGTTCCTGCAGCATGCTCAACTGCCAGGGCCACAGAGAATGAACGTTGCTACGGTTACATGGCTACTGCGGAATGTTGCAATTTAAGTTGGATGTAGCTACGGTTACGTGGCTACTGCGGAATGTTACAGAGTGTTTTGTGTTGATGAATTTGTGTTTTAATTTTGCAGTTGGTGAAATGGCCTCATTTATACAGAAAGAGAGAAGGAAGAGAAGAGGGGGAAGAGAGAAAGAGAAAAGTGTAGAAAGAGGGTGATGAAGAAGTGTGCAAAATAGACAACAGTTTCTCTCTTACACACACACGCAAATCTAAAAATGGAACAGCAGCAAACAGGTGATGGATGAAAAAGAGAGAGATAAGAAGAGAAAGGGAGGAGGGGGGTGAGGGAGAGAGAATGAGTGGAAGAGGGAAAAGGGAGGAGACAGAGAAAATGAAGGGTCAGAAAGAGAGAGGTAGAGAGTAAGGGATAAGAGAGAGAGAGGGATGAAGAGAAGAAGAGAAGGGAGGGGAAGAGAAGAGAGGGGGAGTAGAGAGAAAGGGTGACATGTGGACGTACCGGTTGGAGGACGAGCTCATGTGATCTTGCGCAGGGACACCTCACCATAAACCATAAACCCTGGATAGAGGGGCTCAGTGAATGTGGAGTGGAATGTGTGCAGGTGGGTGAGTGTGTTAGTGGAGACGCTGTAGAAGGACAGAGTGCCGGCCGGCCAGTCCAGGTAAACTCCTACTGTTCTGGAGCGGGAGGAGGGGGCAGGTATGTCAGTGCGTTTATTATTGTGCCAGACAGAGTAACTGTGATCAGAGTAGCAGCGCAGACTCCAGGACTTGGCATTGTGTCCCATTGTGACGTCATCACTGCCCCCTTTCCTCTCGATGCTTTTATAGGCCACAGATATATGAGCTCCACCATCTCCACTCCACTCAGCCTCCCAGTAGCAGCGTCCAGTCAGACCCTCTCTACACAACACCTGAGGACACCTGGAGTCAAATCTCTCTGGGTGTTCAGGATACGGCTGCAGCTCACTCACCTTTCTGTTCCCCTCAGAGAGAGAGAGACGTCTGTGTGCTGTGTTTGGGTCCAGTGTGAGATCACAGGCATCTGCAGACAAGAGGAGAGAACATGAGAACACACACACACACACGTCAACACAAACACACTCCTACACACACACCATGTCAACACAAACACACTTCTACACACCCTACCTACCTACACACACACACCATGTCAACACAAACACACACACACACTCCTACACACCCTGTCAACACATACATATACACACACTCCTACTCACCCTACTAACACACTCAAACACACACACACACACACCATGTCAACACAAGCAAAAAACACACACACACTCCTACACACTCTACCAACACACACACACCATGTCAACACAAACGCTCCTACACACCCTACCAACACATACACATACACACACACACCATGTCAACACAAACAAAAATACACACACTCCTACACACCCTACCAACACACACACCATGTCAACACAAACAAAACACACACACTCCTACACATCCTACCAACATTGCTATTAGACACCCATACACACCTAATGCTAAAACATGTGACAGACAGACATGAGAACACACACACACACTCCTACACACCATGTCAACACAAACACACACACACACACACTCAACATAACAAAACACCCTCACTCCTACACACCCTACCAACACACACATACACACACATGTCAACACATACACACTCCTTTGCACCCTAGTACCCACACACACACCCACCATGTCAACACAAACACACACACTCCTAAACACCCTACCAACACACACACGGACACCATTTCAACACAAATAAAAGACACACACTCCTACCAACACACACAGTAAACACACACATACACACACACACCACGTCAACACAAACACACTCCTACACACCCTACCTACACACACACACACACACACCATGTCAACACAAACACACACACACACCGTGTCAACACATACACACTCCCACACACCCTAGTACCCCCACACACACACACACACAATGTCAACACAAACAAAATACACACTCCCCTACACACCTTACCAACATTGCTATTAGACACTCATACACATCTAATGCTTAAAACATGTCAAAGACAAGAGAAGAGGACATGAGAACACACACACACACACACATACACACACACACACACCCCTACTGAACCTACCAACACACACACACACACCATGTCAACACAACCAAACATCATGTCAAGACAAATACACAAATTGCTATTAGACACCCATTCACACATTCAAGCATAAAAACATGACACACTCACACACACACACTCCTATTCACCCTAGCAACACAGTCACACACACTGCTATTAGATACCCACACACACATTCAAGCATGTGAATGATAATACTATATAAATACTATATATATACAAATACTGAATAAACAAAACAAAAAAAACTTACATCTCAGCAAATGTGGCCGTGCTCTGCTTACAGAAGCCCCAGTTCTGTAAGAAAAACAAAATGTCACACACATGTACCATACAAGGTCCAACTAGTTCTCAGAAGGAGACAATCATGATGTAAAAAGCCCCAACACTGTCTGTCCTGCACTTAGATTAGTTAGTGAGCAACATGAGGGCTACCTCTGAATAACAAATGCAATTTCCAACAGTGAAACTCCATTAATGTATATGTCAGGGACCACCAGCAAGACCTTCACAACCCACCTGTGAGTCACAGACCACATGTTGAGAACCCTAAATGAATGATTGTTTGTTGCATTACTGGTTACTCACAGTGATAATAGGCCTTATAGACATTTAACTTTGTTAGATTTGATCTACTTCATAGGGGTCCCAATATACAGAATTAATGGCCTCTCTGACAGACAACAAGAAAAAAAGTATTTTTTTTAGTATTTCTTGTAACATGGAGATAAACAGCTCCCTGTTTTTCTGTTAATCTCGCAGCATGGAATCTGAGAGGCGTTCAAATTTTACATTTGTCAAATAGTGATGAATGTTTGTGAGTAAAACAAGAAAAAATGGTGTTGAGGGTCCATAACATTAACAGTAACTCTTCGTCCAGCTCCACTGTGGGTGAGTTGCGCCAACAAGGATTACGTTTTATCCATTAATCGGGTTGCACCAAACTTTACACCTAGTTTAAAGGTAATTAGGTTTACGTTTAAACCATCCTTGAAACATTTAAACCAAATCCTAATTTTGGTTTAAATGTTAACATAAACCTGGTTTCATTTTAATCCTGTTGCTAAACTGCTTTAAACTCAGATTTAAATTTCAGTTAGGGATTCATTTTAAACTTGCTTTAAATGTCTGAAATGGCTGCATATATTTGATGGATTGACGAAAATCGAGTCCACAAAGGAAAATAAGAGACCGTCTCAACCCTATGGAGTTTTATGATGAGGAATTTTCAAGGAGGTACAGATTCAACTAGGAATTTGTAATAAGATTACATTTAAACTGCAAGTGCACAATTAACATGGCAGCAACCTGATTATCTTTAAACTAGGTTTAATGGACAAACCTTGATTTAATCCAGGTTAAAACGTAATCCTTGTTGGTACAACCCACCAGTCGAGGTTTTAATCACAGGTTAAAGTGGAAATGAAGCAGTGAGAACTGTGACCATTTTTTGGTTGCTATTTCATTTTTGAAGATACATGGATTTTCATTAAATCTGAAATTCAAGTAGTTTCACTGGAAAAAGACATGTCAATAACGACTTTCGCCACTAGGGCGCGGCCATGTTTTAAAAATGCAGGCGCTACGTCATCAGAATGGTTAGCGTTTGTTCGTGGATGTTTTATCCATTAGCGGACGTTCACTTTATTTCAATATGCCTACGCAAATTCTGTTTATGTTTGTTTTTGTGTTTGTACAAGAACAATGGCTGCTGCAATGGAGCCTGTAGGCCTATCAGAGACAGTACTTAATTAGATTTAACTTCAGTCGCAATAATGTGTTTGGATGTTCTCGCACAACTTGTGGATTACCGCGACCTGAAAATGCAGTTGCATCGTTGATGAATTGGTGAATAAACTTGGGGGAGCGAACTTCTTATGTGTGAGTAAGAGGTTTCTTTTTGTGATTGATTGGTATCAATGATTGCATTTGTTTCACTCAAGTAGTAGTGGAAACTATTTGCAGAGACTTGCGAACCTGGTGAGAACCTGTTGTGGGTACGCTAGCCTACGCCTGACTTGTGTAGGCTACTCAGTAGCCTAGGTCTGTGATACAGGCATGGTTTTGTGGGTAGACGTTGTCTATGGACTGTAAGGCGTCTGAGTTTTATTTGTTTATGTAAGCTAACATAAAATAACATGCTGTTCAATTTAAGTAAATAAATGCACAGATGTGCCGTTTGTAGCAACCATAGATGTTAGGGTTCATGCTATGCTAGTTACAGTATGTGCTTGTTATGTTATGCTATGCTAGTACTGTATCGCAGCTTCTACCATGATATTACATTGCAGAACAACTGAGTATGGGTGTAAAAAATAGTGTAGTCTCAGGTGATCAGTGTAGTCCCCTAGCCTACCCCCTCTGCACAACCTATCAAGAGTGTGTTAGTTGGTTAACTGCTGTTTATTGGGCGTTTCAGTGTTTCGGCTCGGATGTCCCTCAGCGACCGCATTGCAACCTCCAACGTCTCGCTTTAATGACAGCATTTGGCACGTAGGATTGGACGTGATATATCTGTTATTTTGGATGAGATGTCCCAGGTTCATTTTCTGGCAGCAGACACTCTCCATGTGTGACATGTCAGTGAACATAGGGACACAACCCCCACATAAGCACCACCGATTGTTTTCTGTGCGCTCAGATACACCTCTCTCTCTCGATCATCTATTTCTCCTCCATAGTCAGGCTCTGGGGGCACTAAAACTCCCACTGCACTTACTGGCTCAAAAGCATAGGCAATTGGATGCCTGTCCTCATTGGTGGGTCTATCCCATTCGTCCATATCCATTTTGTTGAGGCAGTAAGCTAACTGTGAGGCTATGACAGCCGCTCGTAGACAGTAAAAGCCGCTATGTAAACAGCATAGAATGTTGTACCAACCATTCTTGTGATGTCATCATTTTCTGAAAACAAAGATGGCGGCGCACAGCTGAAATTAATGCAACTTGTTTGTGCTTTATTCTGAATAACGGGTCATATTTCTGACTTTATTTGTATTTAAGGTATATTTAAATATTTAACTAGTGCTATAGACATCTGTTTTATTTGACTGCTTCATTTCCACTTTAAGGTTTTAATCGTGGATTTGTTAAACCATGCTTAAAATTAAGTGGTGCAACAAATTCAATTTAAACCTGGATCTACAAATCCTTGATTAGGCCTACACCAAAGATTATTTTAATCCTTGTTGGTGAAACCCACCCTGAGTGTTCAAAAAAGTTCACGGAGAACTCAAGACAAAACAGAAAACTGTTTGTAAAAGTTCCTACACATTCAGCTACGATTGTGAATTTGAACACACCTCTAAATATTTGCATTATTGGATGCTGCATCAAAGAGATAACAAATACACGTCAGTGTAAAGCAGCTATTACAATACATATTTGAAAATAGACCACTACACACGGTCCAAACATACTCAAGTATCGCCAGTTTACAGACAGGATCCTCCAGTCTAGCAGATAACAGCTTCAGTCCTGATTCTCCAAGAGTGTTGTGCCTCAAGTCCAGCGCTTTTAGATGGTTTGAAGTCAGAGCTGCGGCCAGAACACCACAACCCTTCTCTGAGATGAGACAATCAGAGAGCCTGAGAAAGAGAGAGAGAGAGAGAGGGAGGGAGAGGGAAAGAGAGAGAGGGAGGGAGGGAGAGAGAAAGAGAGAGATGGTCCTTTTCATTCTTACCTGCATACAACTGGTGACTGTTTAAATCTGAAGTTATTTGTTTATTTTACAACAGATATGTCTGGATAAACTATTTATTAATTGGTTGGACAAGAGACATTCCTAGAGTGGCGATATCTCAGGACATCCCCACTCAAACACGCTTTTTGCTCTGAATTGTCCAATGTGAACATTCCATTCATTCAAAGCGAGATAGTAGCGATTTCATAACATCACATTTGACAGCTATTGAGTGGGAAAATGGAGTAAGTAGAGTAGGGTGAATGTTCAATTTAGCAAATGACATATAGACAAGCGAGTAGGCTCTGCAAATTGGACGATTTGGAACTACTTTAGGGTGGAGGATGAATGGGGGGGAAAAAATCTAAATAAAGGACATAAGAAGCAATTTGGTGTCTTCCAACATGATTAGTTGGTAGTAGAACTGTTGATGTATGAAAGCAATATGGTACAAGTCAGAGTGCCATTGGTAGCAGATATTTCCATGGCTGTGATTACCTGCAGCACAAGGCCCAATAAAACCTATGGTGATATGTGCTACCAACCCCACTCTCACTTGTGCGATATTGCTTCATTATAAACTAATATGACACAGATTTGATCAGTTCACAGACATTTTAAGACTCACAAATAAGCTCAAAAGTAGAATGACACCTGCACAATGATATAAACAAGGTGGGATATTAATTGCTGCTTTTTCATTTGGTTGACCAGTTAATGTTTATTTTTATATCGTCATGGTTCTTCTAACTAATGAGGAATTTTAAGACAAAGATATGTCTTCACCCACCTTAATGTGTGTATTTTGCAGTAGGAACTGGACAGTCCCTTAGAGAGCAGCTGAGCTCCAGAATCCCCCAGGTCATTGTCACTCAAGTCCAGCTCTTGTAGGGAGTTTGGTGACTGTAGAACTGAAGCCACCATCTCACAAGATTTATATGTGAGTTTACAATCGGCAAGCCTGCATAAGAACACAACAAAAGATAACATGAATAAATGGAAGATATAGTGTTTACACAGTGCCCTGATACATAAATAAAAATCAAGAACACAACATCAGATCAGATGGCTACTGTCGCCATACTCGGGTCGGCGGCTGTTCAGCTGGTCAAATAATTCACTCACACTGATTTAGTATTGATGTTGTCGCTGAAGCTATCTATTTTGTTTCATAATGATTCATTTATTCATTTTAATTGGCATATTTATTGATTGTTTTATTTATTCTTATTAATCTATTTTCTTTATCTAACTCAAAGAGGTTAGTTGCTCAGGTGCTGTGTGATATGAGCTTATGAAGGCCTATACATTTTAGGATTTAGGGAACACTTGTTCAATGAAATGGTATTTTAATATCATACCCTATCTCTCTCTCTTTTCTTAATACATTTTATATTTTTCTTAATTCTTACACATTGAAACGGAATATATCGTCCATGTTATTTGGTTAGGATTAATTAAATTGGATTAATGCAATATCCTGTTGCAAACCCCTGTAAACCCCTCCCTCTCTGTAGCCGCTAACATTATACACTGTCTGTATTGAGAACCGAGAGGTGCGTTGGTTGAAATTCGCAGGCGAACACTTGGAAATACGTTTTTGGCAAACGTTTGCAAATACTCGCAAAGTGTACAGTGGAGTTGTACGTGGGCTTGACGAAGGTAACAAAGCAATTACCGTTACAATGGAATGTTAACACCAAATCGTTCAAATAGAGTCGGGGCTCGAGCGGCAGACACACAAGCCGTTGGCGAAAGCAGCCGTTGGATCCCCACAGACTCGAGCAAAGCAGGAGGGTCGTTGGGCACCAGGGTTGCCAGATTGGGCGGTTTCCCGCCCAATTGGGCGGTTTTGCCATCTATTTTGCGGGCAAAAATGGGTTTGGGCGGGTGTATACAAATTGGGCTGGTTTCGGATCAGTTCGGCGGGTTTTTGTAGCCTTAAAAGAGGCACTTCAGACCCTTCTTCCAGCGACCGTTTCTGGTCAGCAGGCAGCAGTCTCTCACTCAGTCACTCACACACCCTCTGGCTGACGTGCCCCCTAAACTCACGACACTCTCAGCTCACGTCACCTTATGCATTCTAGCTATATAAATGGCATGCATGGTATTTCCATAGATATGCGCTTCACAATGACGGCAATTAGTTGTTAGATATTCACAGCAGACAGTAAAGCCCAGCAGTAATTTATCCAAATTAACACATATTTCAAGTACCATTCATGATGTTGTCAAATATTGAAGTTGTGGGAAGTTTAAGCTGTTTCTTTCGTCCCCCATGTCGTTTCATTTATCCCGGCCAGGAGGGACGAATCAAACAAAACGCACGTTCGATTTCTCCTTAAAAACTCCTGAATGGTTTTGTTCAGAGCTGAAAATGCAACGATATTTGACAGAGGACAGATGTAGGTTGCTTGTGACAAAATATTAGCTTTCAGTGTTTTACGATGTCTTTGTAAATTACGTTTAATTAAAAGGTGTTTGAGTCCAGTTCTCCCCTACTCCGGCGCAGACCGCCCTTCAAACACACAGCTCGCGGGGTTTTCAAACTTAGCTAGCTGACTGACAATGTCAATATGCCAAAGTGGGCAAAGAGCATTTTCTCATTACAGTCAATCTCTTCATGAGTGTGCACACTGCTGAAAGATTACCTACGAGACAGGATGGACTTACCCCTTCTTTCAGGGTTGATGGATGTGCGCAGGTCTTGCGCGAATGCTTGACATAGGACTACGGCCGTACGTTCCGTCCAGCCCGACAGTTGTTGAGGAAGTTTGACAAAGCCTACTAGAACTTTTTAATTATTTTTAGGCCTAATAACAATTGCTCAAAGCGATTTTCACGAAGGGCCTAGGGCCATAGGCCTTTTTGTGGAGATGGCCCGCCATGCATGAACGTTCTGCTTCTGCAAAGAGCGCACTGACACCCCTGTTCGTTCAACGCGACTTTCATGAAAACTCTAGGTTTAACTGCCTGTCAGGTAGGCCTACTAATTGTTCTAAATTACAGGTGTCAAACTCAAGTTTGCCTTTAGCCTATATCTGGCGTATGAAAATATGTTTTGCGTGTATAGAGTTGCCATGCATGAACGCACTGCTTCTGCAAAGAGCGCACTGACACTGTCCTAAATAGCCTATTCAGCGCGATTTTCATGAAAACTCTAGGCCTAACTGCCTGTCTCAGGGAATAGATAGCGCCTAGGTATTAATTAATTGTTCTAAATCACAGGTGTCAGACTCAAGTTTAACTCAAGCCTTTAGCCTACATTTGGGGTAGGCCTATGAAAATATTTTTTGTGTAGCCTAGAGTTGGCCCACCAGTTATGAACGCACTGCCTCTGCAAAGAGTCGACACCCCTGTTCTATAATCAATGCGATTTTCATCTAATGTTATACATGAATATGCATGTGTCATGTTGCTATTATAAATAGCAATTGAAATGTTGTGCGTTAGGCTATTTTGTATGTTCATATAGCCTACTGAATGCTTTTGTTTCAAGCGTCTATTGACACAAACAGACTCATTGATAGTCTACGTTTAGCCTATTGCATTATTTTCCGTAACATAAGCTTATAGAAGAATAGTCTGACGTCCGTGTAGCCTACTTTTGCGTTCATTTGATTGAATATTGTTTCTGAAATTGGATAGGCTAAGTCGAAAAATGGGTAATTTTAAAGCTGGTTAATGATTTCAATGTGTTCAAATGAGAAACAAGCAAAAGCAAATTTGGGCGGTTTTTTGTGCTTTCTCGCGGTTTTTGACGAGGTTTTGGGCTGGAAAACCTTGCTGGCATCTGGCAACACTGTTGGGCACCAGACTTAAAATCAGCGGATCTAGCAGCTGCCCTCCAGCTAACTACTCAAAGCCTGGCGAGAAGAGTAAATAACGAGGCACATCAGACATCAGATCCTACAGTTACTCTGTGTGATTTACTCTTGTTGAACTAGCTTCTATGCCTAGCTTCTACTAGAATGTGAATCACTAACATTGGACACCATGCAGAGGTGAACCGTAACTTACACTGCCATTAAAAACAAAAACGTCAAGCAAATGATAAAAAAAAATACTCTTAAACTTATTTAGGAGTGGACATACATTTATTACAAAGGTAACGTTAACTTATTGAAGACATTTCTCACCAGTCTAAAGTTAACAACACCGTGGTTAGCTAGACTGTCGGCTAGCTTAATAACAATATCGTTAACGTTAACTTAACGTTACCAGAAAAGTTGAGCTGTCAACTGTAGCAGCGCCAACGTCCTTTCTCCAGTTTTCCTAAATAACTCATTCTAGTATAACGGTTAAAAAGTACTGAAAGGAAAGGAATACGAGTTCAGATGCCTACCTGGCGAGAAGATTCAGGAATTGTCTTAAAGTCTCAACAGCAAAACGAGGCACAGCAGAGATACAGTACTCGCTATGGTTCACTTGTTGAAATATTTCAGAAATAACTTCAACGGCTGCGCTGCAGTATATATCCCAACAGTGACGTAAGCATGACGAACTGACTGTATCTCTCGTGCGAGATAAGAAAGAGGAAAGGATAGGAGAAAAATGGATAGAAACAGTAGCCTAATCTTGTATAATAAAATATAATATAATTACATAGGTTGGTACATAACTAGGTGTATAACATACACCTAGCAACCACAATTATAATACATTGCAAATGACTGACGTAAATATTGGGTGGGTTATGTGCAAACACTGTCTAGATTAGGCTATGTCATCTCCTTAATGAATCAATGTTAGCTTGTAAATTAGCTGGTAGCCTATGCTATGTATGGTTTAGCCAAAGGAATGACACTTACGTCAGGACCGGGTGGGTAATCGGGAGAATTCCCGGTGGGCCGCTTCACTTTTGGCCCGGTGTTATACGGTAACTGGCTTTCATGTTAACTGGCCGACTGTTTACTTTGCCTCTGGAGTTAACGTAACCGCCCCCTTCTCTTGCAGGTGTGTTCAGCTGATGATTTAGCCTCCGATACCTGGCCGCAGATTCGTCTGTTTAACTGAAGTTCAAATAGACATGTTTGTGATGCTGCACTTTGTTGTTTAATAAAGCTTTACAACACGATGTGTTGGCGTTGGAAGTGTCAGGTTGTCTGTAGTAGGCTAGTCTACATGCACTGGACCATGAATATGCCACCAAATAAATAAAACTAAATAAACTCCACGTGGGTCTCGAACCACTACTAAATTAAACTACTTGCATGATAATCTGACATTAACCTGCTTGCACCAGGATGACACTTCTCAGCGAAATTGGCCATACTTATTTACTAGGCCTACAAGTAAAAGAGGTCACTTAGTATGTTATTGTGTTTGTAGCAGGTTAACACAGTGGATCATGGTAACTGGCTACTGTGTTATCTTGCTGCATTGCCCAAGCCATTTAGACCTTCAAAGTATAGCCTATAGGCTTAATGGTTTTTACGTTTCACTGACTGCTGGTCAGGCTGCCCGCGGTCACCTAGTCTATCTTCAGCCTAAATTGAGGAAGCATTGCTTGTCTAAAAATGTATAAATTTAAAAAACTGTGAATGGCGAGGATTGAACCCGTAGGCTAGACTAAAAAGAGCCTTATCAACGCATCAACCTGTTGCGCCACATACATCTTATCACTTGGTGAGAAATAAACTATTAAAATAAAGTATATAAATCCAATAGCCTACACCTCAAACATATGTTAACATGTCAAAACACGAACGTAAATAACCTAGGCCTATACGTGTATCTTGTGATATTTGATATTAGGCTACATCTCTTTTGTGATATAAGATTTTGTGTAAAATGAAGACACATTAGACTTCTCCTGCACATTGTGCGTTTCAGTAATAGGTTTCAATGCATGTTTCACGTTCGTTGTGATATGCATCAGGTTAATATGCAGATTATAGTTCTAGTTTTGTCATTCGAGTTCGAATCTTTTTTATTTATTTGCTGGCGTTCATAATAAGACACTTCACGTAGGCCTAGAGCCGGCCACAGCCTGGCAGCAATCAGTGAAACGTTTGTAAACTTAACCGATACATTGCAAGATAACACAGTAGCCAGTCACCATAATCCGCTGTGTTAACCTGCTAAACACAATAACATACTAGTTGACCTCATTTACTAGGCCTAGTACATATCAATTTCACTAGGAAGTGTCAACTGATTAGTGGCGCAAGCAGGTTGGTGTTAGGTTATCACGCAAGCAGTTTAATTTAGTGGTGGTTCAAGACCCACGTGGAGTTTATTTAGTTTTATTTATTTGGTGGCATATTCATGGTCCAGCGCATGTAGACTAGCCTACTACAGACAACCTGACACTTCCAACGCCGACACATCGTGTTAAAGCTTTATTAAACAACAAAGTGGAGCATCACAAACATGTCTATTTGAACTTCAGTTAAACAGACGAATCTGCGGCCAGGTATCGGAGGCTAAATCATCAGCTGAACACATCTGCAAAAGAAGGGGGCGGTTACGTTAACTCCAGAGGCAAAGTGAACAGGCCAGCCAGTTAACATGAAAGCCAGTTACCGTATAACACCTGTCGAGGAAAAAAAATATTGACATTTTTCACGTTAGTATATCTTCTAAGTAGACTATCGCCTACACGTTCCGCATTCTGTGCATGACACCGTTGCATGGGCTCCATGTGAGCGAGCTCTCCCCTCCCCAAAAGAGTTGGTTGCGGGTCCATATAGCCCGTCTTTTCCAAAAAGTTTTCTCAGATACGGATAGCCGGGCCGGCCTACACAGTAGCCATAAGCGTCATGAAGGATGGATGGTAGAAAGAGGCCAGGAGGGACTGAAACGGCCAGTAGGCGGGTCAATATATGAAAAAAAACAGCTAAGTTCAAAAAAATTGATACAAAAGGTTTTTCAACTGATTATGATACCTTTAGATGTACTTAATAACATATTAAAAATCTAGTAAAATCTGACCCCACTAAAGGGGTCATTTTCAAGATGGCGTCCAAGATGGCCACCAGAAGCTAATTTTGGCTATGAAGCATTATTCAGCTTAGTAAAGTGTTTTTCATGTTTAATCAGATTTAGCGGTCACTGAGTCATATATGTCACACTAAAGTATCAGATTATCATTTTCAAAGACTTAGAATTTTCAAGATGGCGTCCAAGATGGCCACCGGAAGCTAATTTTGGCTATATCTGAAGCATTATTCAGCCTAGGAAAGTGTTTTTCATGTTTTATCAGATTAAGAGGTCACTGATGACTCTTCATCTCTACCTTTTTTAGTGTTCTTATAGTAGGACCTGAGGATGCATGATGTTTTCTCTCTCAGTGTCACCATGCCTTCAAAATCTTTCCCTTCTGTGAAACATATGTCATTCCCATACCGCTCCCTCAGTTTAGCTTTCAGATACTGATTACCGAATGGAATGGAATCAACCTCAATCAAATACTCTTTCATGTTAGATCCAAGTACAGAGACAGTCAACTGTTCTTAATTGTGTGCATTTCTGCAAGACACTCCGCTGTTCCTGTAGAAGATATGGATTACCTTGCACTGCCTGTGGAACGTGTCAAAATGAACAATGTGACAATCCACACAAGTTCCTTTCAGAGGATGATGAATAATGATATAATAATTATTTCTGATCTACTTATGCATATAGTTTAAGATTCAGTTTAATTAGCTCCCCCCTAATGATAGATGCCAACAATTATTGATCTACACAAATATACAATGCATGCCTAAACAGTACATGGGTCATGGTTCATTAAAGTCATAAAACAGCCATTTACTCGCAAACTCTACTCTACATATTGTAAAAGCATATACCCTGTACATGAAATATAACATTAATCAACAAAATAACATTTCCATCTTCCTCCACACCAAGCATAATACATACTCTATTCTGTATAGGCAAATATAGTGTAAAGCCGATACATTTTGGCATATACAGTCCAGGGAAAACAAATGAAACACCCTAAAATATATATTTTCTGAAAGCATATAATCTGTAGATAAGATATAGCATCATTTAAAACATGTCCCATCTTCCTCCATGCCATGGACGATGCATTGCCCTCTATTCTGTATAGGCGAATCTAGTGTAAAGGGGATACATTTTAGCCTATATTGTCCAGGCAAAACAGATTAAACACCCAAAACCATATATTTTCTAAAAGCATATAACCTCTAGATGAGATATAACACCAGTTAAGACATGTCTTATATTCCTCCATGCATGCACAATACAATGCCCTCTATAATGTATAGGCGAATCTAGTGTAAAGGGGATATATGTTGGCATGTACAGTCCAGGAAAAAGAAATTAAACACACTAAAATATATATTTTCTGAAAGCATATAATCTGTAGATAATATATAGCACCATTTAAAACATGTCCCATCTTCCTCCATGAATGCACAATACAATGCCCTCTATTCTGTATAGGCAAATCTAGTGTAAAGGGGATATATGTTGGCATGTTAAGTCCGGGGAAAACAAATTAAACACCCTAAAATATATATTTTCTGAAAGCATATAATCTGTAGATAAGATATAACACCATTTAAAACATGTCCCATCTTCCTCCATGAATGCACAATACATTGCCCTCTATTCTGTATAGGCGAATCTAGTGTAAAGCGGACACATGTTGGCCTCTTTTGTCCAGGGAAAACAGATTAAACATCCTAAGCTATATATTTTCTGAAAGCATTTAACCTGCAGATGAGATATAACACCAGTTAAGACATGTCCCATCTTCCTCCATGCCATGAACAATACATTGCCCTCTATTCTGTATTGGTGAATCTAGTGTAAAGCAGATACATTTTGGCATGTACAGTCCAGGGAAAACAAATCAAACATCCTAAACTACATATTTTCTGAAAGCATATAACCTGCAGATGAGATATAACACCAGTTAAGACATGTCCCATCTTCCTTCATGCCATGAACAATGCATTGCCCTCTATTCTGTATAGGCGAATCTAGTGTAAAGGGGATACATTTTAGCCTATATTGTCCAGGCAAAACAGATTAAACACCCCAAACCATATATTTTCTAAAAGCATATAACCTCTAGATGAGCTATAACACCAGTTAAGACATGTCTTATCTTCCTCCATGCCATGGAGATGGTTAATAATCCTGTATTTCATTTGCTCTGTATTAAAACACATTGATTTCAATGTATGGCTGAAAAAGGAAGAGCATTGAAACCTTTTCAATTTTAACATTTAAAATCCTATTCTTGTTTAATTTGACCATCATTTAATATCAATTTCACCCCTGTAGGCTGAATAGTAATTGAGATATAGCCATTCTAACCTGTTGACAGCCATTTCGGCAGCCATTTTGAAAATGACCCCTTTCCCAAGGTCAGATTTTACTAGATTTTTAGTATGTTATTTAGCATGTCCAACAGTACCAGAATCCATAAAAAAACCTTTTGTATCAATGCTGCTAAATGTGCCAAGCTTCCAGATTACAGACAAAAGTGGCAACTGATAAAGAGAGATTGCCTATAGGCAATGATTATTAGCAGTGTAATTATTGGGCTAATATTAGACGTTTGTAGCGTTGTCAAGCTATTCGCAAGCAACATATTCAATAAGGCTACTTAAAATATTAGCCTTTTGTATCCATTTCATAGACTTTGCAGTATGCAAATATTGATAACAAAACTGAAGCTTGATCTGTGTAGGCCTATGCGGTAAAAATTGTAGCCGAGCAGCAGATCAACCAGTCGACCACTGAAAATGATGAGCCCGAAATTAGTGAAGAGGAGGCCATGAGGGACAAGTAGCCTAGAGAGGATAAATTAAAGTTATTTATTGTAAGAAAGAGCTATTATTCTACATGATGAACCTTGTTTGTTCAGAAGAGGGTGTAGTAAAGGAGTAGGCTAAATCACCAAACAACAATATAGCCTATCCATGCAAAAAACATGTAGCCTAAACATTAGTTCAATATGCCTCTTTGTGGAAGCGATAGACTACATTTCAAAGGCTTTCTTTCTTTTTTTCTTTCTTTCTTAACTTGTGGTAGGTCTATAGTGGAATATTTTTTGTTAACTCTCAATTTAAGTGAATTATTATATAACCTTTACACATTGTTGAACCATGGTACTAATAAAAACTACAGGATAGTAAGAGCTGAAATGTTGTTTAATTTATCCAATTTCCGCCACTATGGAAAACGTGGGCTGGTCTTGGGCCTGAAACTCCCGGGCTGAAAAGTGGCCCCACTCCGGCCCTGCACTAGTAGTGAGCTCTGACACTAAGTTACCTCTCCAAGCAATCTGTGAGAACTCCAGTGAGTATACCTTAGTGAAAAGAGTTATGGTTGGTGGTGATTAAGATTAGGCCTATGTGGAAGTGATAGGCCTGGGCCCAGTTTCCCGATAACGACGAAGACACGCTCTGAAGAGGGTTTTCTACGATTCATCTTACGATCGTTCGTTTGGTTTTTCCGACTGTTTCCCGAACATGCTCGTAGCGTGAACGCGCGTGCACTGCTCTTAAAGCAACACCAAAGAACTTTTCCTCTGTCGCACGCACTATTTGTTTATCCAGCACTGGCTTTGGAAATAACAATGTCCACAGACAAGGTAGAATATGTTGCATCAGATGCAAGTCACATTTGTAGTTTCTTATGTGTCATTCCATCGAACTACAGATCCGCTACCCGATCTGGCAAACTTACATAGTGCGGTTATAGCCGATAGAGGGCCGCGAAGCGAATGCAGAAGTGCCGTTCACCCTGTTACGAGTTGATGAACCACTGAAACGATTTTGGAAACATTATTTTAAGGTAGAAAAAACTCTTTGGTGTTGCTTTAAGACGCTCTTAAGGGGAGCTGTCCACGTTAATAGTTCTGAAATATTCTCTGATTTGATAGTGATGTCAGGTGACTGCACGTCACAGCTATAGGCCTACCGTTTAAGCTTCGGATCTACACATTAATTCACATCAATACGAAAATAGAAACACTTTGACATCTGCATGTAAGCATCCCAAGTAGGTTATATACCACACACAGACATAAATAATTGTAATTATTTAAGATTAGATTGTTGCACCATGCAATAGGCTTTTTCGCTGTGTCACTTAAGAACACGTTTGAAGATCTTAAGGGGAGCTGTCCACGTTAATAGTTCTGAAATATTCTCTGATTTGATAGTGATGTCAGGTGACTGCACGTCACAGCTATAGGCCTACCGTTTAAGCTTCGGATCTACACATTAATTCACATCAATACGAAAATAGAAACACTTTGACATCTGCATGTAAGCATCCCAAGTAGGTTATATACCACACACAGACATAAATAATTGTAATTATTTAAGATTAGATTGTTGCACCATGCAATAGGCTTTTTCGCTGTGTCACTTAAGAACACGTTTGAAGATAAGAAAGTCGAGTAAAGTGAGGAAATGTGTAGGCTTAGATTTTGATGCAGTAGGCCTACAGACTAAACCACATGTTCCTTTCTCTGCTTGTACCTTTATAGGCCTAATAAAATATAGCCCTCACTTAGCAAAGATAATGGCAGACTATTCTGGCAACGTCTCGTTTCATAACTTGATTGCATTTGTGTCCGCTTTTCATCACATTATTATGACCATTAAATGTAGGCTATGCTGTTTTGCACGCTAAAATCTAATTCATCACAGGTAAACACAATAAAGAATGGGAACGTAAATTGGATTATGTATTCTAAGTTGTAATTCCTCTGTATGTCCTGTTGGTGACCTCAGTGAGAACTGTTAAGACGCTCTTAGCCGGTAATGACAACTCTGGAGCACTCGTAGATCTATGAGTGTTTTCACGACGCTCTTAAGCTACGATGGTTTCGAGAAACAGTCGGAAAATCTTAAGACGATCGTAAGAGGGACTTTACAACGCTCTTAGGCTTAAGATGCTTTCGGGGAACTGGGCCCTGGGCTATAATAAAACTAAACAACCTTTATCAGGCTTGTGTTTTGTACTCGCGTTATTTTAGATGGAGGGAGAGAAGTACACACAACTGGGTTGGAAGCAGCCAACTGCTGATGAGCTCCAGATAATTGGCAAACATGACCTCAAGGACCACATGGACATGTAGGATAGGTAGGTTCTGGATGAAGAGGAAGACAAGGATGTGCTAGAGGAGGAGAGTAATCTCCCAACTGTGCGCATGTAGGCTACATTTGTGGTTGTGACGACAGTGTTGCTTATAACAATAATGACGGGGATTATATTATAGTTTATTTACATTTGTAATTAAAATTCTACTTTTCTCATCAATCAATTTCTTTATTTTGAGTTTGGTTTACCATTTCTTATCAGGTTCCAAGTCAGGTAGAGCATCAACGCGTCTCAATTTGCTTATTCTTACACAGACATAGACAGAGACACCAACTCCAATAGCATTTACACCCCATTGTCTGCTAGGCGTAGATGGACACACACACACACACAACCATGCCACAGCTGTGATGGAACGTACACACTATGGATTCTTTTTTTGATAAACTCTGATTTCCGTCTCCATTTTATGTTGCGGCCTCTGAGCCGGCCGTAACAATAGTCAACATAATCAGGAGACATTATTCTTCTGTAATGACATAGAACACACACACACACACACACACACACACACACACACACACACAAACACAAATCTAAAAGGTTTTAATAAGATGTAATGTGGATAACTTGTAGGGATCTAATGAATGGCATATTGTCCTAACAACGGTGTCTGCCAATATTTGCCTAATTAAACAAACAAACAAATAAAACAAATATCAGGAAATGAGTGCATGGCCTTATTCCAACCTTAATATCTGCAGTATGCTGTTGGAACTTGACAGTCCTTTAGAGAGAAGCTGCACTCCAGAATCCCCCGGGTCATTGTTACTGAAGTTCAGCTGTAGCAGGGAGTTTGGTGACTGTAGAACTGATGCCACAATCTCACCCAATTTATCTGTGAGCTTACAGTCAGCAAGCCTCCATAAGAGCAACAAAAGATAACATGAATAAATGGACGATATAGTGTTTACACAGTCACAATCAAGAGACATTTCACCAACAGTGCAGAAATCTTTCTTGTGTACACTGGTCAAACACCACAAACACACACACATGCACACATGCAGGCACGTACGCACACAAGCACACATGCACACACACCTGATAGATTTTACTACGATGTAGTGCTAGGTATGATGTAGCTAAATTGTAGGGGTGCATTGAACAATATATTGGCCTAACTTCGCCACCAGCCAATATTGCCCTTGTTGACTGGTACCGGCTTATCTGTAAATGATGGCTGTAATGTCGTATAAATTCTTCAGCTGAACAACTTGCATATATTATTGTTTCACTGTCACCATAGCATATTACTAATAATAACAATTAAGGAAACAAACAAATACAAAATATCAGGAAATGCATGGCCTTACACCAACCTTAATGTCTGCAGTTTGCAGTGGGAACTAGACAATCCCTTAGAGAGAAGATAAACTCCAGAATCTCTCAGGACATTGTGACTTAGGTCCAGCTCTATCAGGGAGTTTGGTGACTGTAGAACAGAAGCCACAATTCCACAGGATCTCGCTGAGAGTTTGCAGTCAGTAAGTCTGCATAACAACATGCAAAAAGATCAAATATTATGATTATCCCTTTTGTTTAATGTTCGGCTGCATGGCCCTGCTTCCGAGTGACATTACTGGAAAAATATGAAAAAAAAAATAATGAGACGCAAATGATTTCTTGATAAAAAGCGTGACCTAAGACATATGCAAATCACATAGCCTTTCCCAGATATGGGTGGTCCAGATAGTCTTGAAAAAGAATATAGTATGTGGTCGTTGTATTACAGTTAGTTCAACCGTGGCCAACTGGTTAGCACTCTGGACTTGTAACCGGAGGGTTGCCGGTTCGAGCCCTGACCAGTGGGCCACGGCTGAAGTGCCCTTGGCACATAACCCCTCACTGCTCCCCGAGTGCTGCCGTTGAAGCAGGCAGCTCACTGCGCCGGGATTAGTGTGTGCTTCACCTCACTGTGTGTTCACTGTGTGCTGTTTGTGTTTCACTAATTCACCGATTGGGTTAAATGCAGAGACCAAATTTCCCTCACGGGATCAAAAAAGTATATATACTTATACTTAACTAGCTGCAGGTGACCGCTTCTGCATAATTTCATGGACTGCTGAAATATAACCTAAACTATTTTTTACTATTTCTTAACTGGTCCAGGGTCAGGAAAAGGGCAGCAAAAATCTCTGCAGACCCCTCACATCCTATTCAACCTCCTGGTAGGTGATACAGGGCACTGCTCGCCAAAACCAGCCGACACAAAGACAGCTTCCATTACACTGAACAAAGTCAATCAACACTGTTCTGCTCATCTACCTCATGTATAATTCAATTTTACAATTACAAAATACACAATATCATTGCACTGAACGCCTTGTACTATATGTATATTTAAATCTTAAAAGTCTATACTGATATTGCACTATTCCATACCCACTCTTCAATGGTATATTGTATCTTGCCTTGCCTTGAGGTGTCCACACCATGGCAACCCTGACAGGGACAACAAGGAGGCGGACACAGAAATATTTCCATCTACCTCTGAATTTAAGTGCACCAGATTGATGCATTTAAATGTTAAAATATTCTAAATTTCTTTTGAGGGGCCTTGTCCCCGGATCCCTGTAGTGTGGCTTGGTTACAGCTTCCTGCACATAACAGCACTGCTGCTGGACAAATTTCTAGGGGAAACCCATGATATAAAATTACTCATTTAGAATGTTATGTCTGCTCTATCATCTGGAAGGTTAATATTTGGCATGCATTCTTTTTAACATAAAAGCATAACAAACTGCATAAATTAAAGAGGACTACTTGCCTACTGGTATATGAATCGTTAATGTGTCAGGAAATCTAAATGCAGCATCAAGTAAAAATCAACATCTATCACTACACAATGTTTCCTCTATGTTGACTTGGTAGTCGCAGTTGCCTTTCAAAATTCATTGTGCAGACCTGTTGTAGATTCTCCAAATATACAGCTCAATCACAACTGCTCAATCATAAAATAATGTCTCATTGTGTGTGAATAGAGGTGAATACATATAAGTGGCAGCGAAGTGTCAGTTGTCAGTTCCGTGAGCCGGGGCGGGGGGGGGGGGGGGGGGGGGGGTGGTTCGGACAGGCCTGCCCCCACTGCTTAAAAAAATCCTAGAGGAAACACTGCTACACCTTGCACTTTCATTATAGGGGGAATAATGTATCTTGGTTATGTGGTAAATTTTCATGAAGATATCGTGTGGCCAGGCACCAGCCAAAAAAACTTACTGAAGAAGAACAGGCCAGCGAACCCTTCTTTGTCGGTGAGCTTTTTCTTTTGGCAGTTTGCAAACGGAGTGCGTTACCACCACCATCTGCTGGACTGAGGTGTAATGTCAAGTGTACCATGTAGCCTCGTTCTGGCCTCCGGGTGAATAAGGCGAATGGAACGTCACGTTTTTAAGCACCAGAATTGCTCATCATGTCTTGACAAGGTTTACACCAATCATCATCTTCTAAATGTATCCTTATGCTGAGAAGTCCACTCTTTTAGCCCCAAACAGGCTATCGTTTATTCGCGAAGCATGTTTCAATCAACACATTACTCAAGATGTTTTTATTGTTGTAGGCCTAATAGTGAATGAATGAATGAATGATAAAGCGATGAAAAAAATGTACGCACAGTGAGTACAGGATTACAGCTGGCGGTGCCAATGGTCAACGACAAAACAGTTATACACACAGTTAATTACTTTCACGATTGACTGACAAAGGGTTACCATCGAAAACATAGCCTGAAAAAAGCATTTCCTCCAATAATGTTCGGATAACTGAATAAAAAAAACCTAAGTACATTATCATTATTCCGAAAATCTGTATCAAAATAGATTCAGAAGAGTGGACTTAGCCTAAGGCTATGTCTACACATGTCTTGCCGCTTTCACACCTTTATCGACACTGGTAAAAAAAAGTCTTGCGTCTGCACGAAGAGGTGAAAACGAGCGAAAACACTGTAGTGCATATGCCAGGCCTATGCCAGGCCTGTAGCCTATGTGGTACCTGGCGGTGCAGAGCTTCACACAAAAACATTCTCCCTATTTTATACAGCTTATGCGTTCTCCGAAGCAGTTCCGTGAGAAATTCAACCTGAGTTTTCAATTTAACTGTTCAACTAAGTTCATTTACCACATTTATAATACATTTCTATGATGCCATTTACCTTTGCTAAAAGTCAATAGTTTTTGGCATGTATCAAATCGTGCATCCACATTGAGTGTACATCTAATGTAGGCTAACATGGTTTCTAAGAGACGTAGACAGGTTAATTTCTGACTTCACTAGACTATGAATGCATTTATTTACAGTATGTTGTGAGACATGTGAAAGAAATGAAAGACACCAGCACTACGCACAAATTAATTTAAACTAAAATGGCACTGCCCTAATAACCTTTGACTAGTTCTCTCACATCAGTCACTGACAGTAGAATGTATCGGGAAAACACATAGCCTAGGGAAAACACTGTTCACCAAGTCATGATAAGATATTGGCACAGCACAGCAGTCGATTGTGGTGTTTACTGAGTGTAATCCTAGGTAGGCTAATGTCATGTATGAAAACTAGTATTACCAGGCAATACTGTAATGAGTGCCAGGTCGAGTGCAGCTGGGTTTAAGGGTCAGAGGTAATGGGGCTATGTCTTCATCGCCAATGTTGATTGCTGTCCACACAGCAAGTGCAAACCGGAATTTAAAAAAAAACTGGAACTCTTTTCAAAAAGTATAATTTTTGGTCACCTAAAATTCCCGTGGTCGTGTGGAAACAAGGCTAAAACTATAAAAAACTTTACAGTTTTAACAAAAACTGTCTTTGTGTGGACATGACCTAAGACTACAAAGAAATGTCTGCACCCACCTTAATGTGTGTATTTTGCAGTTGGAACTGGACAGTCCCTTAGAGAGGAGCTGAACTCCAGAATCCCCCAGGTAATTGTCACTCAAGTCCAGCTGCTGTAGGGAGTTTGGTGACTGTAGAACTGAAGCCACCATCTCATAAGATTTCTCTGTGAGTTTACAGTCAGCAAGCCTGCATAAGAACACAACAAAAGATAACAAATGGAAGATATACTGTCTACACCAGTGGTCCCCAAACTTTTTCTTCAGAGGGCCAGCTCACTATGCCTGGCTATAAGAGAGGGCCAGAGAATCGGAGTATGTCAGCAACTGTAATAGCCTTCAATATTAATCCATTACATTTAGTCATAGGCTATTGCAATCTAACACCATTGTAAGCAGTGTTTATTTTATATTGCCATCATGACATAACGATAAAATGTATTTCAACATGGAAATAGCTTAAATTAAATAATACTAACAAAAAGTCTTTAAAGCAACACCAAAGAGTTTTTTGTACCTTAAGATAATGTTTCCAAAATCGTTTCAGTGGTACATCAACTAGTAACAGGGTGAACGCCACTTCTGCATTGGCTTCGCAACGCTCTATCGGCTATAACCGCACTATGCAAGATCGGGTAGCGGATCTGTAGTTCGATGGAATGAGACATAAGAAACTACAAATTTGACTTTCATCAGATTCTGATGTCGCAATACATCATACTTTCATAAAATCATGCAACTGATGCTTTAAAGTAACACCAACATGCTTTGGTGTTACTTTAAAGCATTCCCAAAAATATGTTTTATTTAAAATTTTGAACTGTCTTTGCATACACAGCTAACAAGTTGTGAACAAGCAATATCCTACAAATAATTGAAAGTTCTCAAACTATGAGAGTTTTATGAAGTGTTGGAAAAACTGGAGAACTGTGTGGGGCAATTCCACGGAAAATGGACTTTTTGTCACATCCACAACGCCAGTGAAATGCCTTGGAATTTGTATGATGTGAATGATAACATTCATTTTTTGTGCATTTTTTCTCATGTACATTCTTCAGCCAAAAATAACAAATGCTCAAATTTCATGTAATCATTCACATCATACCACCATCACATTTTATTGGCATTATGGATGTCACATAAAACATAGTTTTCCATAGAATTTCCCTGTGAGTTCTGCTGTCTTTGTATTAATTTGAATGAGTGAAAGAAAATAGTCCCAGAAATATGACTTCAATATAGTTAGGACTATTAAAACAAATTTTAGAATACTTTGAGTACTGATGCAGTCAGCATAGGCCTATTATCTTACTAATCTATATCTTACATTGTTTGCAGGTAGGACTACATTCCATTCAACTCAAAAAAGCACCAAAACAACCACCAGTGGACAAAAAGGTATTACAAGTGTACTGTTAAGCCTCTTTATAGAGGATGAATGGGGGAAATTACAAAGGTTATAGTTTGACGGTGTCATAGTATTCCCATGTGCCCTGATAAATAGCAAAAAAAAATCAAGAGACCCTTAACCAACAGTGCAGAGATCATTCACATGCACACCATGACACACACATTTGCCTTGTTGTCTCTGGTACTGGCTTATCTGTACATGCTATGATAATAAGATGGCAGCAGAGTTTAGCCAGTTACAGCCGGAAATTGGTCAGATTGACATGTAGGTGTTTGGCAGAAAAAAAATATAATATCCAGTGGAAGATGTGATACATTAATTAATTAATTAATTAAATAACATTAAATATGCTTGTATTGCACAACATTTACAATATGTTATCATGACAACTCAAATAAACATAGCCTATGAAACATTTTTTATTTCAAGTTTGCTCTAGCAGTGTAGGCTTTTATTCTATGAAGTCGGGCCACAAGTACGCAGGAATTCTTGGCAGCTGTGTTCCAGCGACTCTGATTGATTAAGGATGGCTTCAAGGTATTTATTGGGACTATTCCTATTAGGAGCGTAGTCCCCGGCAACTAAATGGATGTCGCCACCATCCATCTAAAACTTTCAGTAAGGCTCTGTAGGCCACTCTCAGGTGAACCTTCATGACCGTTCATCACAGCTGTTGCTTCGTTAGAAGGCTACCAGGTCTGTGGGGAGGGGCCGCTGGGAGTGAGAGTGTGGGGCTGAGATCACACAGAACTGAACTGATAGCCTATAAACAACAATATCATGCCTGTTTCTAAGCTCACTGGGAATTCTCCCAACTCAGGCGATTGGAAGAGCCGGATGAACATGGCACATGGAAGAGCACAGAGGAACGTGGATGTTTGTAGAGGAAGTCCGATATTGTAACACCTATTTTCTGGAGTTTGTGAAGGTATATTTTGTTTGCTACCCAGACATCTTTTGAGTTGGATTGAATGATTTGCATTGGACTACTTAAAGACTGCTCTGAAATAAAACTTCTGTTTGCTCGGCTTCACGTTTTGGCAGTTCTCTGCTATACATCCCACCTGCTTCAAAGAAAAAACCCTGTCATGATATCACACATATTATTAACAAGAAAGATTAAGTACACAAACAAATACAAAATTATATCAGGAAATGCATGGTCTGCACCAACCTTAATGTCTGCAGTTTGCAGTCGGGACTAGATAGTCCCTTAGAGAGAAGCTTAACTCCAGAATCCCCCAGGTAATTTTCACCCAAGTCCAGCTTTATGAGGGCGTTTGTTGACTGCAGAACGGACACCACAATCTCACAGGAATTATGTGTGATCTTACAATCAGCAAGTCTGCAAAAGAGTTTGACAATATTATATGACAAAATACTATGCAAGGTGTTTGTATACTAGATGTAAAAAAAGGGTTTTACCAATTTTTAGCTCTGCAGTATGCAGTGGCAATTATAGTCTGATAGACAGAAGCTGAACTCCAGAATGTGACACGTTGTATAATTTTACAAAACGTTACACGTCCTTTCAAGTTCACAAAAAAAAATCAGGTGCTGATACAGTACCTCCATCTGTAGGAGTTGGTGTGATGACCCTAAAGTAATTTAACAACAGCAAATAAGGCTTTGTCTCAGATGGCATACTTCTGCACTTCCAATACCTAATTTGAGTGCATGAGTGCATTCACACTGAAAATTCCGACGACACGAAGTGCCCTGCTAGTCCCCGGAGGGCACTCATAACGGCTGAGTGTAGAACGGTGGACACTTTTCGCCCTCAACAGACGCCATCTTGGCTACATAGCGGAATCTGGAGCATCAATGTAGCTCAAACAAACAAGATCTGGCAAAAGGGCATTATGAGAACGTAAAGACTCAATGCTCTTAAAGTGACAATGCACCATTTAAGTAAAACAGCATGTCTTCATAAATTAATGTATAAAAACTCACAGTAATGGTCTGTAAATTACAGTGTCACTGTAAACGCGATGCTGCAAATGTTTACTTTTTTGGAGGACAATGACAACTGGTAGCATAGACATACTGATAGCTGTAATTAAGCCTGAATGACACATATTTATGTGGAAAGACAGTAGCCCTACGTGGCGATGAGCAACTGAGCCAGGCAGTCGACGGCCGTCGGGTGGACAGCCGTTCTGGACTTTTCCCAAACGCACACATTGCCAGTCCACCATTGCAATGATGTGTATATTTTATCTCTGCCATGTAGCATGGCCACACAATAAGCCTTTTTGTGTCACAAGGGCATCAAGTAAGGAAAACGGAATGTTTTGTGCCGTCTGCAAAGGGCTAATAAATGTATCATAACTTTTGAACAAAAGGTGACAAATTGATTCTGTTTTTCTGCTGTTCTGTAGAGGATACAATTGTGAATCTGTCATACACTCTAGGTTTTTGTCCATTTTCAACAGAAATGTGTGTGTGGGGGGGGGGGTCTTGGCAAATTGATATTTCTGTGTTTTGGGGGGTTGAATTTTGAAGAGATTACATATATTAGTATATGGTATGTGTCATTTCAAAGGGCTATGTCTCTGATTACAATGGTGGGTATATTGTATTTCTGTCCTGTAGCATAACCACGCCTTTTTGTGTCACAAGGGTATCAAGTCTGAAAAAATGGAATGTTCTGTGCAGTCAGTGTTATTTCACAACTACATGCAGTGAGTGACTCACACAACAGTCACGGTAACTAGATATTACATCATCACTATACCCTCCAATACAATCCCAATATTAAGTAGCCTACAGTTATAGCTGTTTTGTTGACCTCATCATATTGTAACCACATCACTAACCTCAGTGTTTCCAGCTTGCAGTTAGTATGCTTCAGCCCAACAGACAGCAACCTCACTCCAGAATCCATCAGAGAATTAGAACTCATATCCAGCTCTTTCAACAGGGAGTGTTCTGACTGAAGAGCAGATGTTAGGACCTCACAGGATTCCTCTGTGAGACCACAACCAACCAATCTACAGTAACATAACACATGTAGGAGATTGGTTATTGCTAATGATCTACATTTAGCCCTTTCATGCACACATTATGAAAAAAATTGTCTAGATTTTTTTAATATTGATTTTATTACTCTATATGAGCCTAAAACTGAAAATCATTTTGAATTTTTAAAAAATATGATTAATATAGAAGATGAATATAGATAGTAGATATAGAAGATGAATATATATAGAAGTTATTTTACTGGTACGTATGTGGACAGTGCGCAACAATGGAGTAAAAAATAATAAAGAGTAATGACAGAAAATATGGACCATTATGTGACTTTAATGCAAAAAACCAACAGTTTTTTCAAGTACATCATAACAGTAATGATTTTAATGACACAGAAGGATATTCTGAAGATGTTATGCAACATTACAAAGAGTTAATTTTTTTAAAAAAGAGTTATTTATAACAGTATTTGATCAATTTTTGAAATTTTTTTAAACAGATAACATATAAATTATTAAAAAAATATTTGTCCAGTTAAAAAAAAGTAGATTTTGCAATCATATCATGATGGTTATGTTGTTAACTGCTAAAAATTTTTTTTTACTATGTCATTTAGAAGATAATATTTACAAACATCTCAAAATAATTAATAAATGTTTGAAGTTTCAACAACTGATTAATTTTACAATCATGTCTGTAATGTTATGAACAGCATATTACTTTTTTAGCATGTAACATATTTTTAAACAGATTTGTGTGTGTGTGTGTGTGTACAGTATGTGTGTGTGTGTGTGTGTGTGTACTGTATGCGTGTGTGTACTGTATGTGTGTGTGTGTGTACTATGTGTGTGTGTGTGTGTACTGTATGTGTGTGTGTGTGTGTACTGTATGTGTGTGTTTACTGTATGTGTGTGTTTACTGTATGTGTGTGTGTGTGTGTACTGTATGTGTGTGTTTACTGTATGTGTGTGTGTGTGTGTGTGTGTATGTGTGTGTGTGTGTGTGTGTGTGTGTGTGTACTGTATGTGTGTGTTTACTGTATGTGTGTGTGTGTTTGTGTGTGTGTGTGTGTGTGTGTGTGTGTGTACTGTATGTGTGTACTGAGTGTGTGTGTGTACTGTGTGTACTGTATGTGTGTGTGTGTGTGTGTGTGTGTGTGTGTACTGAGTGTATGTGTGTGTGTGTGTGTGTGTACCGTATGTGTGTGTGTGTAATGAGTGTGTGTGTGTGTGTGTGTGTATTGTATGTGTGTGTGTGTATTGTATGTGTGTGTGTGTACACCACTTAGTCACCACCTAATGTCTTAATATATTACTCTTTGCAAAACATGCACACCATTCATTGGTCTCTATATATTTCTGTAATGTTGTCATAAATAGGCAGTTCACATAATGTATAATATGTAGTTAGGTCATTATTTATGTTTACCAAATGTTTGTTTCTTTGTAATTTAAAGTAGTTAAATTCATATTTGAACAATACAAATAAAAAAACTTCCTAGTTACAAAATCAGATTTTTGGTCATTTAACTCCTCTGTTGCGCGACGTCCACATACGTGGACAGTTGTTTTTTAGCGTCTACAAACTATATTTTACATCAAATTTCATTTCTAACCTCATAGAGTTGTTCAACACACTCTCCTGTACACCATAATATTTTTTTTTACCTGGTTTTGCCTTCTTGAGTAGAAACTTTTTACAGATATGCCTGGAGCATTCAGCACATGGCCATTACTATCAGCCATGTTGAATTGATGATGTCATCAAGCAGTCAATATTCCAAATATAAGATGATACATATTGTTAATATATTGCAATGGATCTATTAAAACTGCCCTCAAGTGGATTGGAGTATATCAACATGATAAACAAATAGAAATCAGAGTTAAAGTTACTGTCCACAGATGTGGACATTGCGCATGAAAGGGTTAATGAGATATTACATCACCAATACAACACTATTAAGTAGCTTGCAGTTACTATGTGGTATAATGGTGTGATATAGTAAACAAATTTATATAGGTTTCTCATTTACTGAAATATTTAGTTTAACCATGCACATGTGCTATGAGGAAATGGTTCCCTTCATCCGTCTCCCTCTGTGGCAATTTCCAGAGAGTGAGAAGACTGTTTTAGGGTGTCTGATTCTCTTCACCCCAAGGACACAAACATACCTAGGCCATTAGAAGGCTAAAGGATCTTGTAACATCCTTATCTCTGTTAATACTAACTGGATGGATGGATGGATGGATCATTGTGAGGGGGGTCTCTTGTGATTTCCATGTGTGTGTGTTAAGGGTATAAGAACTGGCTTCACCCACAGATGTGTGGGATTGTTACTTGACATTTGCTGTGGGTAACATGCTCCCGGTATTGAGAATAAAGCTGCAGTCTCACACCAGTTGTCTTGGATTAATTTTGACCACAACTATTTTATTGACCTCATCATACTGTATTGTAACCACATCACTAACCTCAGTGTTTCCAGCCTGCAGTTAGCATGCTTCAGCCCAACAGACAGCAACCTCACAGAATCCTTCAGAGGATTAGAGCTCAGGTCCAGTTCTTTCAACAGGAAGTTTTCGGACTGAAGAGCAGATGTTAGGACCTCACAGGATTCCTCTGTGAGACCACAACCAACCAATCTGCAGTAACATAACACATGTAGCAGATTGGTTATTGCTAATGATCTAAATTTAACGAGATATTGCATCACCACTAGTCTCGCGATCACCAGACCAAAAAAATGCCTGCAGATCAGGCTGGGTTCACCCAGTCTACATCACCACTATACCTCAATACACCAGTATTAAGTAGCTATTTTGTTGCTCTGTAGTATATTATAATTCAGATACAAATGCATGACAGAGCCGCTATTCTTACTCACCGTGCTTTCCTACAAGCCTTCACCACTATAAGCAGTCTCTGACGACCCTCATTTGATGACTTGTACTTAGCCAGGTCAAGCTCATCCAGTGTTTCCTCTGACACCAGAAGCATGTAGGCCAGTCTTGAACATTGGGCAGGTGAGAGCTCTTCTCCAGAGTCTATGTACTGCTGAATCTCCTGATGAAGGGAGTTGTCCTTCATCTCCAATAAACAGAGTAACAGATTCATGCATCTTTCAGGGACTTTTGTGTCTTTACCCAGAATTCTTTTGATATTTCCGGCTGTTTCCTTGAGACTGTCTGAACTGCTCTCTGTATGTGTCAGAAGGCCTTGTAGGAGTTTCTGGTTGGACTCAAGTGAGATGCCCAAGAGGAAGCGGAGGAAAAGGTCCAGCTGTCCATCTTCCTTCTGCATGGATTTATCTATTGCAGTTCTTAAAAACTCAGCCATGGCAAGGTTGGAAAGAGATTCTTGTGAGATAAATTGTCTCAGGGCTTCTGTGTTCTTAGTCACAAAGGAGTGAAACACAAACAACGCAGCCAGAAACTCCTGAATGCTCAGATGCACAAAGCAGTAGACTTTACGTTGGTCAACAGCACACTCACTCATGAAGAACTCAGAGCACATGCCAGAGTACAATGTAATGTCTTCTTCATTGATGCCACACTCATTCAAACTGTCTTCATAAAACAAGATATTACCCTTCAGCAGTTCTTCATATGCTAGTTCAGATAATTTCAAAATAGCATCTTTGTTGGACTTCAGACGTTTTTTATCATCTCGTTCAAAACCTTTGCCATATTTTTGGCCCTTCCTGTTTGTCTCAGTGAGCAGGAAACAAATATAGACCTCAGTCAGTGTTTGAGGCAAGTCACTTGTGTTGGTTTGACTGATCATTTTCAGAAGCACAGATGCTAAGATCCAGCAGAAGACAGGGATGTGGCACATGATGTAGAGGCTCTTTGACCTTTTAATGTGAGCGATGGCTGTGTCCGCTTTTGCTGGATTCTCAATCTTCTTCTTGAAGTATTCATCCTTCTGTTGGTCATTGAATCCTTGTACTTCTGTCCACCTGTCTATGTATTTAGGAGGGATCATTTTGACAGCAGCTGGTCGGGAGGTTATCCAAATAAGCGCATTAGGCAGTAGATTGCCTTTGATGAGATTGGATATCAAAACATCCACTGATGCAGTCTTCAAGGGATCATGTATGTATTTGCTCTGTTCTACATTCAGGGAGAGTTTGCTCTCATCCAGACCATCAAAGATCAATATGATCTTCGACTTTCTGAACATTTGTGGATTCATGACCTTTTCATCCAGTTCCAGATGAAAGTCAAGGAGGAGTTGGTGGAGAGTGTATGAATCATTCATCAAGTTTAACTGGCGGAATGGAAGTGCAAATATGAAATCAACATCCTGATGTGTCCCTCCTTCTGCCCAGTCCAGAATGAACTTCTGCACACATACAGATTTTCCTATACCAGCAATGCCTGTGGTCATTACAGTTCGGATTTTCTTATCTTCCAGTAAACACTTAAAGATGTCATTACAGTTGATTTTGTCTTCATTTGCCCTTTGGGATTTTGATTGTGTCCTGCAAACCTCATGTTCCTTATTCACCCCTTCACTTTCTCCCTTTGTGATGTAGAGCTCTGTGTAGATCTTACTCAGGAGTGTTTTGTTCTTCCCATCCTCATCACACTCATGAATCTCACCAAACTTCTCTATCATCCACTTTTTGTGTTTTGCTTTGACTTCCTGCAGAATTGCATATACTGGAAAAAAAGAAGCATAACAAGAAATCAATCCACTGTACTCAGCTTATTCATACATACATTTTTGCATGACATATACATTTACTGTATGCACTTACCTTCAAACTGTGTATATTTTAATTTATGATGAGTGATGTTTCATGAAAAAATTTAATCTATGTCCATAATGGTCATAATTATGATTAATTATTATATTTTAGTTATACATAACTAGTGCATCATAATTATGCTGTACATATTTTATAAGTGTGTCATTATAAAAGTTTAACCATCTTTCTTATTTGAGTAGTCTTGAACAATTGCTCCCTCTCAAACAAAAAGTAAAAAGAAAAAGTTTCATAATCAGACATGAGGTACAGGTAGGTGTAGAATGTGTTAGAGTATTCAGACGTGAGGGACAGGTAGGTGTAGAATGAGTTAAAGTATTCAGACGTGAGGTACAGGTAGGTGTAGAATGTGTTAAAGTACTCAGACATGAGGTACAGGTAGGTGTAGAATGTGTTAAAGTATTCAGACGTGAGGTACAGGTAGGTGTAGAATGTGTTAAAGTACTCAGACATGAGGTACAGGTAGGTGTAGAATGTGTTAAAGTATTCAGACATGAGGTACAGGTAGGTGTAGAATGTGTTATAGTATTCAGACATGAGGTACAGGTAGGTGTAGAATGTCTCACCATCTCTCTCTCCTGACTCTGCAACATCCCTGGAGAAACATGACATGAAGACAATGCAAGTTCATTATAAATGCCTTTCAATTATTCACAGCAGAATATTCATAAGAGGACTGGAAAAATACTGATGTGTGTGTGTTTGTGTGTGTGTCCGCGTGCGTGCATGCATGCGTGAGTGTGCAGGCCCAGAGTGGCTAATCGGGAGCTTCGGGAGGATTCCTGGTGGGCCATTATCGTTTTGGGCCGGTCTGAATATCGTGAACTTTAATGCTTTAATGTAGCCTATTGTTTCTGAAGTCATAGCCCCTCACTCGCAGTTTCCCAAATATTAGCAAAGTAGCACCAGCTATATTTGCAACCAAGTCTATATTTGCAATCATTTAGGGGAGTAAATGAGCAGCCCCTGCACGAGTGGCACAGCCCTGACGAACTCTTATGTGGGCAGGGGAGACGTGTAGTAGTTCTAGGCCAAAGATGAGAATGACTACAGAGATCACATACAGGATTTTATGGACTGGTGCCTGTGGAACCATCTCCAACTCAATGCGGGCAAGACCAAAGAACTTGTGGTGGATTTCCGTAGGAAAGGTCATCCCCCATCAGCACCAGTGAGCATTCAGGGAAATGAGATTGAGAGGGTGACATTTTATAAGTACCTGTGTGTTCACCTGAACAATAAGCCGGACTGGTCTAACAACACGGCTGCACTCTACTAAAAGGGCATGAGCAGGCTGCATCTGCTGAGGCAACTCAGATCTTTTGGGTTTTGAGAACATTTTACCACTCAGTGGTGGCATCAGGGGGAGCGGCATCTCGGCCGCCGACAGGATGAAACTGAACAAACTTATTAAGAGGACTAGTGCTGTTCTGGGATGCAAGCTGGACCCAATAGAGATAGTTGGAGAGAGCAGGATGGTGGCTAAACTGACATCTATGCTGGGTAATGAGCGCCACCCAATGCATGTCACTCTGACAACACTGAGCAGCTGTTTCAGTGACAGGCTGCTACGCCCTGTGTGTATAAAAGAGAGACATCGCCGGTCCTTCCTAACTACTGCTGTTAGACTGTCTAATAAGCACCGCCCCAATAGAGCTCAAGGCACTTTAGAGGTATTTTACTGACCACTATTTTTTACAGGGGATCCTACAGTAATAGTTCACTATATATGTATGTGTGTGTGTAAAGCACTTTATATTGTGCTTATAAGCTGGGGCATTTTGTTTTCTTTCATGTCGATTTAAGATTGTTTGTGTGTAGGCTATACGGGTTGAAAATATATAGGCACGCTGTTTAATTTCCCTATTTTTCAATTGTCCTATATTAACAAACGCATTTCATTTGATAAAGCAATCTGGTCAACACACCAAGGCAGTAACTCTGCTGACACTAACAGTGTTCGTGGCTATGTCCTGTCGACCTTAAATGCTCCTGTCTCTAAATAGGCACAGTGCTAGGCCTACTTGCTATGTCACTTGATTTTCTGTTGTAAATGCAGCCTGTAGCCTAGACTACAGTACTTCAGAAAACCCAGACCGGTTGTGGCATCAGTTTAGCTTTTAAAACACAACAGTTTAGCGTGAGATGGAGATTAAAGGACTATCTTATTTTATCTTATCTTATCTTATCTTATCTTATCTTATCTTATCTTATCTAATAATAATTATTTTTACTGTAAGGTAATAACCCCCCCCCCCCCCCCTTCCCCCAAGGGCCACTTGAACTTGTAATTTCCTGGTAAAATGGAAATTTGTGAATGTCCCACTCAGCTCACTGTTGCTTTTGTTATGGGATCGGAAGCCACAAGCTCCAGCAGTGTGTGTGTGTGTGTGTGTGTGTGTGTTTGTGTGTGTGTGTGTGTGTGTGTGTGTGTGTGTGTTTACATGTCTGAACTCACTTTAGTCCTGATGGGACTGGTCCACTGCTGAAGGTAAGAGGTTCAGGCATGGACGCATCACTCTTCATGGACACACCGCTGGGCACCGGAGATGGAGGTCTCTGTGTCTGTGGTCTGCAAACACAAAGACACAATGCATCAAATCAACATTAATAGTTGAATGTGTACCCAGTTAATGTTACAAACACCCCCTCTTAAACAAGACAATGCAAATTCATTATAAATGCATTTAAATGATTCACTTAAATACATACAACAGAATATTCATAAGAGTACAGGGGAAATACTGTTGTGTATATAGTGTGTGTGTGTGTGTGTGTATGTGTGTGTGTGTGTGTGTGTGTGTGTTTGTCTGTGTGTGTGTGTGTGTGTGTGTGTGTGTGTGTGTGTGTGTGTGTGTGTGCGCGCGCCCAGATTGGCTATTCGGGATCTTCGGGAGGATTCCTGGTGGGCCATTATCGTTTTGGGCCGGTCTGAATCTCGTGAACTTTAATGCTTTAATGTAGCCTATTGTTTCTGAAGTCATAGCCCCTCACTCGCAGTTTCCCAAATATTAGCAAAGTAGCACAAGCTGTTCGGAAGTCGCAACCAAGTCTATATTTGCAATCATTTAGGGGAGTAAATGAGCAGCCCCTGCACGAGTGGCACAGCCCTGACGAACTCTTGTGTGGGCAGGGGAGACGTGTAGTAGTTCTAGGACGATGATGAGACTGACTACAGAGATCACATACAGGATTTTACGGACTGGTGCCTGTGGAACCATCTCCAACTCAATGCGGGCAAGACCAAAGAACTGGTGGTGGATTTCCGTAGGAAAGGTCATCCCCCATCAGCACCAGTGAGCATTCAGGGAAATGAGATTGAGAGGGTGACATTTTATAAGTACCTGTGTGTTCACCTGAACAATAAGCCGGACTGGTCTAACAACACGGCTGCACTCTACTAAAAGGGCATGAGCAGGCTGCATCTGCTGAGGCAACTCAGATCTTTTGGGTTTTGAGAACATTTTACCACTCAGTGGTGGCATCAGGGGGAGCGGCATCTCGGCCGCCGACAGGATGAAACTGAACAAACTTATTAAGAGGACTAGTGCTGTTCTGGGATGCAAGCTGGACCCAATAGAGATAGTTGGAGAGAGCAGGATGGTGGCTAAACTGACATCTATGCTGGGTAATGAGCGCCACCCAATGCATGTCACTCTGACAACACTGAGCAGCTGTTTCAGTGACAGGCTGCTACGCCCTGTGTGGATAAAAGAGAGACATCGCCGGCCCTTCCTACCTACTGCTGTTAGACTGTCCAATAAGCACCACCCCAATAGAGCTCAAGGCACTTTAGAGGTATTTTACTGACCACTATTTTTTACAGGGGATCCTACAGTAATAGTTCACTATATATGTATGTGTGTGTGTAAAGCACTTTATATTGTGCTTATAAGCTGGGGCATTTTGTTTTCTTTCATGTCGATTTAAGATTGTTTGTGTGTAGGCTATACGGGTTGAAAATATATAGGCACGCTGTTTAATTTCCCTATTTTTCAATTGTCCTATATTAACAAACGCATTTCATTTGATAAAGCAATCTGGTCAACACACCAAGGCAGTAACTCTGCTGACACTAACAGTGTTCGTGGCTATGTCCTGTCGACCTTAAATGCTCCTGTCTCTAAATAGGCACAGTGCTAGGCCTACTTGCTATGTCACTTGATTTTCTGTTGTAAATGCAGCCTTGTAGCCTAGACTACAGTACTTCAGAAAACCCAGACCGGTTGTGGCATCAGTTTAGCTTTTAAAACACAACAGTTTAGCGTGAGATGGAGATTAAAGGACTATCTTATTTTATCTTATCTTATCTTATCTTATCTTATCTTATCTAATAATAATTATTTTTACTGTAAGGTAATAACCCCTCCCCCCCCCCCTTCCCCCAAGGGCCACTTGAACTTGTAATTTCCTGGTAAAATGGAAATTTGTGAATGTCCCACTCAGCTCACTGTTGCTTTTGTTATGGGATCGGAAGCCACAAGCTCCAGCAGTGTGTGTGTGTGTGTGTGTGTGTGTGTGTGTGTGTGTGTGTGTGTGTGTGTGTGTGTGTGTGTGTGTGTGTGTGTGTGTGTGTGTGTTTACATGTCTGAACTCACTTTAGTCCTGATGGGACTGGTCCACTGCTGAAGGTAAGAGGTTCAGGCATGGACGCATCACTCTTCATGGACACACCGCTGGGCACCGGAGATGGAGGTCTCTGTGTCTGTGGTCTGCAAACACAAAGACACAATGCATCAAATCAACATTAATAGTTGAATGTGTACCCAGTTAATGTTACAAACACCCCCTCTTAAACAAGACAATGCAAATTCATTATAAATGCATTTAAATGATTCACTTAAATACATACAACAGAATATTCATAAGAGTACAGGGGAAATACTGTTGTGTATATAGTGTGTGTGTGTGTGTGTGTATGTGTGTGTGTGTGTGTGTGTGTGTGTTTGTCTGTGTGTGTGTGTGTGTGTGTGTGTGTGTGTGTGTGTGTGCGCGCGCCCAGATTGGCTATTCGGGATCTTCGGGAGGATTCCTGGTGGGCCATTATCGTTTTGGGCCGGTCTGAATCTCGTGAACTTTAATGCTTTAATGTAGCCTATTGTTTCTGAAGTCATAGCCCCTCACTCGCAGTTTCCCAAATATTAGCAAAGTAGCACAAGCTGTTCGGAAGTCGCAACCAAGTCTATATTTGCAATCATTTAGGGGAGTAAATGAGCAGCCCCTGCACGAGTGGCACAGCCCTGACGAACTCTTGTGTGGGCAGGGGAGACGTGTAGTAGTTCTAGGACGATGATGAGACTGACTACAGAGATCACATACAGGATTTTACGGACTGGTGCCTGTGGAACCATCTCCAACTCAATGCGGGCAAGACCAAAGAACTGGTGGTGGATTTCCGTAGGAAAGGTCATCCCCCATCAGCACCAGTGAGCATTCAGGGAAATGAGATTGAGAGGGTGACATTTTATAAGTACCTGTGTGTTCACCTGAACAATAAGCCGGACTGGTCTAACAACACGGCTGCACTCTACTAAAAGGGCATGAGCAGGCTGCATCTGCTGAGGCAACTCAGATCTTTTGGGTTTTGAGAACATTTTACCACTCAGTGGTGGCATCAGGGGGAGCGGCATCTCGGCCGCCGACAGGATGAAACTGAACAAACTTATTAAGAGGACTAGTGCTGTTCTGGGATGCAAGCTGGACCCAATAGAGATAGTTGGAGAGAGCAGGATGGTGGCTAAACTGACATCTATGCTGGGTAATGAGCGCCACCCAATGCATGTCACTCTGACAACACTGAGCAGCTGTTTCAGTGACAGGCTGCTACGCCCTGTGTGGATAAAAGAGAGACATCGCCGGCCCTTCCTACCTACTGCTGTTAGACTGTCCAATAAGCACCACCCCAATAGAGCTCAAGGCACTTTAGAGGTATTTTACTGACCACTATTTTTTACAGGGGATCCTACAGTAATAGTTCACTATATATGTATGTGTGTGTGTAAAGCACTTTATATTGTGCTTATAAGCTGGGGCATTTTGTTTTCTTTCATGTCGATTTAAGATTGTTTGTGTGTAGGCTATACGGGTTGAAAATATATAGGCACGCTGTTTAATTTCCCTATTTTTCAATTGTCCTATATTAACAAACGCATTTCATTTGATAAAGCAATCTGGTCAACACACCAAGGCAGTAACTCTGCTGACACTAACAGTGTTCGTGGCTATGTCCTGTCGACCTTAAATGCTCCTGTCTCTAAATAGGCACAGTGCTAGGCCTACTTGCTATGTCACTTGATTTTCTGTTGTAAATGCAGCCTTGTAGCCTAGACTACAGTACTTCAGAAAACCCAGACCGGTTGTGGCATCAGTTTAGCTTTTAAAACACAACAGTTTAGCGTGAGATGGAGATTAAAGGACTATCTTATTTTATCTTATCTTATCTTATCTTATCTTATCTTATCTTATCTAATAATAATTATTTTTACTGTAAGGTAATAACCCCTCCCCCCCCCCCTTCCCCCAAGGGCCACTTGAACTTGTAATTTCCTGGTAAAATGGAAATTTGTGAATGTCCCACTCAGCTCACTGTTGCTTTTGTTATGGGATCGGAAGCCACAAGCTCCAGCAGTGTGTGTGTGTGTGTGTGTGTGTGTTTGTGTGTGTGTGTGTGTGTGTGTGTGTGTGTGTGTGTGTGTGTGTGTGTGTGTGTGTTTACATGTCTGAACTCACTTTAGTCCTGATGGGACTGGTCCACTGCTGAAGGTAAGAGGTTCAGGCATGGACCTATCACTCTTCATGGACACACCGCTGGGCACTGGAGATGGAGGTCTCTGTGTCTGTGGTCTGCAAACACAAAGACACAATGCATCAAATCAACATTAATAGTTGAATGTGTACCCAGTTAATGTTACAAACACCCCCTCTTAAACAAGACAATGCAAATTCATTATAAATGCATTTAAATGATTCACTTAAATACATACAACAGAATATTCATAAGAGTAAAGGGGAAATACTGTTGTGTATATAGTGTGTGTGTGTGTGTGTGTGTATGTGTGTGTGTGTGTGTGTGTGTGTGTTTGTCTGTGTGTGTGTGTGTGTGTGTGTGTGCGCGCGCCCAGATTGGCTATTCGGGATCTTCGGGAGGATTCCTGGTGGGCCATTATCGTTTTGGGCCGGTCTGAATCTCGTGAACTTTAATGCTTTAATGTAGCCTATTGTTTCTGAAGTCATAGCCCCTCACTCGCAGTTTCCCAAATATTAGCAAAGTAGCACAAGCTGTTCGGAAGTCGCAACCAAGTCTATATTTGCAATCATTTAGGGGAGTAAATGAGCAGCCCCTGCACGAGTGGCACAGCCCTGACGAACTCTTGTGTGGGCAGGGGAGACGTGTAGTAGTTCTAGGACGATGATGAGACTGACTACAGAGATCACATACAGGATTTTACGGACTGGTGCCTGTGGAACCATCTCCAACTCAATGCGGGCAAGACCAAAGAACTGGTGGTGGATTTCCGTAGGAAAGGTCATCCCCCATCAGCACCAGTGAGCATTCAGGGAAATGAGATTGAGAGGGTGACATTTTATAAGTACCTGTGTGTTCACCTGAACAATAAGCCGGACTGGTCTAACAACACGGCTGCACTCTACTAAAAGGGCATGAGCAGGCTGCATCTGCTGAGGCAACTCAGATCTTTTGGGTTTTGAGAACATTTTACCACTCAGTGGTGGCATCAGGGGGAGCGGCATCTCGGCCGCCGACAGGATGAAACTGAACAAACTTATTAAGAGGACTAGTGCTGTTCTGGGATGCAAGCTGGACCCAATAGAGATAGTTGGAGAGAGCAGGATGGTGGCTAAACTGACATCTATGCTGGGTAATGAGCGCCACCCAATGCATGTCACTCTGACAACACTGAGCAGCTGTTTCAGTGACAGGCTGCTACGCCCTGTGTGGATAAAAGAGAGACATCGCCGGCCCTTCCTACCTACTGCTGTTAGACTGTCCAATAAGCACCACCCCAATAGAGCTCAAGGCACTTTAGAGGTATTTTACTGACCACTATTTTTTACAGGGGATCCTACAGTAATAGTTCACTATATATGTATGTGTGTGTGTAAAGCACTTTATATTGTGCTTATAAGCTGGGGCATTTTGTTTTCTTTCATGTCGATTTAAGATTGTTTGTGTGTAGGCTATACGGGTTGAAAATATATAGGCACGCTGTTTAATTTCCCTATTTTTCAATTGTCCTATATTAACAAACGCATTTCATTTGATAAAGCAATCTGGTCAACACACCAAGGCAGTAACTCTGCTGACACTAACAGTGTTCGTGGCTATGTCCTGTCGACCTTAAATGCTCCTGTCTCTAAATAGGCACAGTGCTAGGCCTACTTGCTATGTCACTTGATTTTCTGTTGTAAATGCAGCCTGTAGCCTAGACTACAGTACTTCAGAAAACCCAGACCGGTTGTGGCATCAGTTTAGCTTTTAAAACACAACAGTTTAGCGTGAGATGGAGATTAAAGGACTATCTTATTTTATCTTATCTTATTTTATCTTATCTTATCTTATCTAATAATAATTATTTTTACTGTAAGGTAATAACCCCTCCCCCCCCCCCTTCCCCCAAGTGCCACTTGAACTTGTAATTTCCTGGTAAAATGGAAATTTGTGAATGTCCCACTCAGCTCACTGTTGCTTTTGTTATGGGATCGGAAGCCACAAGCTCCAGCAGTGTGTGTGTGTGTGTGTGTGTGTGTGTGTGTGTGTGTGTGTGTGTGTGTGTGTGTGTGTGTGTATGTGTGTGTGTGTGTGTGTGTGTGTGTGTGTGTGTGTGTGTGTGTGTGTGTTTACATGTCTGAACTCACTTTAGTCCTGATGGGACTGGTCCACTACTGAAGGTAAGAGGTTCAGGCATGGACGCATCACTCTTCATGGACACACCACTGGGCACTGGAGATGGAGGTCTCTGTGTCTGTGGTCTGCAAACACAAAGACACAATGCATCAAATCAACATGAATAGTTGATTGTGTACCCAGTTAATGTTACAAACACCCCCTCTTAAACAAGACAATGCAAATTCATTATAAATGCATTTAAATGATTCACTTAAATACATACAACAGAATATTCATAAGAGTACTGGGGAAATACTGTCGTGTATATAGTGTGTGTGTGTGTGTGTGTGTGTGTGTGTGTGTGTGTGTGTGTGTGTGTGTTTGTCTGTGTGTGTGTGTGTGTGTGAGTGCGCGCGCCCAGATTGGCTATTTGGGATCTTCGGGAGGATTCCTTGTGGGCCGTTAACATTTTGGGCCGGTCTGAATATCGTGAACTTAAGTGTAGCCTATTGTTTCTTACAGTAAGTTCTTTAGCTCCGCCCTCGCGGCACTTCAGCCTGGCCTGTGCAGTTGCAGCCCCTCAATGGCTGTTTCCCAAATATTATCAAAGTAGCACTCGCTAAAACTGTTCAGAAGTTGCAACCAAGTCTATATTTGCAATAATTTAGGGGAGTAAATGAGCGGCCCCTCCTCCAGTGGCATGAGTGGCACAGCCCTGACGAACTCTTATGTGTACAGGGGAGACGTGTAGTCGGCCTAATAATAATTAATTTTACTGTAAGGTAGTAACCCCAGATCTCAAAAGCCCTCGAAAATAAAATATCATTACAATGTGTGTTGGGTCCTCCTTACATGGAAGATCTAACATTCAGTTTCAGTGAGCAAGATGCACCCCCCCCCCCCCCCACCCACCCCGAAAGGGCCGCTGGACCTTGTAATTTCCTAGTAAAATTAAGTGTATTAACTCTGGCTCTGTGTGTGTGTGTATATTCATAAGAGTACTGAAGAAATGCCGCTGTTTACGGTGTGTGTGTGTGTGTGTGAGTGTGTATGGTGTGTGTGTGAGTGTGTATGGTGTGTGTGTGTGTGTGTGCGTGTGTGTGTGTATGGTGTGTGTGTGTGTGAGTGTGTGTGTATGGTGTGTGTGTGTGTGTGTGTGGTGTGTGTGTGTGTGTGTGTGTGTGTGTGTGTGTCTACACGAGTTGTGTATATCTTTACCTCTCTAGTTTGTCTGCAAGGTCGTTGAGGTTCATCTTCCTCAGGATGGTCAGAGTCATTTTCACTGAGCGCTCCCCCCCATAGGCCTCCTTCATCTCAGAGGCAACATCAGTAGCACCCTTGTCCTCCAGCTTTCCTTTGGGGATGGGCTCACACCCCTCCACCGTCCTTTCAGACAGGTACATCCTGAACCGCTTCAGGTCTTCAGCCTTCAACTCATCCAGAGTTCTGAAGAGCAGGTCCAGAGAGTTCACAGCCATGACGCTCACCTGACATACAGACACATACAGATAGTTGGTCTCTGAGGGATCAGATCAATACTGATCTCATATCTCTATATTTATAGATTATTTGTATCAAAGAATATAACAGTTTGGTCACAAACACAAGACAAATGGCCCATCCAACAGCAGTATATACTATGCGGCATGTCATTGGGGTTATCAAGTGGGCACCCTCATTCGCCGATGTTTCGTTAAGTTAGGCCCACGACACCTCATGAAGGCTTAACAGTGAATCCAGCGTCCTGGAGACACTCCCCTCCATGCTGTCACCATATTACCACATTGAAATATCCAATACCCAAATTACTCTTAACCTAGGCATGGTCTAGCTTGGTCCGTCCCGTTGATGTGGACTGAACCATAACCATAAAAACCCTAGCCAACCACCATCAACCTAGGCACAGTCCGTCACAAACACAAAACAAATGAGCCAGTTAGCTTGCCCACCAGGAAGGGTAACTTCTCCTTACCCACAACCATTTGCTTGCTCGTTCTGCTGCCAAGGACATGTTACTAACCACCTGCCTTATAGATTTCGTCAGAGGTGGGCACAAATACATCAAAAACTATTTTGCTACAAATTACAAATACTGGCTCATGAAATGTAACAAAATAAAATACAAAATACTGATGTGAAAAATGCATTTAATTAAAATACAAGTAATTAGTAATTTGGAAATACAAAAATACCCACGCAATAATCATGGTATACTAACAAGGCATATTATTGAAAATGTATCCCCAAAAGACAAGAAATACTATTTTTGATTGGCTGGCAGGGGCTATTAATTCTGTACATTGGGGCACCTATGAAGTAGATCTGGTAAAAAATGTAAACACCATCTCATATCAATGTAAACAATGATTGAACTCACAAGCATGCTTCGCAACAGTGGAATCAACTGTAACAAAGCAAACTACCCACCATCATTTTCCGTAACCAATGAAAGTAGTACAACAAATTGAACAGGTTGGCCTCTTTTTAAACTGAACTACATTTCCCTTGTTGTGCTATAAATGCATGCCTACTGGCAACATGGGGGATGAACAGAATAACAACCTATAAGGTGTCCCAATATACGGAATTAATTCACTTGGGAGAGAATTCCACTCTCGGGAGGTCTTTGTCTCCTCCATTATTTCTGCATATCAGGACACCTCAGCGGATGTTACTCCTTACATAAATCCTCATGTCAAATCCAATTTTAATACAGTCCTGTACTGTTTTAATACTGATCTGTAGTGAGAATGAACATCAGCTATTAGGTACTCAAGGTCATGGGTTCAAAGACCGTGGTCCTAATTCTCCCTCAGTATATTATCTGTATCGTTTTAAATTTTTAGTCTTGTAGCACTTAACACACCTGACAAATCAAGCTCCTAGTTACTTTTTAATTTCTTTCAACTTCCTGACATATTCTAAGGGGTTTTAAGTTGTCTACAGGGTGACAAAAAACAAACAAATTGAGTTTACACCCGTGTTGTCCTTACAGAAGGGTGATAAAATTGACCATTTTGGCTCCCTAAATTGACTTTTCTTTTCATTTTTTTTCAACTTTACAAATGTTCAGAGGGGATCGTAATAGAAGAAAGTTGGATCTAACACTTTTAAGTTGGTCACAATGTGGCATACCACAGCAAGAAAAATGGAAAATGGGTAAACATTTCATGCTTTTCTTCCAAAAAGATAATGAAATGTTTAGGTCAACTTTACAGTTGAATATAGGGAATTGCCCAAGGGATATCTCCAGGCACCCAGCCTATTCTTAAAACCAGATTCACCAAGATTCTGGCCTTTGGCTTTATGATAAGCATTGCCTATTGTCATGGTTATAGCGGGTAGTATATTTAATTGAGTGATGACATTTTGGCTTATTTGAGAAGTATTTAAGTAGTTGAAATACTCAGATACAATCCCTCAAAGTATTTTGTTACAAACTACATTTAAGTTTTTCCAATCCTGCAAAATACAAATTACAAAATACGCTAAAGTAATTAAATATGTATTTTAAATACATATAATTAAAATACTGCCCATGTCTGGACTTCGTCCACAAATGCCTAATTCAGACAGCAAGCCAATAGCAGACCTAGCCACAAACACTCGTGTGCCGATTTCAATAGGCCTTAATCGTGCACTCAAACCTCGCTTGGCTGCCTCCTCTGCATTTTCAGTGTATTTCGCTCTATTCAGCTCATTGGCCTCTTCCGCTCTGTCTTCCCAAGGAACTGTAAGTTCAATGAAGTAAACTATCTTCTCTGAATCCAACCACAGAAGTAAGTCATGTCGTAGTTTAGTACTCACTATATGTGGAGGTACCGCCATCATATGTGTCCCTAGCTTGTCTGCAAGGCCCCCAAACATTAACAAGTCAGATTTTCAATTACAAATATCAGTTGGGAATGATAAAGAGCTGCCTATAAAGCTAGTAGAAAATGTGTTATGTCATACAGACAACATAATTTAGTTGTATAAATAAAATTGTCTGTAGTTGTCTGTAGTGTCTCAGCTAGCTGGTAAATCAAATATGGCTGACGCTGAATAAAAGGCTGGTGGCTCATGTCCAGGAGCTGTAAAGGAACTTACTGGAAATCAGCACTAGAGAACCACTAAGCCTGAAGTGTAACATGCTCTCTACGTCTACTGAATCACAGCTGAAAATTTATTCATTTAAGCTCTCTATACACATAAAACATTAAGTTGATGTTATTTAGTCAAGTCACCAGAAGCATACTTTGCTTAAGTAAACATATTAGTCTATTGACATACTCCAATATTTAGATAGACCTGTATGGTTTGTGAACTAAATACATGAGTAGGAATCACCAGACCCTGTTATTGATGGCTTTCAAATGGAGCCCAGTGTTCCAGTGCAGCTTAGTAACTGATTTACAGTTGGATGATGCTGTTGTCTACAGGCACCTTATCTCCTCCCTGACTCTTATCATGAGCACAGATCTCACTGGCAGAATATGCTGATATGAGAGACTACATGAGGCACCATGCTCTCTCTGCAACAGAGTTAGAAATGTAGTTTAGTGTTTATGTGATTTTCGCCGTAATTAAGCAGATTTATTGAGATTGGTGTGTTTGGGGCCTCCTTTGGAGAAACAGTGTAGGGGAGATCGGGGCTGGTTGGAACACTTTTCACATTCGGCTATATTTCTCCGTCTTACAATGCGTTGAAATTGTCAAATTGTGATTAACTGAAAGCTTGGGATCTCAACTACAAAATGTATACATTCAATGTCAACAAATTATCCCTTGTTTTGAATTATATATGATTAAAGTGGTGTTGTGCACGTGTGCCAACCTGCCCCATGCACGGGGTTGGTTGGCACATGTAGTCGGGGTTGGTTGGAACACCTATGTTATAGTCCTTTGCAGTACCCCTTTTGCTTTTGTTTGAAGTGCTCATCTATATCACTGCCTGTAGGGCTTTGCTGATGTCTTTCCTGTGTGTTTTTCTTCAGTAGGGCCCACCGTCAAGACCAATTTGGTCCCTACCGATTTTTTTTTTTACTTCAAATGTTTAAAAATGTCTGAAATGCTTCCAAATGTAAAACTATGTTCAGTAATTACAATAACAATGCTAAAATAAAGATTGATGATGTTTTTATGTGTAAAATACAAAGTTTATAGATTTGTCACAAAATAGCCATAGTGAATGTATGTGCAACCAACCCCAAAATCAGTGTGCCAACCTACCCCGCCCACATTAGGTCAAACTTTTTTGCACAAATGCTGTTAGCCTACTAATATCAGTCACCTCAGATTTTCAAACTTCATTTTAAGATATAGATGAGTAGTCTCCTAGCAATCAATTATAATGAATATTTTTTTTATATCCCTAACTATTACCCTTCTAGGATGTATTTAGTGGGAGGTGCATATTCTAAGTTTTGACACTACAAAATTAAAATGTTGTTCTCACCTAAAGGGTTAATGACCTGGAGACCAGTTACATACGTGAGTTTACTACATACCCAATCTCTCGGTGCAGCTATCACAAGAGTTACACAAGTCAGACTACGTGCCTATGTTACATCTACGTCCCCTGAGCCTGCGCAGAAAGCCTCGTCGACCAACAGGAAACGGTTGAAATTTGTTTCACCCGCCTCGACTGACGTCTATGTGATGACTCTGTCCATATCTTTTACTGTCTATGGTTTTATGTACGCCAGTGCCTGAAGGCATGTTTTGTTTTAACTTTCATAAAGACTAGATGTGACAGTGGTGCGTAAACATTAGAAAAAAAAAGGGAAAAAAAATGTTTAAGCACCGCTATCACATCTAGTTCCATTGATTACATTTGAAGCTAATTGCAGTTACGTGCCCGGTGAAGCTTCCCTCTTAGGAACATGTTGTACGGGGTCACATGACATTGGATAGGCAGAAAATCAGCACAAGGACAATATTCAACCCTTGAGTCAAAACAGCTGCAAAACATTATTTTCTGTCCCTGGCTACCATTCATAAAGTTGTCTAAGTCTAAGGGCTGAGCTACACCAGACACATCACTGATTTTGTGTACATACCTCTACCTTTACAATATTCTTTATATGCTTTTGTTTAGAGCATGTTTCTATGCATAAATTAAGATTAACAAACCTTTTATTTTCATTTTCACCCTTAAACCATATCCAATTCCATTTCACAACAAAATAATTAAAGGCACCCACCTTGAGATTGTTTTAACCACCGAAGATATATTCTACCTGTTCTGGCTGATACCTGTTTCAGAGTGAACTTTGTGTTCCTGCAAGAAGCTGTTTTACAGCTTAGATAACACACAGCACTAAAGCCCATGCTTCAGTGTTGAGGTTGTTTCCTTAAAGACAGAAGTGTGTTCATAAACACGTCGGTTCCAGGCAAGGCTAGTCAGGTACGTTTTTTTGTTATGTGCAGGTTCAGTGAACCACATTTCCCAGAATGCACTAGGCATGATAAATGTACACGTGAGGAGATGAAGGCCTATTGAGACGTGACTCCACTGAAGTTTGCAGCAAAGTCCACCTATAGCAGTGCCAGTGTATTATTTTTATGCACTACACAACATAACAGTAAGTTCATTTATAGAGCACAAATCTAACACACCCGTCTGGGGCCCGTGTGGGTTGGTTTTGGGCTGACAAATGGGCCCCATCTGGGCTACCTAGCTGGGCCCAGCTAATTATGTCCTCGGGTTCCATGGTGGCCCTACTTGGGTCAGCCCAGATGGGCCTGCTGATGGCCTTCATGTAGGGCCCACACGGGTAACCTAATGCTTATCTAACACTACAGGATAATCCGCCTGATTTTGGGCCCGATTTATGCACAATTTATATGATTGGGTAGTGTTTTGTGTGTGGCTGTCTAATAAACCCCCAAAACTGCTTAGTATTCCCCTATTGCTGGATTAAATCAGAAGGCTTGTTTATTACACCTACTCCTGGCAATATGAATGTCTCTATAATATAGCTAGCAAGACCATAATCGGGTAGCAAAGGAAAAGAGCTGGACAGGACAGCTGGATTAGCTGTGACAGGTGAGGTAACGTTAAGTGCTAATGTTTACCAAATATAAATGTCCTTTGTGATAAGGAAAGCTTATTACCTATCACGACACATACTACCTCCATTGTTGAACATTTATAACCAGCGTCTACTTAAGGCCTACTTTTTTTAAAACGGCAAGAAGCAGGACGTATGTAACAAAAAATGTTTTAGCGTAGAAACCGTGTAACGATGCTTAGTACGCATTTAAAAGGCAGCAGATTTACAGTTTCGAACAGAGCTATAGTCACATTCAACCTCTGAAACCTCTGGGATGGTTATCTTTATTAAAATCCTGTGTGTGTGTGATCCTCCATTGTTTTCAAATCTTGTAGTGTGTGCGTGTTTCCGATCAAAGAGAAGATCATCGGTTGAGATTATCTTTATGTGTGTGATGCCACCCAATTTTAAAATCGTAAAAGATCTTGTAGTTTGAGACAGGTAAGTTTTGCCGAACCATCTGGGGCCCGTAAAGGCTGTTTGTGGGCTGAGAAGTGGGCCCCAACTGCCCTTCTGGGACAAATAAAGTGTTACTACTGGAGCAGCTCATTTTGTCCTCAGTTTCCATGGTGGCCCTACATGGGTTATGTGCTGATGATGGGCACTTCACCGGTGTCATGTAGGGCCCACATGGGTAACGCAGGTTTAACCCATCATGGGGCCTACAGTAATATAACCACATGGGTAACCCATGTTTAACCCATCATGGGGCCTACTGTAATATAACCACATGGGTTTAATCTGATTAGGCTGATGGGCCGCTGTGTGAAATCAGCTACCTATAGCACAAGGAAGTTAACATCTCTCCTGTGTATATTTGAAAAAATAATTTGTTGTACCGGCTGAGTTTTAAGGGTTAAGATAACACCAAGGGCAAATGTTGTTTTACAGTGCACCTAAAAATCATAATATTTTCAATATGTCCACTTATAGTAGGCAAGAATACCTCAACATAATTTTGTGACAAAATTATTTGTGTTGCCATTATTATTCACACTCATCAGAGCACGGGATATGGAAAAACTGTCCTCGATAGAGACAAGCAGCTCACCCTCCCTGCCACTTTATTAGATGGACACAACTAGAGCCTACATTTAGCCAGACAATGAGGCAACATGCAAAAGCACACGATTCCAAAATATTAGTCAAATTATATAACTCAATAATAAGGAGTTTGTTTTACAAGATGCTGTCATCACAAAAAATGAACCTGCATGGATTGCAACTGACTACAACTGAATATTCTGAAGGGTGCTATATGGAACCACATAGGTTCTTAAGCATGGAACCATTTCACCAACGAAAGGTGGTATTTCAATGCTCATGTTGAGTGATGATAGTGAATTGCTTGTAGAGATTATGGATAAATGATTTTCAGAGTATTGTCAGGATTTCCATTAAGGAGAAGACCATTCTTGAAATAGTAAGGACATTTTAAAGGGTGCACATACCTCCCTAGTCCCTTCTGGGGGCATTTTAAAGGGTGCACATACCTCCCTAGTCCCTTCTGGACAGCCGTGGCCTACTGGTTAGCACTTCGGGCTTGGAACTGGAGGGTTGTCGGTTCGGACCCCGACCAGTAGGCACGGCTGAAGTGCCCTTGAGCAAGGCACCTAACCGCTCACTGCTCCCCCGAGCGCCGCTGTTGATGCAGGCAGCTCACTGCGCCGGGATTAGTGTGTGCTTCACCTCACTGTGTGTACACTGTGTGCTGTGTGTGTTTCACTAATTCACGGATTGGGATAAATGCAGAGACCAAATTTCCCTCAGGGGATCAAAAGAGTATATATACTTATACTTATACGTTAAAGGGTGCACATACCTCCCTAGTCCCTTCTGGGGGCATTTTAAAGGGTGCACATACCTCCCTAGTCCCTTCTGGGTGCATTTTAGAGGGTACACATACATGTACCTCCCTTCTGGGTGCAAGATTGATTACTTTCTAAATTACCATTAACCTGCCCACTTGGAGGTGTCACAAAGCTTACTTGCATTATGTGTCTGTGTACTTCCTCCTGGGATGGAGTTGATGTTTGCCATATAAGGTGAGGATTCTTGGACCATATATGTTTACTATGTATATAAAAGCTGTAGAAAGTGGAGTAATAGTTGTAAAAAAAAGTTCATATTCACACTGTCAACACTGCACATTTAAATTGTGTACATCTGGTGTTGTACAAGATATTGACAGCGCAATGACTTCAAAAAAAGACCAGAAAACAATGTTAAGGCATTTGTGGAGAGTGTTCTTCCTACAGCTCAATGTGAGCTATTTTGTTGCTCTGATTGGTTAGGTCTATCCAATTGAGGAGATGTCCCAATGGAGCAGTAGCCTATCTGACACAAATTCTGACTAGAGTTAAGTATGACGTCAGGCTATATACAATGAAAGCATTTGGCTGCAAAATCACAGGGTGCTTTACATGAGATATTTTGACTTAATCATGTCTTGAACTGGATGTGTTAGTCTAGTATCCGATCATATTGGTCATACTGCTTGGTAAAATATTTTACATTAAAAACCTGTTTTTCTGAAGTGCAATGTAGATGTTATCCAAATAGATTAGTAGTAGTAACCTAGTCTAGCTAGTTTGGCCCTATAAATAAGTCAGGGATATGGGCTGGATAAAGGACGAGCCTGCTGCTTTATACGTGGATATGGTTGGAGTCTGCCACGGAGTCTGATCAGATACATCGCAGTGTGCAAGTGGACATCATTCCAGACCCGTTTCGGATTCGCTGCAGAGTAAGTTTGCTATCTGGGTAGAGTCTAGAGACATACGCATGGAGCTGTTACTCTTCAAAGAGACACAGCTAATCATTTCAATTGCATCACACGTTGCTAGGCAAATCATCAGCTGCAAGGTTCTTAACAATTCTCTTTCCGCAAAGTTCTTCCGTCATATAGACTACATCTCATTTGTCACGTACAGTAGGCTTCATCTTTCACGTCCACAGGAAAACCCCAGACATTTGCACGAGCACATAGTCACATGGCTACATCTTTCAGCTCCACAGGAAAACCAGACATTTACACAAGCACATAGTTTTTCTCTGAGTCGAATAAGAAAGACAGGATTTTGCAGACGTCTTCACAAACTCTTGCTAGCCTATGCCCAAAAACATCATCATCTATACCATCAATGTGAATTATGCAATATAGTTGAAATTCTGTAGAATTCGGCACCACGAGTCCACAAATCTCTATAGGAGGACATGCATGACAGCACCCAAAATGATCATTTGCCATGTAGGCTACATCTCATTTGTCACAGACTACATCTGGTAGCCTACACAGGAAAACCACAAACATGTGCACAAGCACATAGTCACGTAGGCTACATCTTTCAGCTCCACATGAAAACCACAGACATTTGCACGAGGACATTTTTAAAAGAAAGAACATTTGCAGATGCTCTCACAGACTCTACCATATGCCAATAAAATTGACTACTCCATCAATATGATAATACAATATACAATATTGGCCTAATTTAGGGCACAATCCAATCCAGTCAATGCAGCCTTGTCTAAAACAGGCAAGGCTATGTAAAAATGGGGAACGCCTGGACTTAAAAACAAAGTAACCTAATCAACCCTTCATCCTCTCTCTCAAACGTTTCCCTGTCGAGATTTCCCAGACTCTATTTACGTCGTGAATGAGCTGATTGTAAAAACAAAGACCTCTGATAAGATATCCCGACATTGTGCACTTGATCGCACCGTTCCCTTTCATTTTCACCATTAATTTATTTCATTTCCGGTAGGCAAAAAACGTAGCCATATTGGTGCGGTAGTCGTATTTTATCTTAGTATCCTAACATAAGGCAATATGTTATGAAGCAGCACAAACAAACTGTACCTATAGATCTACTCACCACAAAATAGGTTCCACTAGTGAAATATCAAGTTTCCAAGACGTCTACATCCAACAAAGCCTGTCTGTCCGCTACACGTCTCAACAAAGTGTTGATAACTGTAGGGCTACAACCTTTCACTTTCGATTTGAGTTGTCAGTTAGTAGCCTAGTAGGCGTCTGTGGTCAGGATGACAGAAGCGCAGATAAGGGGATCCGTTCATGTAGAATTTGTTTATTTGAAATTCAATTGAGAATCCAAAATGAAAAAATGAAGAAAGAAAGACGTATTATTTAATTATTTGTTTATTAATGTGATGCAAACGTTTGTTTTTCAGACTTTACTTTACTTAACGTGCAAAAGTCTTTTTTGTATAGCAAAAGTCAGCCACTGATGGCCATTTTGGTGCACAAAGCAGAACTGCTATATATCTGGATTCGGCCCGTGGGCCATAGTTTACCCACCTCCGGACCAGATAACTCTGCAATCTCCTCCAGCCACGTCTTTGTTACCTTCTACAGGGCTCTCAAGTGTCATGCATTGAGCATGATAGTCACTCATTTAGGTCTTTTGTCACTCACTCCCGCCACACATTGTATTTCTCACACAGAAAAAACTATTTATAATATATTTGTTGTGTTCACTGCTTAATAGACCTCTGAAGTTCGCCTACAAAAAAGATCCAAAACGGCCATCTTTGCCCATATAAGGAGATCCGGTTGTTAATTGAAGCTAACTACCTATGGCAAATTGCATTGCAAATTAGCTCTGGAGTAGCAAAAATCTAAGTGTGCCGCCTTCACTTACCGGAGATCACAGTATCCACTCGAAGGCAGAGGACAAAAGTGTGTTCAGGAAAACGTCTGCATTTCAGACTTTTTCATCCCCACGAGACTTTAACAGGTGCGATTATTCAAAATCCCCATGTTATTTTCCCATAGGAAAAATCGCCAGATACCGGATGTCAAAGATGGCAGCTTTTTTGTAGGCGAACTTCAGAGGTCTATTAAAACTACAGGAAGTAGGTATACAGGATGTTTACAAATGATGTAGTTATGCTTCCGGACATGCTGCCATGTTCTACTGATGCCATGAGTAAAGTATCGTCCGTTATACTCTGCCTACGCCGTCATTCCTTACATAAAACACTACAATATTTAATATGCCACAGCACCCAAAATGTCTCTGACCGCACTGCTCTCACTATGGAACCGGTGTTACATGGCAACTGGCACCCATGTTAACTGGCTGCGTTGGTGACGTTTTCACGAGTGATGACGTTTCTTCGACAGATGTGGTCGCTTGCAGATTTGTCAATTTTTGATGGAAACTGGAGACAAACAAATACAAAAAAGCATGACATATTGAAATGTCAACATTGTCTGTAGTACGCTACATGCACTGGAACATGAATACCAAAGAATAACTTCATGTGGGTATCATCCTATCTCCTAAATGAAACTGCTTACATCAGTGGTCCTCAAACTACGGCCCGCCACCTCATTTTGGGTGGCCCCCCAAAACATGTCTGTGGTATATAGCATCTGGTCCGCACGGGAGTACGACATCGTCAAACTATAACCTCCGTAATTTCCCCCATTCATTCTCTATATACCAATCCGCCGCAAACTTTATGGGCGCTGCCATCTTGCCTGCCGCCATTACTGCGTGCCTGCGGAGTGTGACGGTGTGACACTTGCTAATGGCTTTTCAATGAATCTCCTGTCAGAGAATATCAAATAGGAGATCCTGCTCATGAAAAAATGTTAGGTGAAAGGGAACATTGGGTAGATGATGTCAGGCAGTGGCCAAAACTTACCGATTAAGGTAATTTATTGACAACATAATGTATTAAGACGTGTATTAATTAATGACAACAATAAACCGAATGCTATCATTAGTAGCTGTGTTGCTAATATGTTCACAAGCTTCAGAAGTTGCAAATAACTATTAGCCACGACCACTTGTAGCAGTAAAATACATGTTTTTACAGGTATTCAGGATAATTTTATTAATCGTATGTATTTCATCCACTTTTAATGCTCATCTTGGTCCTCCACTCGACAAGGAACTCTGTGTAATCCGTAAGCCTGTAAACATGGGCACTCAATGTGCAACAAAGGTTTGTGAATTTCACAAACGGTTTAATTCTAGGTCTGTATATTCCTACTGTTGTTAAAACAGCCGACCACACAACACGCTTTTCCCGGCATCACTGAACAGCATACGTACTAAATAAAAATTAAGAAAAAGAAGAAGATTTCGCATCTACAGCTAACGTCTGCTACAGCCGCCTACGGGACCAACACATTATTTTGCTACTTCCTTAGCAGCAAGGCAACGCAGTAATGGCGGCGCTGCTTTACTTCCGTGTTTCGCCGGATTTGTGTATGGCGAGTCTTTACAGTACACGTGTAATACTCTTTTTGTCCACTGGTGGTTTGTTTTGGTGCTGTTTCGCGTTAACCAATCGAAAATGGAATGAAATGTAGGCCTACATGCAAACAATGTAAGAGGCCTATGCTGACTGCATCAGTGCTCAAAGTATTCTAAAAGTTTATCAATTAATTGTTAATAACTAACTAACTTCTATTCAAGTCATATTTCTGGGACTTCCTGGGATAATTATTTCCATTTTTTATTCACTCGTTCAAATGTTCATCCAAATTCACAATTCACAAAGTTCTCATCAGGTGAGTGAAAGTTAGAATGGTGGTCATTTCAGATGTTTTTGCCAGCACTTCATAAAACTCTCATAGTTTGATTATTAAATTATTTGTAGGATATTGCTTGTTCACAACTTGAGCTGTGTATAGGTTTACCACACGTTCTGGTTTTCCTGGGATTGTTCTCTTTTTTTAATGTGTAAAAATTGATAATCTTTCCCGGGACACCAAATGTCCCGTTTTTTTTGGTGCAAAGGCACTTCTATTTTTTTTTAAGTATTCCCTAGTTTCACTTTCAATAAAACCTACGTTCCGCTCCTGCAATCCTACTATTTTTCTTAAGTTATCTTGATTGTATCCAGCTGTCGGAGGCAGGCATGCGCTTATCTGATTGGTTGTAATGCAGACCTGCGAAACGAAAGTTTACCTTAACCATCAGCATCACCTAACAACTACCGGCTGCGCGCAGCAAGCATGTCCAAGAGAGTGAGTGTGTGCGGGTAGGCAACAGATTGGAGAGGATAGCCTAGTAAAAAAAAAAAGAAATTTCGGTTCAATTTGGTTTGATAAAATGGGGTGCGAGACGGAGGAGGATATAGGCCTACAATCAAAGTCAGGGCCAGCGGCGAAGAAAAAGAGATACACATTAGGCCTACACAACACCGACAGGGTGAAAATGGGTAACTTTTCGGAGTGGGTAACAACTTAATATTATGCATAGTATTGTTAATGTTTTATGGATTAGCCTTATATCTTAAAAGAGCTGGTGAAGGGGCATTATAAGAACCGGTGTGCTGTGATCCTTCACTTTCCTTTTAATCTATTGACGACTGCACCTCACCAGCACCTGGAAGGCTATGCACAGGAACTTTATCCCTTTTTGGCATTATAAGAACCGTTGACAATGAATGCACCATTTATAGTTAACAGTATAACATTTGCAGCATTTGTTAATAAATTATTATTTAAAACCAGTAATAGGCTTAGTAGCCTATAATTAAAGACATTTAACATTAATCAAAATCATACCTTTTTTTTTGTGGGGGGGCGGGGGGGGGGGGGGGGGTTGGGTCGGAAATGACACAGCTAGGGTTGCCACATTTGATTTTTCACAAATCAAATGTGGCAACCCTAGCTGTGTATGCAAAGATACAGAGTAATAAAATATACTTTTGGGACTCGCTGCTAATACTTTTGGGAATGCTAAAGTCTTTTTATTCGTATTATCTCATTTGAGCTACATTTTACATGGCATGATGGCAATATAAACACAGCTAACAATGGTATTAAATTGCAGTAGCCTATGATTAAATGTAATGGAATATTCAACTAAGGTAGACTGTTGTTGTTCACCGCACTAAGCTATTTATGGTTACTGATATACTTCGAGTCTCTGGCCCTCTCTTAGAGCCAGGCATAGTGAGCTGGCCCTCGGAAGAAAAAGTTTGGGGACCACTGGCTTACATGATAACCATTCAACTACGTACTTGCACCACAAACCAGCTGACAAATTTGGGACAGCCGTGGCCTACTGGTTAGGGCTTCGGGCTTATAACCGAAGGGTTGCCGGTTTGATCCCTGACTAGTAGGCGGGGGAAGTGCTTGAGCACTGCTCTCCCATGCCCACATCCACGACTGAAGTGCCCTTGAGCAAGGCACCTAACCCCTCACTGCTCCCCGAGCGCCGCTGTAGCAGGCAGCTCACTGAGTCGGGATTAGTGTGTGTTCACTATGTGCTGAGTGTGTTTCACTAATTCACGGATTAATGCAAAGACCAAATTTCCCTCACGGGATCACTAATACTTATACTATGTATACAAATTCCAGTAAAATTTACTTGACTTATACAATTAAAAGAAGTCAACTGATATATTGTAATGATCTGAGCCTAGCTGTTATCACTGTACTCCCATAATGCTGTGCGCGTGTGTGTGTGTAATGTTGATGTTGGGTTAGGATGAGTAATGGCGTTTACCTTGTCATGTATGTGTTAGCTGGTATAGTCTTTCTTTATGTTGTACCTCATGTGTTTACCCTGTGTATTGTGACTACCCTGTTTGTGTATCGTGCTTGTTTAATTGACCTCCCTTGTGTTGCCTGTTTAATGACGTTCGTGTTTTTGGTGCGTAACCATTAAAGACCATTTTGAGGCAACCTTGCAGATTGTTACAATATGTTATTATGATTGTAGCAAGTTAACATGGCTGATCATGGCATGATGATATGGCTACCTACCGTGTTATCTTGCTACAGCAGTTGCCCAAGCCAGTAGGTCTGCAAAGCAGGGTTGCCAACTCTCACGCATCTGGCGTGACACTCACGCTTTCAGCACCAATCTCACGCTCTCACGCACACTCAAGAAATGTCACGCCAAATCCATTCTTTTTTTTTTGCAATCCGTTCATTTTTTGTTGATGACTAGACTAGCCCACAGCATTGTTTCTAAATGACAGGATACGAGTTTAAGGCATACATATGTCTAGACCAACAGCAGGTAGGTCTAATATCCGCCTACAACGTTCTCAGCGCAGATCTGTTTCGACCTCACTCTGACCGTCACTACGGTCTAAAAAAGGAATGATCACCTTCGTTCTGCCTATCACCGAGACCATATGTCAACAAAGTCATGTCCATGACCTCCGGAAGCAGAACGACTCGAGCTTGTAAATAGCGGAGATTGCTCCCGGTTCAGTCTCTCACCTTGATCGCCTCATCTGAGACCTGTGATACGTGAGTACGTACTTTCACTGCTTTCTTGCTTGACTGTGTTTGTTAGTCTGCATGTGCAGTAACCTGTGTTTTTTTCAGGAAACTTCGTTTAACTTTGTTTAACTTTGTTAACTTGTTGACGCCTTTCCTGAGTTCACCCCATACCGCACGGCGGAGGGGCTAGTGTGAGCCTGCTTGCCTGCGTTCGCGCACTGCTGCGGGCCGCCTTTTCAGTGTTATTTTTCCTTTGGTGTGTGCCAGGTTTCCGGGTTGTTTTTGTTAACTACTGTGTACCTTATCTCGCTGTTCGCGGCTAGTTGGGCTTGGTGTGAGCCTGCTGGGTGCGTTCGCGCACTGGCGTGGGCCACCGTTATTATTTCTGTTTACTGCTCTGGCAGCCGGAACCTGTGTGGGCCTGATCAGCGCGTATGTGCTCGGCCGCTTAGGCGCTAATGTTACTGTGTGCTTCTTGTTAGCTTTGTTGTTGTGTGCTAGGCTACTTGCAAAAGGTAAGTTTAGCTGTTTGTGTCTGCTAGGTGCAGTCTTGCACGAGGTGCGGGCTGCTGTGTGTCTTTTTTCCAGTTGTCCACTGGTGTACGTCGGCGCCTGCGTTCGCGCACTGGTGGCCGCCTTCTTTGTGTATCTGTTGTGTACCCCGTCGCTGCTGTCCGCAGCTAGCTAGGCCAGTGTGAGCCTGCTAAGCGTGTCCGCACGCTGCTTCAGGCCACACGTGTACTGTATTACACCACTGCTGTATCTCTTACGGGCTGCTGCTTGCAGACCCAGTGCGTTGTACGGCCAAGGTAAGTGCCTTATTGTATTGTATTGTATTGTGTTGTATTGCATTGTGTTTTTCTGTGGTAGGCTAAGGCGGCACACTACTGCAGAGTCTGTAGGGCCACGATGGCCCCCAATGACGGGCACAGAGAGTGTCCCGCTTGCCTTGGGGCCGCCCACCTCCTGGAGGATGTCGACAGCCCCTGCAGCGCAGCCTGTGACCTTCCTAGGGAGGAACGGCTCCGCCGGGCTGACCAAGCATGTGGCCACGTGCGTGGACAGGACAGGCGGCGCTCACCCGACCGACCATCCCACTCTCATAGGCATGGCCGTAAGCATACGCACAAGCGTAAACGGCAACATGAGTCCCCTTCAAGGCATGATCAGGTGGAGGTCCCTGGACCTGCTAAGCGCTCAGCTCCAGCTGCCGTGACCGAGGGTAATGGCACGGAGTCGCTTCAGATCCTCTCAGCTCTCCAGGCTCTGGCTAGGAGGATGGACAGGCTGGAGGGTCTCCAGGGCACGTCATCCTCTTCTCTGCCCCCTTCTCTGCCCCCAGGTCTCTCCCCATTCAGGCCTGAGAGCCTTGGTGCGGATGTTGATCTGGGCGATGTGGATGTGCTGTCGCTCCATGCCCCTCGTTCTACGATCGATGACGTAAGCGGGGACTGCTTCCTGGATGAGCTACATTCAGACATGGTGGAGCCAACTGATGAATCCACGGTGCCAGGGGAGGTCCCCGTCGGCTCCTTGATGTCACGGGTGTTGAGTGCCTCCAATATCCTGGGTCTTCAGGCCCCTATGCCAGACATGGCTTCCCTTGGGGGTGTCTGGGAAGGCGTCTCGCACAGCAGCCCACCACCCTGTATACCCGTGGCAGAGGATTACACGAAGGTGCTGCGGACGGCATGGGGTAAGTCGCTACAGCGCCCCCAATTCAATCCAGGTTGCCGTCAGCTGGCAAAGGCTGCCTATCCGGCCGACTCAGGGCTAGGGGATATGCCACCGGTCAAGCAGTCCATCGCCGCCTGGACTTCTCTGGGGCCTGCCAATGCATCTCCCAATCCACGCTGCCCGCGTAAGGAGTGTGCCAAGACGGACCGTCTCATCAGTCACTGCTTTGACGCATCAGCACGGGCAGCCCGTATGGGCAACGCCCTGGCTATCACTCTGGCGGCTCTGCGAAAAACGATGAGCCCGGAGGACCATGATGCAAGGGCCCTGGTGGATGCCGCACTGTCAGCCCACTCCCAGCTGACGCGTGATGTGGGGAGTGCTATGGCTTCTGCGGTGCTGTGCCGTAGACAGGTGTGGCTTGCCCAAACCTCTCTCCCTGATGCCATCAGGACAGACCTGTTAGGTCTCCCCGTGGTGCCTGGGCATGTGTTCCATCCAGACTCCCAAGGGGTGCTGGACAGAGTGGAACAGGCTGGCGCTTCTAGAGAAACTGGTCAGCGTGTGTGCCACAGGCGGGTTCCGGTTCCCCACAGGGCAGCATCAGGTAAGTATGGGCGGTGGCAGCCCGCCCGAACACCACAGGTAAGTATCAACCATGCTGCCCCGAGGGACCGGCGCTTTCGTGCACCAGACCAGAGCTCAGCCCCAACTCCCTGGCCCAGAGGTCAGCGAAGACCTCGACGGGGCGCAGGCAGAGGTGCAGGCCGCGGTGGCGGTCCTGCCTAGGGATCCGGGGCTGCCCGTCCATTGCCCTTCCCAGCTGTCCAGGACCTCCTGGGAAGGGATTGTGCCAGACTCTTGGGTTGTGGCTACGGTGACTCACGGTTACCGCCTACAGTTTCGACGGCGGCCCCCTATGTTTTCAGGGGTCAAGATGACGTCTGTGAAAGACCCCCTTTTAAATTCCGTGCTTGTCAAGGAGGTCCAGGAGTTGCTTCTGAAAGGGGCCATCTCAGAAGTACCGCCGCACGCACAGCACACTGGGTTTTATTCCAAATATTTTATTGTGCCCAAAAAAGACGGAGGTTACCGGCCGGTCCTCGACCTCAGGCCCTTGAACCAGTACCTCAAAGTGCTGCCATTCAAAATGGTCCACGTTGGAATAGTGATTCGTTCCATCCAGGAAGGGGAGTGGTTTACGTCTCTGGATCTAAAAGACGCGTACTTCCACGTCCCTATCTGCCCAGCACACAGGTCCTTCCTCCGCTTCGCCTTCCAAGGCAGGGTGTTCCAGTTTCAGGTCCTCCCATTTGGCCTTTCACTGGCCCCCAGAATCTTTACTCGCGTGGTGGCAGCCGCGCTAGCCCCCCTCCAGGTCCGGGGCCTAAAGATCCTACCGTACCTGGACGACTGGCTAATTTGTGCCCCATCTCAGGTGCAGGTGGTGCACGACACCAACACAGTTCTGACCCATATCCAGGCCCTGGGTTTCACGGTCAACTGGAAAAAGAGCAACTTGCAGCCCCGCCAGCAGGCGGACTTCCTTGGTGTCCTCCTCGACTCGGTCAGCATGACGGCGTCTCTCACTCCACGGAGGGCAGACAGCTTGACCGAGGCTCTGACAGGCTTTCGGCTGGGCAGACTGGTCACCGCCCACAAAGTCCAGAGGCTGTTGGGCTTAATGGCCGCGGCAGCTGCGGTACTGCCATTGGGCCTGCTGAAGGCACGCCTCCTGCAGTGTTGGTTCAATGCCTTTCAGCTCCACCCGAGGGACGACAGGCATGCGAAGTTGCGGGTGTCTCCTGCTTGCATCCGAGCCCTGCGTCCTTGGAGGGACAGGAGGTTCTTACTCCAGGGGGTTCCACTGGGGGCCCTTCCTCACAAGAGGCAAGTCGTCTCGACAGACGCTTCTCTGACAGGCTGGGGAGCTGTCTGGGAAGGGCTGTCAGCGAGGGGCGTGTGGCCGCCCTCCTGGACATCGGAGCACATCAACGTCCTCGAGCTGAAGGCCATCCATCTCGCCCTACAGAGGTTCCTGCCAGGGTTGCGAAGCCAACATGTTCTGGTGAGGTCGGACAGCACCTCGGCGGTGTACCATGTCAATCACCAAGGCAGCACGAGGTCCCGGCGGTGCCTCCAGGTGGCGGAGGAGTTGCTGTCATGGGCATGGCCGCGTCTGGCTTCAGTGAGGGCAGTACACGTTCCAAGCGTGGAGAACAGGGCGGCCGACATTCTCTCCAGGACCGGGCCACTCCCGGGGGAATGGAGATTGAACCCAGAGGTGGTCAGCCAGGTCTGGGCTCCGTATGGGACTGCACAAGTGGACCTGTTTGCGTCAGCGGAAACGACTCACTGCCCAGAGTGGTACTCTCTCGTGGGACAGGGAGGCAGTTTGGGCCTGGATGCTCTGTCACAAGACTGGCCGACAGGCTTGTTGTACGCTTTTCCTCCATCCCCTCTTGTACCTCAGGTCCTGCGGAGGATCAGGGAGGGCCGACACACAGTTCTGCTGGTTGCTCCACGGTGGCCGGCGAGGCCTTGGTTCCTTGACCTTCTCCGGCTACTGCAGGGTCAGCCATGGCAGTTACCCTGCCGGGCGGATCTTCTGTCCCAAGCAGACGGGCAGATCTGGCATCCGAACCCAGGTGCCCTGCGCCTGTGGGTTTGGCCCCTGCAGAGTCCATCATTGAACAGCTAGCTGAGTCTGTGCAGGAGACTCTGAACAACGCCAGGGCTCCTTCTACTAGAGCTTGCTATGCACTCAGGTGGAGGATCTTTTCGGATTGGTGTGCCAGCTTGGGTCTTGAGCCAGCGGTTTGCCCTGTGCCTCAAGTTTTGCGCTTCTTGCAGTCCTATTTGGATCAAGGCAAGGCGGTCAGTACTGTGAAGGTTTATGCCTCGGCCATTTCAGCCTTTCACCAGGGTGCGGATAACAGGCCCTTGGGTAGGCATCCACTGATTGGTCAGTTTTTAAAAGGGGCCCGCCGGTTGCGTCCAGTTCGCACTTTGCGGGCACCAAACTGGGATTTGCCCACTGTTTTAATGTCTCTTACTGAAGGCCCGTATGAGCCCATTTTAGACGCAGATCTGCGGTCGTTGTCTCTGAAAACTTGCTTTCTCCTGGCTCTTTGTTCGGCCAGGCGCGTCGGGGAGCTGTGCGCCCTCTCCGTCAGTGAAGACTGCCTGAGGTGGCAGGCAGGGGGCACTGGCGTGTCACTTTGGCCTAATCCAGCCTTCCTGCCTAAGGTTCTAAATCAGCAGTCTATCAACCAGGTTCTGGAGCTGACCCAATTCCAGCCGTCTGCTGCCTCACAGGCAGAGCGCGACAAGTTGCTCACTCTGTGCCCAGTCAGAGCTTTGACAGCTTATCTGGCCCGTACACAGTCGTTGAGGAGGGAACACACTCAACTTTTTGTCTGTTATGGAGCGGCGAAGCAGGGGCTACCGCTTTCCAAACAGCGGCTGTCACATTGGCTGGTTGAGGTTATTTCCCATGCCTACCAGGCTCTGGGAATGCCAGTCCCTTCGGGTACAAGGGCTCACTCCACCAGGAGTATGGCTACGTCTTGGGCTGCCCTTAAGGGGGTACCAGCAAGCGATATCTGTGCAGCGGCCTCATGGGCAACGCCTTGCACTTTTACCAGGTTTTATAGGGTGGACGTCACTCGCCCAGCTCCAGTTGGCGACGCTGCCCTCATGTCCGTGACCGAGCGAGGTTTTAATGGTTAGCTTAGAGCTCCTCGCGACTTTTTTGGTATGTGTCATCCCTTTTTTAGACCGTAGTGACGGTCAGAGTGAGGTCGAAACAGATCGTAAGTTACGCATGTAACTATGGATCTGTGAGACCGAGGGATGACCGTCACTATCCTTGTCGCTCGGACCATCCTGAGGCGCTCAAGGTAGGAGACTGAACCGGGAGCAATCTCCGCTATTTACAAGCTCGAGTCGTTCTGCTTCCGGAGGTCATGGACATGACTTTGTTGACATATGGTCTCGGTGATAGGCAGAACGAAGGTGATCATTCCTTTTTTAGACCGTAGTGACGGTCATCCCTCGGTCTCACAGATCCATAGTTACATGCGTAACTTACGTTTTCTCTGATTGTTGATTCGCTGACTAGGGTATTTTAATCCGGTCCGCGACACCTTCACGGAACACGCTGCTATTTAGACATGAGGCAGACCGACATAAAGTGTGGCCGCCCATTCTTCTCTAGGAACTACTCGCGAAGTAGCCTCACAGACATCACATTAAATAACTTTTTTTCATCTTTTATAAGGTGCTATAGCCGCTATTTGCTGCAATAAACGGTTCGCGAGAAAAATAAATTAACTTTCAAGAAATAATCATATTAGGCTATAGCTCTGCGCTCATTTCAATTCCTATAGGAGGAATATCTCACAAACTTTTCGTTCCACATGACAAACCGTAAACCAGAATAAACAGCAGACCTTACCGAACACAAAGGTGTAATGCAATCCCCTGTACAATAAGCCGTTCCAGAGTAATCCGGTTTTGAAATGGTAGCTAATTTCTGTATGGTCTCCAATTTTGGGCTTTAAGTGTCTTAAAACTGAGCTGTGCTTAAATACCTACATATGTGTAAATATTAAAATCAGAGGATATATAGCTCATGGCTAAGAGTTTGTCGATGTAGCCATAATGATTTGTTTTCACAAAATGCTAAGCATGCATGTATTTAAGTGTCTTAAAAAAGTGTGCTTATATTGGTCAATGCATAATTTCATAACAGGCCAAATAGAAAATAAATGTTAAATGTTAAATATACTGTAGCCTAGACATAATATTAAAATCAGATGATGTAGGATAGTATAGAGTTAGAAGTTGGATGGCTCCAGAACTCACACCAGTGGATTGGGTCTTAAAGGAGCCACACCACTTTCATGACACTATAGCTGTTCTGTTGACCTATAGATTTGTTGCTACTGGGCATGAAGGGCAGGCCAATTATGAGTTCTGTCCAACATTGATGGTAGGTTTAGAAGAAAAGTCAGCACATTTTAATCATATTGCAATACCAATAACCGTAATAATTTTGGTCATGATTTTTCATCAAATGTTCATACTGTATCTCTAGTGGCTGGTAGACTTTGGAAACCACCAGCCACAATGGTAGGTGGAAAAAAATAGTTTAGGCTATTTCCATCCCTGATACATACGTACTCATACACACATTCATACGTCTTAATCTGTCCATTTCTTTCCACAAAACTCGCCAGAAGTAATCATTTAAGGGGTTATTTTTCATTTTTTTCTACTGAGCTACTACCTTTTTCAGGTGGGCAGGGGGGCCCTTTTCATGTCTGTGCCCAGGGGCCCAGTGGCTCATAATTCTTTCCATGCCACGGGGTTAAAACACTGGTCTTGTTTTCAAGTGCAATCAATAATTTAATTGTACATTTTGAAGAAACTTAAATCAGGGATTATACTGTACATAGCAAAAAAGTCAGGGGACAGACATTTTTAAAATTAGGTTTAGGGAAAAATTGAACGCACACGCACTATGACTTCACAAAATCTCACTCCAGCCAATCACCCAAAGTTGGCAACCCTGGCAAAGTGTCATGGTTAAGTTTTTAAACGTTTCACTGACTGCTGGTCAGGCTCTCTGTGGCCACCTACTGTAGTCTATCTGTAGCCTAAATTGAGGAAGCATTGCTGGTCTAAAAATAAATAAATAATAATGATAAAAAAAACCTGTGATGGGGGAGGATTGAACCCCATGTCGACTGTGTGAAATAGCAATGTGTGGGCACTAACCTGTTGCGCCACAGGAGAAGCACCATTTTATGAATTGAGAAATATAAAAAAAAAACATCAAACCCATGTTTACATGTCAGCAACATTAACGTTAATAGCCTATAAGCCTAAGGGTTTTGACTCCCTGTGCACAAATTTTGTGTAAAAATATGGACACGTTACAGCCTAGACTTCTCCTGGCTTTCAATGCCTGTGTTTCATGAACTGAATTTCTAAAGAATAGGCTGGACTAAAGGATACACAATTAGGCAACACATTTTTATTTCATTTACTTGCTGGCATTCATGTGCCTCTATATACTTCAGGTAGGGGCGGCCACAGCCTAACCTCAGTGAAACGTTTGTAAAACTTAACCATGATACTCTGGAGGCCTACTAAATGGCTTGGGCAACGGTAGCAAGATAACATGGTAACCAGATAACATTTTAACTTGTTATAATGATAATAACATTAGCTGACTTCTGTTAATCGTACAAGTCGAGTAAGCTGGTTTGTGGCATAAGCAGGTAGACGTCAGATTATCAAACAAGCAGGTCAATTTATTAGTGGTTCAGTGCCCACGTGGAGTTAATTTATGCTATTTAGGTGTTTGGTTTTTGGGTGGCATATTCATGGTCTAGTGCATGTAGTACTACAGACAATTTTGACATTTAAACATGTCATGCATATTTGTGCTCGTCTCTAGTTTATATCAGAAAGTGACAAATCTGCAAGCAGCCGCATCTGTCAAAGACTCGTCATCAATCGTCAAACGTCATCAACACAGCCAGTTAACATGGGAGCCAGTTGCCATGTAACACCGGCAAGAATCAAGCACGTATGGCAAGCGATTTTAACATTTTCCCGCTAGACTGGATATGTATTGCAGATATCTGTAATTCAGTTTTGCCTAGTCAAAACGAACATTTTAGATATCCGCAAAGACATTCTTCCTAGGACAAATGACGCCACATTTGCCATTCATTTCTATGGGGTTTATCATTACGGATATCTACAATTCAGTTGCAGATATCCACTATGTGAATTACGGATATCTGCAACTGAATTGTAGATATCTGTAATTCCAGTTAGAGATATCTACAATTTGATTCTGACTAGTCATAACTCCAGTTGAAGATATCTTTAATTCACTTCAATTCAAGATATCTACATGTTCCTTTTCAGATATCTTGAATTAAGTTTTGACTAGGCGAAATGACATTGTAGATATCTGTAAATGGAATTTTGACTAGTCAAAATTACGTTGTAGATATCTCAAACTGGAGTTACGGATAGTCATAATTTGATTGTAGATATCTATTATCAAGTTATAGATATCTTGAATGAGTTTTGATTAGAGATATCTGAAATTGGAGATATCTATAACTTTCATTCTGCCTAGTCAAAATGTAATTATAGATATCTTGAATTAGAGTTTTGACTAGGCGAAATGACGTTAGAGATATCTGTATTACTATGCAAATTAGGCCCGCATCCCACTTTAGGCGGGAGAACAGCGTGTTGTTGTTCAAATCATCAAGTCACGTAGCACCTGTTAACTGTTAACTTTCTAATTAGCACTAATTAGTACCATGTCAGACCAGCCAGAGGGCGAAGGAGTTTTTAATCGTCTTTTTAATGCTGCCGCCTATGCAAGACAGGAGCTGGCAGCAAGAATTGATGATTCAATGTTGCTTTGATTTTTTCGATTACAGCCAACACCATTATGAATGGAATTTCCTGTAGCCTAGATGGTGCTGGTGCATTTAGTAGCCTAGGCCTACTAATTTATGTAGGCTACGACATTACAGCCTGCTTATTCTTCTTCCATTCATAGAAATAAGGAAATAAGCCCACTTTTTCTTCGATTATGTTGGGGAGGGGAAATTAGCTGACAGAATGTCTAAGTAGATGGGCTCTAGCCTAGAAATCTAGACGGGCTCTGCTACGGAACTAAAGAGCAACGTCTTGCACAATAATTTGCACTAGTCATAATGACGTTTGAGATATCTTCACCTTTCATTCTGCCTAGTCAAAACTGAATTAAAGATATCTGCAATTGCCATTTAAGATGTGTGACGAGTTGAATGTTGTTTTCAATGACGTGATGACAGATATCTGTAATTCAGTTTTGCCTAGTCAAAACTAAATTACAGATATCTCTATCTGACGTTTCGACTAGTCACAATTATGTTACAGATATCTTGAATGACAATTCCAACTATCCAAAATGTAATTGCGACTAGTCAGAAAGACGTTGTTGATATCTACAATGTTAATTCCAGATAGTCAAAAGCGGGTAAATGATAAAATCGCTTGCCATAAGCATGTCTCCCCTGGAGTTCTTAGTCGAGCCTGCCTCTTTTCAGCCAATCAAAAAAAGAAAGGGGCAATAGCCAATCAGAAAATAGCACTATTGTATCTGGGTAAGATTTAACGCAACAACCAATGGGAAAAAAAGCATATCCTGAAAACAGAAAATAAGATGATAAGTACATGATGAGCAATGTTACATGCATCACGTAATGACATTTATCTGAACAAATGTGCATTGTAGGCCTACACCAAGCAAGCAAGCAAGCACAGTAAAAGGTACACCTAAACGTGAATTTGCCAAAATCTATTCCCTAGTTTGAATACATTAAACTCTTAACTCAAAACGTAACTGCTACATAATTCACATAGGCCTATCTGGGAATTTACTTTGTTCATAGATGGGAACTAGGCCTACAGAGTCTTCCTGTGGACTCTGCTGCCCTCTACAGGCAGACCAGAGTCACTGCATATATTGTCGTGATGGAAACAGAAAAGTTGAGAGTGAAATTTTGTGCATTGGGAAAATAACCTGATTAACTGAAACCATATTTCACTACAATGATCCACAGACATGAGAGATTGTTTGTGTGAGAGTGTTTGAGAGAAACTGTTTGTGTGTGAGAGAGAGATTGTTTATGTGTGAGAGAGATTGTTTATGTGCAGTGTGTGTAGATCTTTCTGCATGTGTGTGATGGGGAGACAAATCGTGTTCAGAAGCAGTTGATAAAGTGGTTTAAAATTGCGTTGGTAGGGGAGAACCGGGACGAATGAAACACTTCTTAATTAAATGTCATTTACAAAGACATCGTAAAACACTGAAAGTTAATATTTTGTCTCTAGCAACCTACATCTATCCTCTGTCGAATACAGTTGCATTTACAGCTCTGAACAAAACCGTTCAAGAGTTATTAAGTCGAACGTGCGTTTTGTTTCATTCGTCCCTCCTGGCTGGGACGAATGAAACAGCATGGGGGACGAATGAAACATACAGCTTAAATTATGTAAACTTCCCACAATTTCAATATTTGACAACATATCATGAATGGTACTTCAAGTATGTGTTATTTTAGATAGATTGCTGCTGGGCTATATGTCTTGGTTCATGTCTGTTAACAACTCATTGACGTCATGGTAAAGCGCTTCGCGGTTATGGAAATAGCATGCACTATGCCATTAATATAGCTAGAATAATGCATGTTTTGAATTATATAATGTTTCTATAGTACAAAATGTTATTTCACTCTGTTTTTACGTGGTTAAAGCCACCACACATCCAAATAAGTGCCCTTCATGACCGACAGGCCGTCGGTCTCCATAGGTTAACATGGCAAAACTCGACCCCCTACCTGATAGCCCCAAATATATTTGCATCTTTCTAAAACTACTTTTCCATGTCTCACCTGCATAAAATATAGTATAAACACAGATATGTGTGCATTGACTTAGAATAAATGGGGTTTACTGCCTGGTCGGGACAAATGAAACAGGTGTTTCAATCATCCCGCCATAGACATCTAGCATAGGCTGTTTTGCATCCATTACAAACAATCATGCAATGTGAACGTCTGGGATTGGGGAGAGCACTAAATGCTCTACTGAATAAGCATGAAGTCAAACCTTTAAATGAAAAACACTCTTTAATAATCAAAAAAAAAAATAAACCGCTAATGATGTAAACTTGTGACCATCAAAAATCGTTTATCGCCTGTAACTCCGTGATACCAGGACGTAACAGGAAGGCATTTGGCTGAGCAACGGAGGTTAATATGCTCTATGTTTTGTCCAAATGATGACTGTCTATCATCGTTGCACTCGGAGAAAACCGGAATGTTTCATTCGTCCCCCGTTTCAATCGTCCCGGTTGTAGGCCTACCCTATTATACTTTATGAATGTGTACATTTAGCAGCAAGTGGAGTACAAGTTCTGTTCAGACCCCCCTTGAGGCCTTTTCCTGTCAGTGCAGGTTGGACCTGATCAGGTTTAACACACGACAGAGCATAGATATTAGAAAGCTAGATACCGCATTGGGCTCCCGAACGCACGTAAATAGCGCCGCCATCTTGGTGGGGGCAACAATAACTGGAGGTCAATGGAGACACACGTGACTCTGACTGGAAATCAAAGGTGTCTCTGATTGCGGCAAGTGTTGCTGTCACTCCCCTATAGACAGTAAACGTGCAATATGGCGGCCGCGTTTACGTATGTCACCTAGAACTCGTGCCCAATGCGGTATCTAGCTTTCTAATATCTATGCGACAGAGCACCTCTGGAGCAGGGCATTGTGGGTAGTTAAGGGACTCTCTCTCTCCTGCGGACACATAGGTTTGTTTTTCTCTTCAACGTACGTAAGCTAACTTATAGCAGGTAATCTTATTTAGAAGAGAAATGATCTAATATGAATGAATGAACAACCCACAACAGACACCCAGATAGTTTTCAAAAATATTTGAAAAATCATTTCCTAAAACTATTTTCAGACATGGGTAATATGACGTCCAGAGGTCTGCTCTCCTCTTCTGCTCCTCAGCTTGAACCAGATCACAGCAGTGACCAGCCCCAGCAGCACATAGCCCATCAGTGGAGCGTACGCTCTGTAGAAAGGAGAGTGCACCCCAAACGGATCCCTGTACACAAGGTGGATCTGTCCTTCATAACAAACCCTGACATTGTACTTCTTTGTGTCCCGTCCATAGACTCTCCACTTGTACACTCCACTGTCCTCTGCTGTGAGGTTGGATATGGTCAGAGAGTAATTAGGGTGTAAACTGGACACTGTCACTCTGTCCCTCAGGTCCTCAGTAATATCTATTCAAGTCTAGAATCAGAACCGGTGCTTGTAGAACTTTCTGACGGTACCACTGAACCCCCTCCAAAGGCGAGTCATCTAAGTCAGCACTGTGTTCCAGAATCACTCTTTCACCACGAGAGAACATCACATCCAAGGGGGCGACTTTGATGCAAACATAGAGGTGAATTAACTTTATTGGGCTATTGCCCCCACATCTACCCCCAGAGTGCTGTAGTGACACAGAGGGAATGATGAGGGAGTAGTCTCCAGTCTGGCTGCCGTTAAGCATGTACTGATCATTCTGATTATTATTGCTGAGATGGACAAATCTAGACCTTGGAGGGCGCCAATGCATTCTACTGGGGGACGATCCATTTCCAATGCAAGACAGAGTCACATTCTCCTCTTTATGAGTAAAGACATTTTTAGGAATTATTTTCACAGTCCTTTGACTATAACTTTGGCACTGTGTTCCTCTCCATGTAACACAATAGAAATCCATATAGTCAACATCTGTAACCCCAGTGAGTCTGACCTGAGAGTTGTTGAGATCCACCTGCAGTCTGCCTAGCCTGGGTGTTCCCATGCTGCCTTGCGCGTGATTTGATTCACGCTGCTAAGGCAGCCTGGAAACTACCGCCCTAATTTTTGCCTCAGATAGGGAACCAATCACAGAACAGGGGGGGGGGGGAAGCAAGACGATGATGAGCTATGCACAGACGCATTTGATAGACATCCGTGGCACCCAATAAACGGATCTGGGCATTTTTTTCAAATACGAGAAAATGAACGTTTGGTTCCCAGGCCACGTCTCATTGAGAAGTGGTGGCGCTAGCCAGGCTACAGTCTGCCCCTCAGATCCTCCACAAGTGGCTCCAGTGAGGACTTGGTGTCCAGGACCTGAGTACACATGTAATGCCTGTAACCTCGATACAGCTGCAGGCTGGTCCCATGCAGAGTAGGGTCCAGTCTACACAGTACAGCATCATCCTCATACATGACTGCTTCTTCAGATGGCATTTCACCACGTTCTGCACAGACAGTGAGATACACACTTACATTTTTTGCAGTGTATTCTCCACTCCACTGTATTGCCCTGTAGTCTCCAGTCTGGGACATAGTGAGGTTGTTCATCACAAAACCATCGCGATTACATTCCACATTGTATCCCTCTGGCGGTGGTCCATCTGGTTGTGAGCAGCTGGCCAGCAGCAGATCTCTATTTAATTAAACTCTGTACAGCACGGAGTCGTAGTCGCTCCACATATATTGTTGAATTTTCACGTGTCCTCCTTCAGGCCCAATACACATAATATGGATCTGGATTGAGGTGGGCGCCAGTGATGAAAACCAGCGGGAGAAATCCACTCATGCACACTGCAGTGTCCATTCTGACTTCTGTGTTTGCGTTCAGTTGAGTCTTTCTGATGCTACCAGGCAGGCAGTGAGAATTTGAACATCTAGTAACGTTCCATTTCTGGTTTCCTGTCTATGTGTGTACGTGCACTTGTGTTTGTGGTTGGACAGTTTGCGTGTATGTACACAACTATGCACAACACGCTAGAGCAAATATGTGTGTGTGTGTGTGTGTGTGTGTGTGTCTGTGTGTGTGTGTCAGTGGCAATTGGAGGTTTAAAAAGAGGGGATCAAGGGGGTGGGAGGAGATTTGTTGATTTGATAGAGGAAGACTAAATGAAGGCATATGCTTTACTGAGAGATATCCGCACACTGTTTCTATAAGCTCCCAGAGTGGTTTATTAACAACGTTTCGACCAGAGGTCTTCGTCAGGTATCAAGGACCAGAGGTCTTCGTCAGGTATCAAGGACCAGAGACCTGGTCCTTGATACCTGACGACCTAAACTCTGGGAGCTTATAGAACAGTGTGCGGGTATCTTTTTATTTTTTTCAATTGTCGGCTGAGCCTTATTAGCACCTGTTTAAATTTTGTAGATGTGCGTGCACTCCACTCATAGGCTTTACGGAGCCCACATGTATGGCTATGGATATGAATTAATACCAAAATTAATAAATTTAAATAAAATAATAGAATTAATACATCAAATTCTACCCCAGATGGCTTCATTCGACCAAGTTCTACTTGTACACTTAACTTAGATGACTTCACTAATATTATCTCATTTGCCTAACTTGAGCGTTGGGACATAAGACCCAGATGGTGTTTGTGAAGAATTATAACAAATATGTAGGGCTTTTACTTTTTGAGGCCACCTCCACACACACACACACACACACGCACACTCATTTTACCATAGACTTTTTACAATTGATGGCCGTTATTTAAGTTACCAGTGGAAAAATGAAGCTTGTTATATGTCTCCCTTTTATGGCCTAGAAATGAGCTGATGGCAGCACAAAACACGCAATATTTGTTCACACTCAGGTTTCCTCCATCTGCAGAAACCCTGCACAGCGTAGCACGGTGTAGACCAAACCCAAAACCAAATCTGGTCTTTTAAATGTATTTCTGCACAGAACCTAGCTGCTAGCTGGTTGTGGTAACAGTGTGGGTTTGAGCCGTGATGTGCATATGACCGAGGCAGTGTGGCTGCTGCAACCTGTTATGAAACAAAAAGTAAACACACTCTCTAGCTTTAACTCTTTGGCTTTAACTCTTAACATCTTTAATTGTGGAGATGACAGTGGACTTTAGGAGAAGCCCCCCCACCCACCCACCCCAACCCCCTCGCCATTCAGAACGACACAGTGTCCACTGTGGATTCCTTTGGGATCAACCATTTCACAGGACCTAAAATGATCTCCCCACATTGACTCTATCCAGAAAAAGGCCCAGCAGAGGTTTTGCTTTCTGAGACAGCTTAGGAAGTTCAACCTGCCTAAGGAGCTGCTGACCACTTTCTACTCAGCCATCATTCAGTCAGTCATCTGCACCTCTATCACAGTCTGGTTTGGGTCAGCCACCAAACGGGACAGGGTCAGACTGCAACGGACAATTAGGGCTGCAGAGCGGATAATTGGAGCTGACCTTCCCTCCATCCAGGACCTGTACCGGTCCAGGGTTAGGAAAGGGGCAGGGTTAGGAAAAGGGCAGCACAAATCTCTGCAGACCCCTCACATCCTGTTCAACCTCCTTCCTCTGGTAGGCGATACAGGGCACTGCTCGCCAAAACCAGCCGACACAAAGACAGCTTCTTCCCCCAAGCAGTCACTCTGTTGAACGCTCATGAATAACACCCACCATTACACTGAACAAAGTCAATCAACACTGTTCTGCCATCTACGTCACGTTGTTATTAATACATTATCATTGCACTGAACTGCCTTGCACTATATTCATATTTAAATCTTAAATCTCAGTCAACACCTCAAAAATATTGCCAAACTCAGAGGGCTGACGTCAAAACAGGTGATTGTACTTTGTATCCTCTCCATACACACAAACACACATATCGCTTGTTTATCTTTGCTGTTCTGTTGTGTTGTGTCTGTCTGTCTGTCTGTGTGCGCGCACGCACATGTGTGTGTGTGTGTGTGTGTGCTTATGTGTGTGTATGTGGTGCAGGGGTAGCATAGGGGCTAAGGTGCAGGGCTAGCCTGAAAGGTTGTGGGCTCAATTCCTGTTGTGCCTTTGAGCACTTTAGTCTTCTGATACTACAAGGTAGACTGTGATAATTTGAACAGCTCATCTTTTCACCTTCCACTCCTGGTTTTCTGGGTACGTGCGCCTGTGTGTTTGTGTTCGGACAGATTGCATGTCTGGGAGCACGTACCCAACCATGCCCAACTTCCTAGAGCAAGTATGTGTGTGTGTGTGTTTCAGCATTGCACTTTGTATCCTCTCCATAGAACACAAACACACACACACACACACACACACACACACACACACACTCAAACACACTCAAACACACACACACACACACACTTACATACACACACAGATACTACAAAGCCAGATTATCTGACTTGAAGCCCCCCACCCCCCCACCCCCCACACACACACACCTTTGCCCCCCCCCCCCTTTCTCTTGGTGTGTGTCAGTGTATGCATGCATACTAGTTGTATCTATAAAAACAATGTATTGTTACCGTCCTCATATTAGTGTAATCAGTGGTGTGGGTCATTTGGTTAAATTATTATACATATTGTTTATTATGAGCCACCATACCTCTGCTATCAGGTCCAATCAGAATGTAATATATATATATATATATATATATATATATATATATATATATATATATATATATATATTTATTACACGGCTCTTCAGAGTGCTGCAGAAAGTTCCATTCACATGAATGGGCCTTCCCAACATTCGGGCCTATGTTAAATCTATATAAATCACCGGCAAAGTATATAATCACCGCTGTCAATGGCAACGGGTTGATTAACGTCTTTCATATCCCTCCGCAAGAATTCCGTTCGCTTATTGCAATGGAATTTCATTGAAAGGGAAAGTAAGCTAGTAAGACGTTACCACGCAACACCTGAAACTGTCAAGTTCTATCTGTGTGGCGAACTATTTATTTTGTCAGCGGAAGACACGAAACGGTAGCAAAATCATTGTTAAAGATTAATTGTGTTATTCTTTTCTCGTTTTGGCAAGTAGCCGTGTAATAAGCGGGATAATGTATTGTCCGCCGGTAATTATCAGAAAATAAGTCCCGACAGGGAGAACAGAACCCCGATGCGCAGCATATATTATACATATATACATATATTATATATAATAATATATAATGTAATATTACAACTGTTTATTATGAGCCAGCATATGATATGATTGAATCAATGGAAAGAAGTCCCATATTAGCGCCTGCAGTAGCTTTTCCCTGAGCCTCCAGCAAAGAGAGTTTGGGTAGCTGGGGGAATATCACAAATTAGTACCGCAGTTGCGTCTCGATGTTGTGCGTTTTAAGGATTATTCTAGACTCAACTGTGTGTAGTTGTACATTTTTAAGGAATGGATTGCTCCACCCATGACCCGGATGCAGACGAACTACTGAGACCATCAGTCCTGCTCTGCACTGTCCTGCGGTTAGTCAGAAATGCAGAAAATACATCAGATAAGATTCACCACTAGGGGTCCTCAGTGTATTTCTAGTGTGCTTATTGTGTGCTTATGGTGTGATTCTAGTTTAGTGTGGAGGGCAGGACAGAGGGAGGACTTGTGGGGGAGAGAGAAAAGAATGAGACTATCTGGCTGTAATGTAGCATGTAAAACTGACTAAGTAATGAGAATTAGCCAGTAATATAGCATGTAAAACTGACTAAGTAATGAGAATTAGCCAGTAATATAGCATGTCAAACTGACTATGAGAATTAGCCAGTAATATAGCATGTAAAACTGACTATGAGAATTAGCCAGTAATATAGCATGTAAAACTGACTAAGTAATGAGAATTAGCCAGTAATATAGCATGTCAAACTGACTATGAGAATTAGCCAGTAATATAGCATGTCAAACTGACTATGAGAATTAGCCAGTAATATAGCATGTAAAACTGACTATGAGAATTAGCCAGTAATATAGCATGTAAAACTGACTAAGTAATGAGAATTAGCCAGTAATATAGCATGTCAAACTGACTATGAGAATTAGCCAGTAATATAGCATGTAAAACTGACTATGAGAATTAGCCAGTAATATAGCATGTCAAACTGACTAAGTAATGAGAATTAGCCCGTTTAATCCCACATTTTTCCCAGACATGAAAATATCAAAATCATGTGTCTTGAGTAACCCTTTGATGTAGCCTAATCAATTATTTTTCAAATTCTCATGAAAAAGTGTGTGAAAAGTGTGAAAAGTGTGTGAAAAGTGAAAAATGAAAAGTGTTTTATGTTCACAATTGTGACAGATGGTGTAATGTTTGAGGTGCGTATAGTTCAAAGAAGAGATGTTGGAATTCGTTTAGTATCTTTACTGTTAGAACTTGCAGGTTACATTCACACACACCGTGCTCAACTCTAGCTCTCGATTGCGTATCTGTCCATGACGTCACTGCGCAGCGCAGTTCAAACCATTACATTACTCTTTTTTTTTTTTTTAAAAAACAATCTGTCAATAAACACATCATGGCTCAGAGTATCAAAACTAAACATGTAGTTAAACAAATACTGAAATGAAAGATTCCTAATGAAATCACACTACTGCATGAATGTTTAAAGCTATGGATGTCACATTCAACAGAACACATTTTGCACTACAGAAAAAGGTGCAACATTATTCAGCAGAAACCCTTTTTAACCACTGTTGGGATTCTTCAACAGTCTCTTATTATTAACTCATTCACAGTCTGTCATTCAAAATCACGCAGATAGGCTGGAGGCTGCCTGTGCTGCCTGACTGGATATCTGGGTGGCGGTGGTGCTTGCTCAGCATCCACACCATCATCTGGATCAGGATCCAGGTCCGGGTCAAGATGTGGCATTGGATCCAGCTGTGCCTCAAGATGAATCTTCTTGAAGAAGGAACTGTTCCTTGTGATGGCATAGCCGTTCCGTCCAGCAGTGATCATAGAGCCTTTCACACTTGTGACTGTGAGTGGTTCTCTGCTGTAAGGTGTTGTGAGCTTATTTTGTTTCAGCTGACGACACAGCACAGTGTCACCTGGCTTGATGTTGGATGGTGTGGCATGTCGTCGGCTGTCAGAATGAGCTTTCATTTTGGCTTTTGTCTCCGTGTCCTTTTTACGTACCTCTCTGTCAGCATGGATGGTGATAGGACAGGCTGATGGTAATTTAGTATTCATGTGTCTCTGAAAACATCAGCTCAGCAGGAGACTTTCCTGTTGTGCTGTGAGGTGTAGATCTGTACTCACGAAGGAATATGTTTAGCTGTTGTTTCCATGGTATGCCCTGCATCGGAGCAATTCGAACAGTCTTTCCAATTGTGCGCATGAATCTTTCAGCTGTGGCATTAGCTTGTGGCCACAGAGGTGTTCTCTTCCTGTGATGAAATCCCATGTATTTGGCAAACTGGTGTAGCCTGTGGAACTCGTTCAGGGGAGTTAGTCCGTTTTCTTATTGTTTTGTTTCCCCCTTTTAACACTCGTACGCTCCGGTTACGTCACTGATTGGGGCTGACATGGGCGTCAATTAGGAACGGGCATATGTATAGTCACCTGGGGTCCTTAGCCAGGTAGCTTATTCCCTGCGGCTGGCTCAGTGTTGGGGTGTAGCAGTGTTTGAGTCGTGGTGACCAGTTTAAAGTGTTGGAGGGAGCCGACACTGAGGAAGTTACCGTGAGCCGTTTTCCCTAGCGGTGTTCTGGTCTGCCCAAGCGAGTTATGGTGGATTGATTTAGGACTCATTCTGTGTATAAGGTATGCCGATATGCATGTCACTCGTGGTAAAATGTTTCTCTGCTGTTCTGTTTGTAATGCACTGCTTCTTTGCTCTCAACTCAGCGCTCAGCTGACGGTGTGGCTGTGGACAGGGGGTAAAACTGCGAGGATTAGGGCTCACAGACAAGGTCAACTTAACACAACGCAGGTATGTTATAGACTAGGTAAAAGGCTTTTCATGTTGCACGTGTGACATAGCGTCTTCTGCTTTCTATTTTTGCATACGGGATCTTTGGGGAAAACATATCATGTGTATTTAAGTGTGGGCCTGTTGGCAAACGACCTGGCCATGTAAAGCCTGTGCCAGCATATACTGGGAAATGTTAGCTAAGCATGCAACCGCTTGTGATGTAGATTAATTTGCGATGTGCATTCTACAGTGCAAACATTCTAATGTGGGTTTGTTTTATTTGTTTTTAGATCTATACCACAGCACTGTGTGCAAGCTGCTGTTCTTTGTAGTGTTGAAAGTTTGGTGTGTGTGTGTGTGTATGTACTGCTGCTCTTCGTCTGACAATACTCCTATTTTATTTTCTCTAGCCTGTGGGCTGTATGTGTGTGTTTGGCATAGGACTAGGTATTGTGAGCCTGTGGGCTGTATGTGTATGTTTGGCAGAGGCCTAGGTATTGTGAGCCTGTGGGCTGTATGTGTATGTTTGGCAGAGGCCTAGGCCTAGGTATTGTGAGCCTGTGGGCTGTATGTGTATGTTTGGCAGAGGCCTAGGCCTAGGTATTGTGAGCCTGTGGGCTGTATGTGTATGTTTGGCAGAGCACTAGGTATTGTGAGCCTGTGGGCTGTATGTGTATGTTTGGCAGAGGCCTAGGCCTAGGTATTGTGAGCCTGTGGGCTGTATGTGTATGTTTGGCAGAGCACTAGGTATTGTGAGCCTATGGGCTGTATGTGTATGTTTGGCAGAGCACTAGGTATTGTGAGCCTGTGGGCTGTATGTGTATGTTTGGCAGAGCACTAGGTATTGTGAGCCTGTGGGCTGTATGTTTGGCAGAGCACTAGGTATTGTGAGCCTGTGGGCTGTATGTGTATGTTTGGCAGAGGCCTAGGCCTAGGTATTGTGAGCCTGTGGGCTGTATGTGTATGTTTGGCAGAGGCCTAGGCCTAGGTATTGTGAGCCTGTGGGCTGTATGTGTGTGTTTGGCAGAGGCCTAGGCCTAGGTATTGTGAGCCTGTGGGCTGTATGTGTATGTTTGGCAGAGGCCTAGGCCTAGGTATTGTGAGCCTGTGGGCTGTATGTGTGTGTTTGGCAGAGGCCTAGGCCTAGGTATTGTGAGCCTGTGGGCTGTATGTGTGTGTTTGGCAGAGCACTAGGTATTGTGAGCCTGTGGGCTGTATGTGTATGTTTGGCAGAGCACTAGGTATTGTGAGCCTGTGGGCTGTATGTGTGTGTTTGGCAGAGCACTAGGTATTGTGAGCCTGTGGGCTGTATGTGTGTGTTTAGCAGAGCACTAGGTATTGTGAGCCTGTGGGCTGTATGTGTGTGTTTAGCAGAGCACTAGGTATTGTGAGCCTGTGGGCTGTATGTGTGTGTTTGGCAGAGCACTAGGTATTGTGAGCCTGTGGGCTGTATGTTTGGCAGAGCACTAGGTATTGTGAGCCTGTGGGCTGTATGTTTGGCAGAGCACTAGGTATTGTGAGCCTGTGGGCTGTATGTGTATGTTTGGCAGAGGCCTAGGCCTAGGTATTGTGAGCCTGTGGGCTGTATGTGTATGTTTGGCAGAGGCCTAGGCCTAGGTATTGTGAGCCTGTGGGCTGTATGTGTGTGTTTGGCAGAGCACTAGGTATTGTGAGCCTGTGGGCTGTATGTGTATGTTTGGCAGAGCACTAGGTATTGTGAGCCTGTGGGCTGTATGTGTGTGTTTAGCAGAGCACTAGGTATTGTGAGCCTGTGGGCTGTATGTTTGGCAGAGCACTAGGTATTGTGAGCCTGTGGGCTGTATGTTTGGCAGAGCACTAGGTATTGTGAGCCTGTGGGCTGTATGTGTGTGTTTGGCAGAGGCCTAGGCCTAGGTATTGTGAGCCTGTGGGCTGTATGTGTGTGTTTGGCAGAGGCCTAGGCCTAGGTATTGTGAGCCTGTGGGCTGTATGTGTATGTTTGGCAGAGCACTAGGTATTGTGAGCCTGTGGGCTGTATGTGTGTGTTTAGCAGAGCACTAGGTATTGTGAGCCTGTGGGCTGTACAGTATGTGTGTGTTTAGCAGAGCACTAGGTATTGTGAGCCTGTGGGCTGTATGTGTGTGTTTGGCAGAGCACTCGGTATTGTGAGCCTGTGGGCTGTATGTGTATGTTTGGCAGAGCACTAGGTATTGTGAGCCTGTGGGCTGTATGTGTGTGTTTAGCAGAGCACTAGGTATTGTGAGCCTGTGGGCTGTATGTGTATGTTTGGCAGAGCACTAGGTATTGTGAGCCTGTGGGCTGTATGTGTGTGTTTGGCAGAGCACTAGGTATTGTGAGCCTGTGGGCTGTATGTGTGTGTTTAGCAGAGCACTAGGTATTGTGAGCCTGTGGGCTGTATGTGTGTGTTTGGCAGAGCACTAGGTATTGTGAGCCTGTGGGCTGTATGTGTGTGTTTGGCAGAGCACTAGGTATTGTGAGCCTGTGGGCTGTATGTGTATGTTTGGCAGAGCACTAGGTATTTGTGAGCCTGTGGGCTGTATGTGTATGTTTGGCAGAGCACTAGGTATTGTGAGCCTGTGGGCTGTATGTGTATGTTTGGCAGAGCACTAGGTATTGTGAGCCTGTGGGCTGTATGTGTGTGTTTAGCAGAGCACTAGGTATTGTGAGCCTGTGGGCTGTATGTTTGGCAGAGCACTAGGTATTGTGAGCCTGTGGGCTGTATGTTTGGCAGAGCACTAGGTATTGTGAGCCTGTGGGCTGTATGTGTGTGTTTGGCAGAGCACTAGGTATTGTGAGCCTGTGGGCTGTATGTGTGTGTTTGGCAGAGCACTAGGTATTGTGAGCCTGTGGGCTGTATGTGTGTGTTTGGCAGAGCACTAGGTATTGTGAGCCTGTGGGCTGTATGTGTGTGTTTGGCAGAGCACTAGGTATTGTGAGCCTGTGGGCTGTGTGTTTGGCAGAGCACTAGGTATTGTGAGCCTGTGGGCTGTATGTTTGGCAGAGCACTAGGTATTGTGAGCCTGTGGGCTGTATGTGTGTGTTTGGCAGAGCACTAGGTATTGTGAGCCTGTGGGCTGTATGTGTGTGTTTGGCAGAGCACTAGGTATTGTGAGCCTGTGGGCTGTATGTGTGTGTTTGGCAGAGCACTAGGTATTGTGAGCCTGTGGGCTGTATGTTTGGCAGAGCACTAGGTATTGTGAGCCTGTGGGCTGTATGTTTGGCAGAGCACTAGGTATTGTGAGCCTGTGGGCTGTATGTGTGGCAGAGCACTAGGTATTGTGAGCCTGTGGGCTGTATGTGTGGCAGAGCACTAGGTATTGTGAGCCGCCGGCTAGAGGTGTTTTTTCTTCTCCTTCTTTCTTAGTGTATCGGCGTTTGGCGTTTTGTCTGAAATTGTGTGCCACGAGTTATTCTTAATGTGTGTACTGACCTGTTGTAGACTGTCCTTTGTCCTTTAATGTCTCTGTCTTTATCTGTTCCAGCGTCATTGCTTTGGGTGTGGACTGCAGAGATATGAAGTTGACATACTCTTCAGCAACTTTTGAGGCTCTTGTGTGTTCAAGCGTTTGCGTTGACATCGGATGTCGGGACATGTAGTCAGCTGGATTGTCCCTTTCTGTACACGATCCGGAAGTCATATGGCTGGAGGCCCCATCGCTCTATTCTGGCAGGCGGCTTCGACCTTGGGTTCTTCCATATCAGTTCTAAAGACTTGTGGTCAGTCACTAACGTAAATGAATGTCCATAGAGGTATAAAATGGAAGTGCTCGCAGCTCCAAACTATAGCCAGTGCTTCTCGTTCTGTCTGCGAGTATCGCCTCTCAACGTCAGTGAGCGCGCGACTGGCGTATGCTATGACATGCTTCTCTCCCTTGTCTTCCTGAAAAAGAATGGCACCCAAACCGAATGGGCTGGCGTCCACAACCAGTTCAGTCTGCTTCTTTGGGTCGAAGTACGACATGGTTGTGTGGCTCGTCAGACCCTCCTTGAGTCCTTGAGTGCTGCTGAGTGTTCCTCGCCCCAGTGCCATGGCAACTCCTTTCTTGGTCAGCTCTCTGAGGGGTGCAGTGATTGTGGAGAAATCCTTAATGAATCTGGAACAATAGTTCGCCATTCCAAGAAGACTTCTGATTTCAGCAGGGTCTTTGGGTTCAGAGGCTTGATGTATTGCATCCACTTTACGAGGGTCAGCTGATATGCCGAAAATGCAGAAAAGATAAATCCAAAGAACTCCAGACGTTGTTTATTGAACTCACATTTGTTGCGGTTGAGTGTGAGGCCGCGTTGTTTCAACCTGGCAAAAACTGCTCTCAAGGCGTCATCATGGGCTTTCTGAGATGTGCCATACACAATGATGTCGTCGCTGAGGTTTTTGACACCTGGGATGCCGTGCAGAGATTGACATATGGCGTTCTGGAAAACTTCAGCAGCAGACGATATTCCAAAGCTCAGTGTCTTGTATCGTCTAAGGCCTAGATGAGTAGTGAAAGTGGTGATATATCGGCTATCTGGATGTAGCTCTAGTTGATGGTAACCTTTGTTAAGGTCTAGTTTGGAGAAAACACGTGCACCGTTTAGTTCATGGATCACATCGTCCATTGTTGGTGTGAGGTGACGTTCTCGCTGTATTGCCGTATTCGCTTGGCGCATGTCTACACAGATTCTTACTTTATCAGGATCCTTGGGCTTCGGAGGTGTCACGATTGGAGACACCCAGGGTGTTGGTCCAGTCACTTGTTCTATGATGTCATCATCTTCCAGCTTTTGAAGTTCTGCTTCAACTTTCTGGCGAATGTGGAATGGCACTCTTCTGTGTGGTTGGCATGTAGGCTGAACATCAGGATTTATGTGTAGTTTTACCTGGAAGTCTTTTAGTTTGCCCATGCCACTGAACAGCTCTGGGTAACTGTCAATCAGTTCATCTGCCACGCTTTGGGCGGCTGGGCTGACAGCATTGACGATTTGAATGAGTCCGAGCTTGCTTGCTGTTTCGTAGCTTAGGAGCGAATGTCCATTGTCCCTCAGCACATAGAAAGACGCATCTGTGTTCCTATTCTTCGCCTGGACGTTACATGCAAAAACACCAATGATGGGCAAAGCCGTCTTAGATCCATATGAAAAAATCTTGATCTTGGCATCATTGATCTTTGGCTTTGGCTTGAGTGTGTTATACACTGTCTCACTGACTACATTCACTGAAGCTCCGGAGTCGATGAGAACTCCAACTTTAATGCCGTTGAGCATGACATGTGTCACAAGGTGCTTAGTGCAGGTTTCACTGTTGACTACAAACACATACTGGTCATCGCTGCTTGATGAGTCTCTGTGTATGTGGCACTCGGCGCAAGATGTAGTGACTTGATTTATTTTCTTTGTGATTTTCTGTTTTCTATGTGTAGTGTCTTTATCCTGATATGACCTTCGATCATGACTCTGTGGGTTTTCTTTGACTCGAACGACATACCTTGCTAAAATGATTTGCTTTTCCACATGTGTTGCAGTCTTTTCCCTTAGCTGGACAGTCTCCTTTGTGAGGAAATCTTCCTCCACAATTCCTGCATTGTGTGTTGCCGTTTCTGTATCCTCGCTGATCTGCAGTTTGAGGCTTGTGCTTGTGTTCCAGCGCGTTGACAGTAGCTGTTGCTCCTTGCTCAATGCCTTCAGCTTGCTGTTCCGATATTTCCAATGTTCTCCCGAAATTCAACAGGGCTTCTAATGACATTTCAGGTTCTCGTAGTGCCCTCCTGCGGAGCCTCGAGGAAGTGCAGCTCTGAATTAGCTTTGATCTCACTGTCGACGTTGATGAATTCACAGTCTTTAGCGAGCATGCGAAGCCTTGTGTGATACTTGTCCAGATTTTCACCTGACTGCTGTGTAGCTTTCCTGAACTTGTAAACGACATACTGTGTGTTCTTAGGGGAAAAGTATCTATCTAGTTTCGTTTTCGTCTCGGCAAAATCATCCTCTTCGCCAGCAAGAGTATCATAGATGTCATGAACACGTTCCCCAGCTAGGTGCAAAAGTACTGCCCTCTTTCTTCCATCATTCACAATGTTCATTGCTACTAGAAAGTTATCAAAGCGTTGAATCCACTTACTCCATCTCGTTCCGATTGAACTTGGGTCTGTCTCTGTGTCGAACGGTAGAATGTGCGTTTTCTGAACTAGCATCCGTTACTGCTAGCGGGCTGGCACCAAACAATTAGCACACACGTTAGACTCACGTTGGGGCTCAACTTCGGGATTCTTTCCTTCTTCCTCAAAAGTTGGACGACTCCCACACGCAAAAGTGCATCCAATTTGAATCCTCGTCGCCACTGTAATGTTTGTGGTGCGTATAGTTCAAAGAAGAGATGTTGGAATTCGTTTAGTATCTTTACTGTTAGAACTTGCAGGTTACATTCACACACACCGTGCTCAACTCTAGCTCTCGATTGCGTATCTGTCCATGACGTCACTGCGCAGCGCAGTTCAAACCATTACAGATGGGAAACAACATATTTGTCAGATTTTAGCCTTCCATTTTGTTTTGTTTTTTAAAGGAAGCACCAAGACTCAAAACACATTTCCTTCAGCATTATCAGGCTGATATAGCCTGAGAATACCCATTTGGCACACTCAGGATTTGCTCTGGAGGTTCCTCTGACCAAGAGGCCGCTGAAGCCCATTTCCAATGTCCCTGAAACATGAGCACACAAATGCAATTGCTAATCCTCCATAGACCTGAATTTCTTTGGAACTGAGTAAACAACTGCATTTAATACCTTCGTTTACAGGATTGCTACACTTTTGAAACGATTTGGTAAGAGTTTAATCTACCAATTTAAGCGCTTCTTATGCATTATGGTTTGTATAGTATTGTTTTATTTTCATTAGGCTTATTCATTTGACATTGTTGTTTATCATTGATATTCTCCTTAATCTTGTCATTTTCATTGTTTATTTCATTGGGTTATTGCTTGAATTGACATTGCTGTTTATTATTGCTATTCTACTTAATATAGTCTGACCAACATATTAATTTGTTCCCTCTTAAATTGAAGTATTATATTGTTTTGTATTTGTTTGTCACTTTGGACAAAAGCATAAGCATAACCATAACCATATGTGGTAGGACTTTTACCAAGTCTCACTACTATGTGGCCTTCTATAAGCTAAACATTGGGGTGTCCTTATTGTGGCCATTGTCCTCATTTTGGGCCATTTGACCTCACTGTTAGCCACAAGTGTTCTCCTTTTCAGAGTCTGGTCAGTGTGGTTTGAGTCTGGTCAGTGGTCACATGTAGCCTCCACTTCCCCTTTTAAACACAAAAAGGGACCATCACCCGCTCTGTTCAATGTGTTTCTGCACAGAACCGAGTGCTAGCTGGTCTGTTCAATGTGTTTCTGCACAGAACCAAGTGCTAGCTGGTCTGTTCAATGTGTTTCTGCACAGAACCTAGTGCTAGCTCGTCTGTTCAATGTGTTTCTGCACAGAACCTAGTGCTAGCTGGTCTGTTCAATGTGTTTCTGCACAGAACCAAGTGCTAGCTGGTCTGTTCAATGTGTTTCTGCACAGAACTGAGTGCTAGCTGGTCTGTTCAATGTATTTCTGCACAGAACCAAGTGTTAGCTGGTCTGTTCAATGTGTTTCTGCACAGAACCAAGTGTTAGCTGGTCTGTTCAATGTATTTCTGCACAGAACCAAGTGTTAGCTGGTCTGTTCAATGTGTTTCTGCACAGAACCAAGTGTTAGCTGGTCTGTTCAATGTATTTCTGCACAGAACCAAGTGCTAGCTGGTCTGTTCAATGTGTTTCTGCACATAACTGAGTGCTAGCTGGTCTGTTCAATGTATTTCTGCACAGAACCAAGTGTTAGCTGGTGTGTTCAATGTGTTTCTGCACAGAACCAAGTGCTAGCTGGTCTGTTCAATGTGTTTCTGCACAGAACTGAGTGCTAGCTGGTCTGTTCAATGTGTTTCTGCACAGAACCAAGTGCTAGCTGGTCTGTTCAATGTGTTTCTGCACAGAACCAAGTGTTAGCTGGTCTTTTCAATGTATTTCTGCACAGAACTAAGTGCATTACACGCACCTCAGGAAATGAATAAACTACTATTTGTCAGTTTATTCGCTCTTGGTGATACATGCGTTGTACATGCTAAGTTTGTCAGAAAAACAAGGTGTATGATGATGACTTGTTGACTTGTTGGGAACACACACACGTACACAGCACACACATACACACAGCACAGACACACACACACTCAGACTAATAATAACAAAGAAAATGTAAGAATAATAAAACTCAATTTGACCCCTGCACCTGCCTATTTTCTGTGATGATGTCCATTCATATTAGTTAATGTTTTCCTCAGAGTTGAATTCTGTATTATTATGATATATCCGAAACTGACTTATAGAAATCGCTACACCATTTACATGGCAGTAGCCATGGCAACATGGTTCATTTTGTGAGCACACCAGGGGCGTGCAGAGACCTTTGAAGGGGCAGGGGCTCAAATTTTAAAAAAGGGCACATGGAACAACATTTTCAGAAAACGGTTTAACTTTATTTAAAACTTAATTTTGATTACAACCCAATAGAGAATACATAGGCTACATGCAAATTATATCAAAATAATTCCTATTCCCTAGCCTATAAAGCTTTAATCATCTGAACCTGAGCTGGACATTTTTTTTTTTTTTGCATTTAAATTCTAGCATCATGCTATTTCAATGATGATGGTGGGACAGGCTATTATATGGTTTAGCAATTTGCAAAGTAGTCTAATGTACTGATAAACATTTTATACATTTTCATATTTATTCATTATGTATCAAGAAGAATGGGTGTAAATAACAGACAGAGCTGTAACACATTTTTTTCATTTCTCTCCTTGGTTCTGAAAATTCAATAGGAGTGCATGTACTGTAGGCCTACTGTAGCCAGGGCACAGACAGATAGGTCTTTTCAGATTTCATTAGGCTATTGTCTACACAGAGATCATAGGCTATAAGGCTACATCTTATTGATTAAATTCAAAGCTAATTTTAATAGCCTATAAATCTAGACGCACCCTAGCGGCAGCAAATATGTTATTGCCTAGTCTGGCTTGTCAGGCGATAATTTTAATGTTTATCACAGTGAACTACCACCCTTAGCAAGCTGGTGTCTTGCAGATTCACGTGCTGTGCGTGTGGCCACTGAGTGAAATGACGCGTAATGTAGCCTACTGTAGCTAAACAGAGAACGACGTGTGGAGTTGGGTTAGTTAAACAACTACAGTAGCCTATGTCGTCGGCTTATGACGATTTAGAAAAGGTTTGCCTACTCTGTTTTATGAACTAGGTCTACTAACCTAAGCTAGGCTACTATAACATAGTAACCTAAACAGAATATGTTATGAACGTTCAGTCTTAGATTTTCGAAGCTGCCAGGTTATTGAAATGGATGGTTAAAACGGGTTTGATAGCCTACTTCATTAAACGCGAAACAACTTTAAACATTTTATTCTCTATCTCTAAGCTGAATACTATTGCATGTTCAGATAGGCTAACTGCCAAGTGACCTTACCGTGCTCCCAAACGTCTCCTGCAGCACTGTACCTGCGTGCACCTTCTGAGAGTTCACTGAATGTATGACGTCACGGATTGGTGGCCGCAAGGCATTTAAATTAACACAGAAAATTGTTATTTTTGTAAACTTCTAATTTCACAAACTATTAATGAGACATTTTAGCTAATATTCACGTTGGAACTAGCGGAAGTATTACAAATTTTAAAAAGTAAAAAACGGGTCTTGTCAAAAGGGCACTTGGACATCAAAGGGGCAAAAGGGCAGGTGCTAGAGCCCCTGTAGCCCCCCTTCTCTGCACGTGCCTGGAGCACACACCCAATCATGCACAACACTAGAGTATGTGTGTGTGTTTATGAGTGTGTTTGTGGTTTGTGTTCCGAATCCGACCTGTGGTCATCTCACCCCATCTCTCTCTCTCTCTCTCTGTCTGTCAGTCTTCAGTTCTATCAATCTAAACAAAGACAAAATACCCCAAAATATGTGTAAAAACAGACCATTTCAACTGGACACATTATATTTATTCATTCAGCAGATGCTTTTATCCAAAAAGCTTTACAAAAATGAGAAATGGCATTCAAGCTACAATGCAGAGGAGACCTTATGTAGGAATTACCACCACATCAACAAGACTATTACTAGAGGATGAGATTGCTGAAGTTATATAAATAGCTACTATAGTCAAAGTGTAGTAGAAGGAGAAAGTGGGAAAAGATGGAGGTTGCTTCATCCAAGCAGATATGTCAGAGAAACAAAGTGATATGAGCCATGTCAGTAAGGCGCCATGTTTGTTACTTTAAACAAAACTAGACCACTGAAGTTCAGAATTCATATTTTTAGTAAAATAGTGGGTATTTGATATATAGGTCTACAGCAGACACAGGAGAGAGAAGTGTGTTGAGTTCAGGTGCTGAGGTCAGCCATCTCCACCTCATCTCCACTCTGCTGACCCTCTCTGCTCTGACGTCCAGAGGTCTGCTCTCCTCTTCTGCTCCTCAGCTTGAACCAGATCACAGCAGTGACCAGCCCCAGCAGCACACAGCCTGCACACACTATTGGAAGTACAAAGATGTAGTAATTATAGTGAAAGCTGTACACAAGGTGGATCTCTCCCTCATAACAAACCCTGACATTTGACTTGTCCTCTCCGTATACTCTCCATGTGTACACACAGCAACCCAGTCTCACGTCTGAACGTGTCACTGTCACGTTAATTAATCTATTGGGACGTGTTGTGTAACACGTTTCCTTGTTAAAAAACGTGTTGAGCAGGACGTAATTATCGTGTTACTATCACGTTGTATTTCGCTTTCAACGAGCCAACAGAACCACGTCATCTGTCAAAAAAGCCTGACCTCACAAAATGGCGAGAATGTTATTTGATGCTTTTGAGGTGCAGTTTCACACTCTTAAGCCTGCTTTGAGTTGTGGGTTAGAAGGAGCCACCTTCTAGCTAGCAGTTTTAGAAGGCTGAACCCCAGAATCCAGAAACAAGAACCAAGCAGGGACGGAGAAAAAAGAAGAATCCAAATGGGAAATGAGGTGAGCCTTGCTACTGCCGCTAGCATGATCATTTTGCTAGCAATTGAGCAAAACATTTTAAAGTTGATTTAACATGAAATAGTAGCCTATGCATGGGCAATACTGTGAATTCAGAGTAGGCTTGCACAACTTATAATTTAGCTAACGTGCATGATGTAATGTTACATTAATCTGTAAAACAGCTGTTGTCTGTGTAAATTAACATTGTAGCCTAATATTGTTAGTGTGGGCTACAGCTAACAGCTGGGAGGTAGCCTATCAGCCAGGCATGTATAATCGATAATCATGATGAACGTGAATAGATTTCGTTGCGAAAACGCGCATTGTTTTAGGCCACATATCAGGTATAAAACAATTGTATTCTGATACAGCAGTTCTCCAGATGTTAGATATTCACTTATATTATAATATAATATTGTATTTCTTTAACTTGATTAAGAGAGGGGTTTAATTCAATAGAGAATTGCAATGTGTGTAGCCCATAATATTAGATATTAGATTAGGCTAGATTTAGATTAGATTCAACTTTATTGTAATTTAAAAGAGTAGTACAGGTACAGAGCCAATGAAATGCAGTTGACATCCAACTAGAAGTGCAGTTAGATAAATAGGCAAGTTTTCAAGTTTTCTGTTTCCTATTGTTCCATGCCACTCTCCTACTGTCTCAATATCTTAGCAATATCTTAGTTCAATTCAATGTCTTATAATGGTAAAATATGTGGACAAATACATGATATGATATACAAATAAATCATTGTTCACGACATGTTATGGTTAAATTATCGGAATGAGTGCGATGGTGATGCAATCCTGCTTTTCAGTTAGTTGAGATGGTGTTTGACATTAAATTATAAGCAGGTCAGTTTCACATAATAAGCTATTTGTTTCTTTGGGTCTGGGTAATTCATGTGACAAAAAATTCTGTTATAGGCTTCTACCGTTTTTCTGAAAAACAAAGCAGTACAACAACATTTCTATCTCCAAAATAATGCATTGTACGCATGTGTGTACTACGTACATGTAGTGCATGCATCTTTTAATGTCCAAAGTAGCCTATACTGATTTTCCTGCATAAAAACTACAAATACTCCTCCAAAACTACAGTGTTGACACTTGAAGTTGTGGAGTTATATTTTAGTAGCCTATTCTATAATAGAACTAGATGTACCGCAGAGCGGTACAAAATATGACCGCCGCCGAGTCCAGCACATTTTTTCCACAAAAATAAATCACGCTGAAAGGCCTATATGATTCTAACTGTCTCACTAAATTGCATTATCCACACTCAATTCTCACTGATATCTGCTAGACAACAAGTACCAAAACATGATTAGTTCATAGATTTCACATGTAAAATTAATTTTATACAACCCCACCTCCATCTTGCCTGTTCATAATTCTGAGAAATTCTTGAATTGTGTGCATGTGTGCATGTTCATGTTTATGTTATGTGTGTGTGTGTGTGTGTGTGTGCGTGCGTGCGTGCTTGTGTGTGTGCCTGTGTATGTGCCTGTGCAAGCGTACATATGTCTACTGTGTGTCATACGTATGATTACTGTGAATGTATGTGTGTGTGTGTGTATCTGTTTGTGCACATGTGTGTACATGAAATGGGTTAACATGACCCCTGGAGGCAAACATACGGAAAAAAATGGTCATCCTAGTCCCTACAGTTCTCAAGATATTCACAGAGAACTGTGTCTGCCCTACCCTCCTTTCGGGGGTCCAGTCCAGCGGGGGGGCTACAGATCAAAACGAAAAACGACGGTTCCACGCTATCCATGTGGGGTTACATGCCCACCAAGTTTTGTGTACCCCGGTCTTTCAGTGTCCCGGGAATCCTTGTTGGTGTACGTCACTAAATGTACACATACATTATTTTATTGTAAGGCCCCCCATGAACGAAAGTACACAAAACTTGGCATGCATACGGAGGGTGTCATTATGATCCTACACTTTTAATTTCGTGCAGTTTTGACCTTGTCAGCCAGAGATATTGTGATGAAAACACCTAATTTTTTGCTTTTTAATTTTTAACTAGGTGGCGCTATACATGAAATAAGTGGTAATGGGATGGGTTGACATGCCCCCTTAAGACCAACATACATAAAAAAGGTGGACCTCCTAGGCCCTACGGTTCTCGAGATATTCACAGAAAACTGTCTCCGGCCACCTACAGGCCAGTTGGTGTATAGTAACATAAATTAATTTATTGTGTGGCCCCCCATGAACGGAATTCCACGAAACTTGGCGTGCACACAGAGGGTGTCATAATGATCCTACACTTCCAATTTCGTGCAGTTTTGACTATGTTAGGTCACAGATACCTGCGATTACAACACCTCATTTTTACTTTTTTGTGTTTAACTAGGTGGCGCTATACATGAAATGAGTGGTTATGGAATGGGTTGACATGGCCCCTTGAGATCAACATACAAAAAAAAAATGGTCCTCCTAAACCCTACGGTTCTCGAGATATTCACAGAAAACTGTGTCTGCCCTACCCTCCTTTCGGGGGTCCGGTCCAGCGGGGGGGCTACAGATCAAAACGAAAAACGATGGTTCCATGCTATCCATGTGGGGTTACATGCCCACCAAGTTTCGTGTACCCCGGTCTTTCAGTGTCCCGGGATTCGCTGCGCGGCGGTCATAATAAATACCCACATCAGTTTTACCCTTGTCTCACCTGTATACAACATATGTCTATGAATTGCAGTAGTGATCAAATGAAAAAGGAAAGAAAGGTGTCCTGATGTGTTGTTTAGGGATGGTCCTGCAATGTTTTCTCGACATATCTTTATGTCTTTTTTTTCTCCCCTCTACTTATGTTTTCACAGATCCTTGCTCCTGATATCCTGATGTATGGGTTGCACTTCATTATATTACTCCAACAGAACACTCACAGAAAGGAGAGTGGTGTCAAACTACAAGACAGCCAGCATGTAAGCAAGGCCTTGTTTGTCCTTGTTTGGCTACTCATTTGTCTACTTCCTGAAGAGGCTGGAGCATGATGGCCTTCACACCTCAGTCCTTGCTTCCATTAACAGCTGTGTTATGGAGTGCATCCTCACATCATGGTCTACTGCAGCGGTGGATACAAAGGACAATTGGCAGGTATTTTACGTCACTTTTGCATTACTTTTACTGTGATTTTGCTAGATATGGTTGTCGCTGTGCTAAATATAGGCCCATATTGTAGATCGAGAAACGCATTGTACAGCGGATACATCTTGGGCTATACTATTTAGGGACAGCTGAATTGACCACCTAAACCATATATTTTCTGAAAGCGTATAGCCTCTAGATGTCAATTAATATACATTAAGACATGCCCCACCTTCCTACTGACTTTGGTGCATCATAAGGCGTACATAGGCCCATATTGTAGATCGAGAAACGCATTGTACAGCGGATACATCTTGGGCTATACTATTAAGGGACAGCTGAATTGACCACCTAAACAATATATTTTCTGAAAGCCTATAGCCTTTAGATGTCAATTAATATACATTAAGACATGCCCCACCTTCCTACTGACTATGGTGCATCATAAGGCGTACATAGACCCATATTGTAGATGGAGAAACGCATTGTACAGCGGATACATCTCGGGTTATACTATTAAGGGACAGCTGAATTGACCACCTAAACCATATATTTTCTGAAAGCCTATAGCCTCTAGATGTCAATTAATATACATTAAGACATGCCCCACCTTCCTACTGACTTTGGTGCATCATAAGGCGTACATAGGCCCATATTGTAGATGGAGAAACGCATTGTACAGCGGATACATCTCGGGCTATACTATTAAGGGACAGCTGAATTGACCACCTAAACCATATCTTTTCTGAAAGCCTATAGCCTCTAGATGTCAATTAATATACATTAAGACATGCCCCACCTTCCTACTGACTATGGTGCATCATAAGGCGTACATAGGCCCATATTGTAGATGGAGAAACGCATTGTACAGCGGATACATCTCGGGCTATACTATTAAGGGACAGCTGAATTGACCACCTAAACCATATATTTTCTGAAAGCCTATAGCCTCTAGATGTCAATTAATATACATTAAGACATGCCCCACCTTCCTACTGACTTTGGTGCATCATAAGGCGTACATAGGCCCATATTGTAGATCGAGAAACGCCTTGTACAGCGGATACATCTTGGGCTATACTTTTAAGGGACAACTGAATTGACCACCTGAACCATATCGTTTCTGAAAGCCTATAGCCTCTAGATGTCAATTCATATATATTAAGATATGTCCCACCTTCCTACTGACTTTGACATATGATAAGGCGTACATAGGCCCATATTGTAGATCGAGAAACGCATTGTACAGCGGATACATCTCGGGCTATACTATTAAGGGACAGCTGAATTGACCCCCTTAACCATATCTTTTCTGAAAGCCTATAGCCTCTAGATGTCAATTATTATATACAATTATAATTGACATCTAGAGGCTATAGGCTTTCAGAAAATATATGGTTTAGGTGGTCAATTCAGCTGTCCCTTAATAGTATAGCCCGAGATGTATCCGCTGTACAATGCGGCCAATTGTCCTTTGTATCCACCGCTGCAGTAGACCATGATGTGAGGATGCACTCCATAACACAGCTGTTAATGGAAGCAAGGACTGGGGTGTGAAGGCCATCATGCTCCAGCCTCTTCAGGAAGTAGACAAATGAGTAGCCAAACAAGGACAAACAAGGCCTTGCTTACATGCTGGCTGTAGTTTGACACCACTCTCCTTTCTGTGAGTGTTCTGTTGGAGTCATATAATGAAGTGCAACCCATACATCAGGATATCAGGAGCAAGGATCTGTGAAAACATAAGTAGAGGGGAGAAAAAAAAGACATAAAGATATGTCGAGAAAACATTGCAGGACCATCCCTAAACAACACATCAGGACACCTTTCTTTCCTTTTTCATTTGATCACTACTGCAATTCATAGACATATGTTGTATACAGGTGAGACAAGGGTAAAACTGATGTGGGTATTTATTCTATTATAGAATAGGCTACTAAAATATAACTCCACAACTTCAAGTGTCAACACTGTAGTTTTGGAGGAGTATTTGTAGTTTTTATGCAGGAAAATCCGTATAGGCTACTTTGGACATTAAAAGCTGCATGCACTACATGTACGTAGTACACACATGCGTACAATGCATTATTTTGGAGATAGAAATGTTGTTGTACTGCTTTGTTTTTCAGAAAAACGGTAGAAGCCTATAACAGAATTTTTTGTCACATGAATTACCCAGACCCAAAGAAACAAATAGCTTATTATGTGAAACTGACCTGCTTATAATTTAATGTCAAACACCATCTCAACTAATTGAAAAGCAGGATTGCATCACCATCGCACTCATTCCGATAATTTAACCATAACATGTCGTGAACAACGATTTATTTGTATATCATATCATGTATTTGTCCACATATTTTACCATTATAAGACATTGAATTGAACTAAGATATTGCTAAGATATTGAGACAGTAGGAGAGTGGCATGGAACAATAGGAAACAGAAAACTTGAAAACTTGCCTATTTATCTAACTGCACTTCTAGTTGGATGTCAACTGCATTTCATTGGCTCTGTACCTGTACTACTCTTTTAAATTACAATAAAGTTGAATCTAATCTAAATCTAGCCTAATCTAATATCTAATATTATGGGCTACACACATTGCAATTCTCTATTGAATTAAACCCCTCTCTTAATCAGGTTAAAGAAATACAATATTATATTATAATATAAGTGAATATCTAACATCTGGAGAACTGCTGTATCAGAATACAATTGTTTTATACCTGATATGTGGCCTAAAACAATGCGCGTTTTCGCAACGAAATCTATTCACGTTCATCATGATTATCGATTATACATGCCTGGCTGATAGGCTACCTCCCAGCTGTTAGCTGTAGCCCACACTAACAATATTAGGCTACAATGTTAATTTACACAGACAACAGCTGTTTTACAGATTAATGTAACATTACATCATGCACGTTAGCTAAATTATAAGTTGTGCAAGCCTACTCTGAATTCACAGTATTGCCCATGCATAGGCTACTATTTCATGTTAAAGCTACATTGTGTACTTTTTTGAGTTAATTCTTAGCAAAAACCCATTTGTTCTTTCAAAAATATGTGCTCATTCATGTGTAATTATTTCCACCTACTAATCAAAGTATTCTCGTAAGTGTAGAATCTGCTATTCCAAATACATACGCGCGAGTCGCGCGAATGGCTGAATCCATGTTGCGCCTCCATCTTTGAAATACATTCGCCAACGAGGGACATTCCTGGAAATTCAGCTCCGCCTTTCGCGCTTGTAGGCAACACTCATTGCATGATTAGTCTACTCGCAACTGCCGGCAGATTTGAAAGTCTGTTGAAGACGGAGGATTACACCTATTCTCGAGGACATGAAAAGGAGTCGCTAAGGAAGCGAAAATGAGAATTAAAACGCCAACGCGACCGGAAAAACAACAGACTAAGTCAATATTGGAGTGGCTTTTCTAAGATGGAAAGAGCTCTTGAGGAGCAAGGATTTTTTTAAAAGGGACGCCAAAGTTGCCTGCTTTCTTTCTCCTCGACAGGTAATTCGGCCTATTCGTGTAAACAGTCTATGGTGTAAATTCGAAGTTTTATAGTTGCTTGGCTTACTATAGCATGGTTGCCCATAACGCTAGAATGACGTCTGGGATACTTTTCCTCGCGTCGATGAAAAAGGATTGTCTATTCTATGTTGTAACATAAATCTGCTATGACTGATCACAGGCAAAGGGCACTGTAAATTGTTATTTTTCATTGCTTTTGCTTTGTAGCCTAAATGTATCCTAATCTGATAATGCTAGGGTAGCCAATTCCAAGGGTGACGTTCACATCCTGAGGCCTGGCCTGTCTTATTAATTGTAGACGTAGCCTACTAATTACTAAATTGTCTGAAAGTTTTCACCATGAGTGTAGCCTACACCTCAGAATGGGGGAAGGGTAGACTAGCCTAGTCCATTACACTTGTGAATGGAGCAAGGTAGACCCGCCAGCCCATTGAGACTGATCATTGAGGGTCTAAGTCATTATCATGCAGAACAATAAAATACGGACAGAACTGCTTTGATTGAACTTTAGTCAATGCATCTACCAAAATACATCTTTCCTCACGGTCATAAAATTAATGTACTTTGTTTGTGGTTAAAGTGAGACATTCTAACATGTACTGCTCTTTTTTGTCCAGCTATGAGAGAGAACTGAGAGCAGTCACATCAACACCAATGAAGGGAAAGCCCTCTAGTATTACAGTAACTACTCCAGAAGTGTCCAGCATTTCTAGTGGGACACACAGGTCAGTCACAGCATGAAAACAATTGTTGATTCTATGTGATTGTTGTTTGATAATAACTGAAAGTATATTTTTAATATCTTGGTGTTTACCATTTTATGTACTGTTATATGTTGTGAAACGCTCTGCTTATTCATTTCAGATGAGCATCTTGGCGCAATTGCAGAAGCCCCTGAAATTGAGAACCTTGAACAGAGGTAACCCATCAATGCTCATGTCTATACCCTAACCCTACATGACATTCTCTATTGTATATTTTCATGATATAAGCATTTATATATATTTTTTTTACAAAGCCTACATGACATAAGCATCGTGGAGGAGGATGTGGAAGAAATTCAATGGTCTTGTTATGTGATGCACGTGCATGCCTTCATTGTAACCTTGCCTGTAACTCAGTCTAGGCAAAATAGCACTATACAGATTAGTAACAATTAGTGTTGCACGGTGTATCGATACTAAAAAGGTATCGCGATGCCTTCACGCAAAAAACGACACGATTTCAGACGTTTTTAGAATCGATACTTTATTAAAATAATAACGTTCTGTGTCTGTGTCAACTGCTGCTCCCACTGCTCCTTGCACGCATCTAGGCAAGTGGGCGTGTCAAGCAGGCAGCTCTGAGTGAGTGAGTGCGCAGCCAACGTCAACATAGTTCTTTGCCGACAGTTCTAGGCCTTGTGGATAAAACAAAAGGTGTGCTATTTCTATTTCGGATACATCGCGTGAAGGCAAGCCATCAGGTACACAAAGTCATTTAAAAGCAGTAGGCTACGCATGGAACTTGGCTAAACACCTCGCAGATATATCCCAACATTTTTAAAGAGTTCAAAGAACGACAGGTTAACGAATATGCTATAGAAAACACGACTACATGGTTAGTGCCAAGTTCTTCTCTTATGTTTTAGTCTAGCCTAAGTGAAATGAGTATGGTTCTCTGGGATAAAGCGAACCTTCCTTCATCAATGAATTTTGACGAGACAGAGCTGTAATCATTTTGACGAGACATAACGAGCTGTAATCAAGGGTGCTAACGCGATGAAAGCGCAATGTTCACGCCAGAATAACATTACCATAACTTGTAAACGATCTATTTCATGTTCGGTCAGTAGCAGCCTACTACTACTGGTAATATTTGTCATGGCATGTAGACTGCAATTTGTTCAATAATTATTGCCCAGATGTAGGATAGGCTACCCGAAATGCGCTAATTAAAGCCCACAGCATAACACCACCAAAGCGTGTTGAGTCCTAATAATAATAGCGGCTTATTGTTACAGTACGTGGTAGCAAATCATGTTATCAAAGAAATAGACGTAATGTAGGAATGCACACAGATATATTGCAACAGGTAATGGTGTAGGCCTATCTGACGAAGACCTGAGTGGTTGGAACGTCGTACTTGTACACTGGGCACAAAGAAGACTATCCTCACCTTTTTCCCTTTGCAACTGTCAAAGAAATCCCATAAACACAGGAAGGCCTAGGGTAGCCTACATCAGATGGCCTAAAGATTAGGCTCTTCTGCATAGCATTAAGTGATTTGCATGCAGTAATTTGAACACTGACCTTGATCTAGCCTACTTTGGCTATTTAAAGGTAATATATTGCCAAAACATTACACAATATAAATGAGCTATAACAAACAATAAAGGATTTAATCACACACAAACTATTTTACTGACTACAAAAATAATAATTATGTAGGACGTTTAGAAATTTGAAACCCAGAATTGACCAAAAGTGCACCAAATTCAACACAAATGACTCAATACACTTGGAGGAGGCCTGCGTCCTTTCTTTTCCAGATATTTTAGGATTTGGATATCGCTTCAGTATCGAGTATCAAGATATTTATGGCAGGTATTGTATCAAAGTCATAATTTTGGTATTGTGACAACACTATGCCAGAGCCACTCTGTTTTCTAGATGTCGAGGATCGGAGGCTCTACCACCAACAAGTGATCCTGTTCAATGGCATATTAGAAGAGCACATTATCAAGCTCTAGTATGGAGGCAAGCACACATACCAAATCCAGTGTTACTAGAAGTAAAATGTTTTTTACTTGACGGTTGTTGCTGACGGTAGATGCAGTTCTGCATTAGACTTATTCCCGCTATCTAAGTTCATAGGATATATTCTGAGTTGAAGGTTATCCGTGCAATTTGTTATTGTGATGAAATGCATTAAACACCACGAGTGACTCACTATGTTAGCAATAGCAATAAAAATATGGTTGTGTTTTGATTAGAATTTCTGAGTTTATTACATGTTAACTGTAATCATGTTCCCATTAAATATGTTAATAAACTATAGTATGGCTTCTTTAATGCTCAAACATGTATTTAGAGAACACTTTTATTTGGTTTTAGTGATTACTTTTGAAATCAACCCAATTTAGGGAAAATAAGCAAAAATAATCGCTATTTTATGTTAAAATGCTGATTATGCGGCTTAGAACTCAGAATTGAGCTTGGTAAACAAAATATTCAGAATCAGCACCCTCAAATTAGGTAAGAAGGGTGGTTTACCAACTTTTCCTCAAATTTGCCGTCAGAAGTTCTCTTCTGAGAAGCTGCTCTCCCTCTAAACCAAGGCGGCGGATTCATAAAGAAACGCAAGCACCCACACCATAAGTTTATCTAAATTAGCTATGTACCAAAAAATACATTTTAACGTGACTCGAATAGCTGTAAACAGTGTTGTAAGGCTGCGTGTACAAATTCCAAGCTGCAAGTTACCGTTCACTGGTAACTTGCAGCTAGCTCGGCTGGTGGCACTGTTGCTAAATTACGTTATGAAGTTTGGCACAATACATTCTCACTCAGGATAGGGATCATTAATACTTTCCACTATCCCAAAGATTTAGTATACATCTCTTCTATGATTTATTTCGATTTTATAATGTTGGCAATTACATAATCATTGAAAAAAACATATAGTTCTAACATGAAATAAACGTTTTTCCTTCTTTTTTGAATCAACCTTCCGCACCTCCCCTCAAATTATTTGGCGCCCCCCAAGGGAGGCGCGCCTCACAGTTTGGGAACCTCTGAACTAGCTAATTGTTGCAATCAAAACTTCCGTTTGAGAACCGATTTCTTGTTCAAATTGCGCTCCTTCTCTCCAGAGACGTTGGTACACATGCACACTCACTCTGCCAAAACACATCACACGGGATCAAACCCCTGTCTCCCGCATGCCAGCTCTTGTCTGTGACCACTGTACTATTTGCTTCCACAAGGAAATAGTGTTTGCAGGTAGTTTATAGCCCTGAACGTCATATTCACGAAATTTCTGTTAACTAACAAACTGACGGTTGTATGTGTTCACTGAACCAAGATTATGAAAATAAAACACAACTTTTCAATTTAAAACTTAATCTGAACAGATATAGTGCCGAAACCTTTCAGAATTCTTCACTTTCTGCTGACAAAAAACGAATGTCCGCCATGTTTTTTGTGCACGTGAGCAATGTCTTTATGTTGTTATGTCACAGGGTATGAATAGCTCAGCTGTGTGGCCAAGGCTATTCGTACCAGGGGTGTAAATAGACACTCCGTATATATATATATATATATATATGTGTTTTTGTGTGTGTGTCTTAGTCTGTGTGTGTGCTGGATCCTACCCTCACGTCATTAGCGTCTGCACCACACACCCCATCCAATTCAGGGTCGTGGCTCAACACACTACTTTTGGCATAAAATCATCATGCTGGTGTGTGTGTGTGCGTGTGCGTGTTGTATGGCTGTGTCCTGTGTGGCACTGTAAGCTGGGAACATGCTCATGTTCCTCCCGAGATTCTGCGTGACAGACGCTGGTGTGTGTGTGTTGCTGTTGTATTGCTGGTGTGTGTGTGTGTGTGTGTGTGTTTGTGTGTCTGTGTGTGTTGGATCCCACCCTCACATCATGAGCTTCCGTACCACAAACCTCATCCAGCTCAGGGCACAACTATGTTGTCCTCACCCCACCTGCAGGATATTGGAGAGAAGAGGATCATCAGTCCCTGTCCATAACAACCGTCTCCCAATGAGCCAGACTGCATGAGAGACAGAGGCTCTATTCTGACATCACTTAACAGCTAGGGGTGGGTATCGAGGACCGGGATTATATTATTACTGGTCTGTGATTGGTAGGTACGGTAATATCGTTATGTTTTTGGACATACGGTGCTGCTATTGTTTTTATATAACATTTATTTGTTTATCTAAGATTGCTGTCACTTTCCAGATCATGTACTGTATGACTCTGACGATTTGTGGAGGGAAGCACACATGGGGTGTGTTCGAAACGGGAGACAGCTGCCTAACTGCCTCCCTCCCTACATAGAGAGCTGTCTCACTAGACATGACTTTGGATTAAATGCATCTTTTAAAAATGAGCGTAGCACTCTAGAATCTTTGGTGAACACTACGGTATGACGTTAGCAAAGGCTTACGTAAGCTAGCAGGCTAACGGTATAAATTAGTTTTACGGCCGGCAGATATATCAGACCAGACGCTATTAATGGTTACAACAATGGCATAATCAGATAGTAAATTGTTTATTTCTTATCTCTAATCTACAAATCTAAGCAAAATAAGGTCACACAAATGACACAAAATTTCGGCGTCCACCACTCTAGTTCATCCAAAACAAACCAGAAAAGGGACTCAAAGTGCTAAATACCGGACTTTTCCTTGAATAGAATTGGAATTGTGTCTGAAATGTTATGGTGAGCTTATCGGAATGGTGTGCGTGCTGGCTCAGGGATTGATCTATCTCGCTCCGCTCCGAATCTTTGGTAAAAAGTTAGAAGGGGGGGGGGGGGGGGTGAAAGATTGATGTATGAGTAAAATCAGAGGTTCTAAAGACCTGAGAGACATGTTTAGATATTTACTCACTCTAGTTTCTCCAATTGACAGTGTTGGTCCTTCACAAGAGCACAGAGTGGCTCTACGGCTGATTTACTAATATGGTCATTGTAATTCAGGTACAGCTGTTTGAGTTTTGATGAGTGTGATGTCAGAGCACAGATCAGATAGAAACAGCTAATATTGGTTAGAGTACAGTTCTCCAGCCTGAAACAGAGTAAAACATCTGAATATTAATCACCAATCCTCTACACATACACACTCTCTCTCACACGTTCTTTTACACACGCCTACACACTCTCCTTCCTCTCTTTAACACAGACACACACACATCCTCCATCACACACAGACACACTCTCTTTCCTCTCTTTAACACAAACACACATATGGGGTGCCGATTGTAAAAATTCGGTTACAATTTTTTAGCTGATAAAATTTTCAACATTTAGCTCACTTAAATTCAAATGTAAAAAATACATGTTAAATGTTATATATAAATGTTATATCTAAATCTAAATGACAAATCTAAATGTTATATCTAAATCTTAAATTTATATCTAAATGTTAAGTCTAAATGGTATATATAAATCTTAAATTTATATCTAAATGCTGAATGTTAAATCTAAATGTTATATCTAAATGTGTTGCCAAGTGTAAAGCTAAATATTTAGAAAATATTCAAATCCCCAAGGAAACCACACCCACTGCAGTGGCTTCAAATCACGCGGCACCGATTGCACAGCACCCTCGGCATTCATCCCTCATGCTATTTCATTCATCTCGATCAGGAGGGAGAATGAAACATGTTGCACGTCCCACTTTTGCTTAAATATTTCCTGAATGGTTGAAACGGTTGGCTGAAAATGCAACTGTATTTGACAGAGGACAAATGTAGGTTGCTAGTGACAAAATATTAGCTTTCAACGTGGTATGAACTCTTTGCAAATTACGTTTCATTAAAACGTGTTTCATCCATCCCGGCTCTCCACGCTATTTGGATCGGTATCTCTAACACTCAATGAATAACATCTCAACGCTAAATATGATCCGTAATTGAAGCCTGTCATTGGATAGCCTCGTCATATGGGTGCTCCACATCCTTCTTTTAGACACCAACGCAAATTTACCAAGAAGAGCCAAACGTCTTCGTCCATGGCGTTTAAGATCATTGAGTCTTTCAACTTTGAACTGCTCCCTGCTTCTCTTCAATTTCCTTTCCAAATTACTTTTTATTCTCCAAAGACGTTGATCGCAAGAATCCGACATTCTAAGGATCGACACATAGCACTGCACTAGGATGCAAAGCAACTTCACTTGCATTTGTAGGGTGCTAAAACTGTGGGCAGCGTGCAGTCGGTTGCATCTGAAGGCCCACACATAATAAGGCCTATGCCTATCACTCTACACGCCCCCTGTTGCACGTCACATTTTAATTTGCTAGCTGGTCCTAAATGCCGGATCATGTGAAAAGACACAGCAGGCCGACAAATTTTCACCTTGTTTTAAGACACACGAAGCGGCAAAAGACGTCTCTTCTTCCTGCAAATTTTGCTTGGTCTAAGTGTAAAAGGGGCTATAGACACACTCTCCTCCCTGTCTTAAACACAAACACCTTAACTCACACACAGACACACTCTCCTCTCTCTCTCTAACACAAACACACACACACCCTCCCTCATACACAGCACACCATCCTCCCTGTCTTTAACACAAACACACACACAGAGACACTCTCCTCCCTCTCTCTACAAACACACATACACCCTCCCTCACACACACCCACTCTCTCTCTCTCACATAAACTCACATACTCATTCTCACTCACTTTCTTTCACACATGCCTACACACTATCCTGCCTCTCTTTAACACAGACACACACAGACACACTCTCATCCCTCTCTCTAACACAAACTCACACACAACCTCCCTCACACTATGGACATTTAACACAAAACCCCCTCCACTCACTCTACTATACACACACACACACACACACACTCTAGCTGCTGTCTTTAATCTTTAACCCCCCCCCCCCCCCCCACATACACATTCTTCCTGCTGTCTTTAACCCCACCATCACAACCCAAACACACTCTTGCACACACACTCCATAAGCACACACACTCTCCCTGTTGTCCTTAACCCCCCCCCCCCTCAACACACACACACTCCTCCCCCCTACACACACCACCACACACTCACATATACCCCCCACACACACACATACACACACCTTACTTGTCTTTAACCCCACTACTACACCCACAACACACTCACTGTTCTACACACATACACACACACACATTGTCCCTCCACACACTCACTCTACCTCCTGTCTTTAACCACCACTACCACACTCGCTCTCCTACACACACACACACACACACACACACACACTATTCCTGTTGCCCCTCCCACTCATACACTAATACACACACACACACACACACACACACACACATATATCCATCCTCCTCACACAAACTCACTGCATGCAATGGTGCTTACCATAGTTTCTCCAGTTTGCAGTTTTGATGACTAAGAGCAGAACATAAAAGTTCCACTCCTGAGTCCTGCAGCAGCTTATTGCCACTCAGGTCCAGCAGTCTGAGATTTGATGACTGTGATTTCAGAGCAGAGGCCAGATAGGAACAGGTCTTTTCAGTCAGAATACACTTATTCAGCCTGAAACAAAGTTAACCTGTTACTGCAGAGGAAGATTCCCGCTTCATTTTGAACAATTTGTACTTACACACTATAATACTCATAATCTCAAAATGTACATACAGCACAATTGAAGAAGACAATTGGATTCTATTTCCTTTTCCTTTCGTTTCCTTTTCAGGGCATCACAAGATACAATGTCCAAAAATACTATAATCTTTTAGGTTTACAGTGTGTGCATGGATGCTGGAGAAGAAAGGAGCAGTTCATACTCTACATTCTGATTCACCAGGTTTTTGGAAAACAAAGTACAAAGTAACGAGCAGATATAAAAACAGCTGCTACACAGTAATTTCTAATAGGTGCATTTAGGCTTTTCCAAGTGTCCATAACCTCTCCAAACTCTCAAAATAGTACAGACATATGGTACTCCATTCCAAGCTAGTACTAATATTTCCTTCAAGTAAACCAATATGATGGCTTACTATCTATCTGCAATGTACGCAAAACTGCTCAATTGCCTAAGACTACTGGACTTCAGGGTCAGCCAATTGACCTGTCGCTAAGTGCTGCCCTTAGAACGCAGATGAGCCAATGACAGTCCAGCCTCAACTGACTCGGACATCAGCTTGAACAGCAACATAGGAAACAACAGGGAGGAAATTAATGGGGGATTTATGGAGTTTATTTCCTCAAAAAACCCAGACAGTCATGGTCAAACGATGTGCATGGGGGATGTGTAAAACCGATAGGCTAGAAAACGGGTATATTTTATCAACAGTAGCCAAGACGTCTTTTGCGTTTGCAACAGCTCGACACAATGTAAGCTGACAACATGGTCACGTGGGCACAGTATTCAGGTTCCCTGTTAAATCCCAAGATGAAAATGCTCATTAGCCATCTACTATATCCTTACTACATCGAATGCTAATGTAGCCTAACTTATCTCAGTCTCAATCTTCCACTAGCTAGCTGATTTTTGCAATGTGATCTTTATAATCGCTCCACTGTAAGCTTGTCACCTTCTGTGTGCATTTTAAAGTTTTGAATATACCCCTCCATAGCATAACTAAGTCCCTTTTGAATGCTTCTGGAGGAAAGTAAATCCTTTATCGACCAAAACATCTTCATAGTCTGCTTTGATATACTGTCAGCTGCCATTTTTTATTATGTATTTCTAATCAAGTCTGGTTTGTTTGTCCGAGTTACTCACGGTAACCATGGGGGGCGGAGCTTAGCAACAGGTGAATTCAACAGTCTACAAGAGCTTGTGCTTGATTGTGTGATGGCATTAGGTCAGCAGATATGGAGTGTGATGGAAGAGGGGGAGACGCTGACAGCCCTTGAGGTGAGTTAAGTGGAGGAAGCTGCACAAACACACAAACCTTCTCACACACACACAAACTCTACATGCTTTCCTTAAAGTGGAAATGAAGCAGTCAAATAAAACAGATGTCTATAGCACTAGTTAAATATTTAAATATACCTTAAATACAAATAAAGTCAGAAATATGACCTGTTATTCAGAATAAAGCACCAACAAGTTGCATTAATTTCAGCTGTGCGCCGCCATCTTTGTTTTCAGAAAATGATGACATCACAAGAATGGTTGGTACAACATTCTATGCTGTTTACATAGCGGCTTTTACTGTCTACAAGCGGCTGTCATAGCCTCACAGTTAGCTTACTGCCGCAACAAAATGGATATGGACGGATGGGATAGACCCACCAATGAGGACAGGCATCCAATTGCCTATGCTTTTGAGCCAGTAAGTGCAGTGGGAGTTTTAGTGCCCCCAGAGCCTGACTATGGAGGAGAAATAGATGATCGAGGGAGAGGTGTATCTGAGCGCACAGAAAACAATCGGTGGTGCTTATGTGGGGGTTGTGTCCCTATGTTCACTGACATGGCACACATGGAGAGTGTCTGCTGCCAGGAAATGAACCTGGGACATCTCATCCAAAATAACAGATATATCACGTCCACTCCTACGTGCCAAATGCTGTCATTAAAGCGAGACGTTGGAGGTTGCAATGCGGTCGCTGAGGGACATCCGAGCCGAAACACTGAAATGCCCAATAAACAGCAGTTAACCAACTAACACACTCTTGATAGGTTGTGCAGAGGGGGTAGGCTAGGGGACTACACTGATCACCTGAGACTACACTAATTTTTACACCCATACTCAGTTGTTCTGCAATGTATTATCATGGTAGAAGCTGCGATACAGTACTAGCATAGCATAACATAACAAGCACATACTGTAACTAGCATAGCATGAACCCTAACATCTATGGTTGCTACAACCGGCACATCTGTGCATTTATTTACTTAAATTGAACAGCATGTTATTTTATGTTAGCTTACATAAACAAATAAAACTCAGAAGCCTTACAGTCCATAAACAACGTCTACCCACAAAACCATGCCTGTATCACAGACCTAGGCTACTGCAGAGTAGCCTACACAAGTCAGGAGTAGGCTAGTGTACCCACAACAGGTTCTCACCAGGTTTGCAAGTCTCTGCAAATAGTTTCCACTACTACTTGAGTGAAACAAATGCAATCATTGATACCAATCAATCACAAAAAGAAACCTCTTACTCACACATGAGAAGTTCGCTCCCCCGAGTTTATTCACCAATTCATCAACGATGCAACTGCATTTTCAGGTCGCGGTAATCCACAAGTTGTGCGAGAACATCCAAACACATTATTGCGACTGAAGTTAAATCTAACTAGATGTACCGCAGAGCGGTACAAAATATGACCGCCGCCCAGTCCAGCACATTTTTTCCACAAAAAGAAATCACGCTGAAAGGCCTATATGATTCTAACTGTCTCACTAAATTGGATTATCCACACTCAATTCTCACTGGTATCTGCTAGACAACAAGTACCAAAACATGATCGTTCATAGATTTCACATGTAAAATTCATTTTATACAACCCCACCTCCATCTTGCCTGTTCATAATTCTGAGAAATTCTTGATTGTTTGTGTTATGTTTATGTTCTGTTATGTGTGTGTGTGTGTGTGTGTGTGTGTGTGTGTGTGTGTGCGTGCTTGTGTGTGTGCCTGCGTATGTGCCTGTGCAAGCCAGCGTACATATGTCTACTGTGTGAGTATGTGTCATACGTATGATTACTGTGAATGTGTGTGTGTGTGTATCTGTTTGTACACATGTGTGCACATGAAATGGGTTAACATGACCCCTGGAGGCAAATATACGGAAAAAAATGGTCATCCTAGGCCCTACAGTTCTCAAGATATTCACAGAGAACTGTGTCTGCCCTACCCTCCTTTTTGTGTTTAACTAGGTGGCGCTATACATGAAATGAGTGGTTATGGAATGGGATCAACATACAAAAAAAATGGTCCTCCTAAACCCTACGGTTTTCAAGATATTCACAGAAAACTGTGTCTGCCCTACCCTCCTTTCGGGGGGTCCAGTCCAGCGGGGGGGCTACAGATCAAAACGAAAAACGATGGTTCCATGCTATCCATGTGGGGTTACATGCCCACCAAGTTTCGTGTACCCCAGTCTTTCAGTGTCCCGGGAATCATTGACGGAAATTTGGGCATGCTTCGCTGCGCGGCGGTCATAATTAAGTACTGTCTCTGATAGGCCTACAGGCTTCATTACAGCAGCCCTTGTTCTTGTACAAACACAAAAACAAACATAAACAGAATTTGCGTAGGCATATTGAAATAAAGTGAACGTCCGCTAATGGATAAAACATCCACGAACAAACGCTAACCATTCTGATGACGTAGCGCCTGCATTTTTAAAACATGGCCGCGCCCTAGTGGCGAAAGTCGTTATTGACATGTCATTTTCCAGTGAAACTACTTGAATTTCAGATTTAATGAAAATCCATGTATCTTCAAAAATGAAAAAGCAACCAAAAAATGGTCACAGTTCTCACTGCTTCATTTCCACTTTAACCCCACCACCAACACCACACACACACACACACACACACACACTACCTGCTGACTTTCTCCTCCGCCACAGACTGGCTCACCAATTTACACATATACACACATTGCCCCCCGCCTAATACCCCCATTCACATACACACACATTTCTCCCCACACACACACATACTGTACCTGCTGTCTTTACCCCCCACTACCACACCCACAAAACACACTCACTGCCCTACACACACACACACACTCCCCCCTCAAACACATACACCTCCTGTCTTTAACCCTCTGAGGTCCCGATCCCCCCAGGGGGAATTTTTGGTTTTTGTCAAGTTATGTTTACACTGAATTTTAATTTAATCTAATTTCATTACATTCACTTTACTCTCATATTATTATTGTTGAGGTTTTCCAGAATATAACCATACGTGTCACTTTTGATGTTTTTAGTTAGATGAAATACTTCAAAAATGTCAAGTTGTCTCAAAGTGTCTCACAGGCCCCTGGACCTCAAAGGACCACCACCACACTCCCTCTCCTACACACACACACACACACACACACACACACACACACACACACTACCTGCTCTCTTTAACCCCTCCCCACCATACACACACACACATCCCCCCACACAAACTCCCTACATGAAATGATGCTTACCATAGTTCCTCCAGTTTGCAGTTTTGATGACAAAGAGCAGAGCATAAAAGTTTTGCTCCTGAGTCTCGCAGTTCATTGTCCCTCAGGTGCAGCCGTCTGAGATTTGATGAGTGTGATGTCAGAGCGGAGGCCAGATAGGAACAGCTCTTATCAGTCAGCTTACAGTCCACCAACCTGAAACAGAGTTAAACAGCTGAATATACACCAATCCTCTACTCACATACACACAGACACACACACACAGGCCCGTCGCTAGAAGGCAAGCAAACCAAGCAATTGCTTGGGGCCCCGAGCTGGCCAGGGGCCCCAAGACAACGACTGGTTAAGAATAAAATGCAACGACAAACTGTGAGCGCCCCTTTGATAGTCAATGCAGTAAAGTGCAACGACACTGTTACCGGCAATACCGGGATCCCCCTCAAGGGGGCCCCTCTCAGTAGTCGCTGACAGCAGCCAGCCAGCCAGGTTCGTGATCTCTGCTTCCGGCTAAATATAAAACCTCGGCAGTCATAATGAAGCGGAGTTATGCGTCCGGAAGCATGAAAAGAAAGAAGAGAAAGAAAGAGGATGACAAGAAAAAACAAGATAGTGGTACAGTAAGTGATAAATTACACTGGATAAAATAGCTCTACTTGTCTTGTACAAATGGTGTAATGTCGCGGCAGGAAGGCTAGCCTAGCAAAAAATGTTTATGTTAACTATCTGCTTGTAACAAACTAGAACAGTTAGCGCAACTTTTTTTTCGAATGGACGGAATATGGTTACATACTGTAATATGTTTATTAACGGGATAAGGAAGACGCAGATCTGTTCCAGAATCACTGTTTATCGTATTTAATGACATAACATTGCTATAGCTTTGTAATAGGTTTTGATGAAAGTGGCATAGCTTCACTGCTATACTAACTATTCGACCGTGATAATCTATTTACCAAATGGGGGTTAGGAAAACCACACAATAAATTCCGTGCATCAAAGCAGACTGGAACTTTCATGTCTAGTAGTATTCATGCACGCCAGCTGTTTACTGTCTTTAAAGCACCAGGTGCGTCTGTCTAATTATCAAACAGCAGGATGTTTAAATGCTATGTTAAGCTACAAGTAGGCCTAGGTCAATGTATAACATTAGCTTGGGATGTTTTTACAGTAAGCATTGGTAGTTGTGAAAGCAGCTGCATCCCTTCTAAATATCAAAATATGGAAATGCTAACATATCTTTTCTTTCTCCATGTACAGTTTTGCTTTGGGCCCCCAAATTCCTTGAAATGACCCTGCACACACACACACACAATACACACACACACACACACACACACACACACGCATATGCACTCTCTCACACAAACTCACAATATTTCTTTCACACACCCTACACACTCTCCTTCCTCTCTCTAACACAAATACACACCCTAACCACTCCCTTTCATACACACACACACACACACAGCCCCCCCTCCCCCATCACACACACACACACACACACACACAGGTACACCCCCCTCCCATACACAACCCATGAACCCCCCCCCCCCCAACACACATATACACTACACATTACACCCCCCGCAATCACACACACACACACACACACACACACACACACACCATTTCATCATTCACACACAGGTAGAGCTGGCTCTTGAGCAAAATAATTTAATTACTTATAATTTCATGACAATTAACTACTTGAACTTGAACTTGATTGCTGACATAAAACAGCATTTGGCTATTTGCTATTTGATCAGTCCAGCAAATTGCAAACCTCTGACACAGAGTCTGTCGACATGTCCTAGACCCTCCATAAATTAGAACTACAGTGGGCAATGCTTTGACTTGGCCAGCTTCCCTCGTGGTCCGCGGGCGGGATCACACGGTATCACGCGACTTTAATTTGTATTTTTCCAGTGACGCTGCAACAACCCAAACAACCGGCAGATGTCTCAAGTGAGCAGGGTGTCTCGTAAAAAGAAATGGAGCCTGGAAAACCCTACACAGACTTCACTACAGACTTTAGCAGACTGGTTTAGAAATAATTTAATAGCCAGAAATATGCCTGCCCTGCCCTAATAAAGAAATATTTGGTTAACTGCGAGTGAATCCCGTTTGCAGCCGTAGACGAAACGCAGGACAAATTAAACATTCTGGTTTTCTCCGAGTGCAACGATGATAGACAGACATCATTTGGACAAAATATAGAGCATATTAACCTCCATTGCTCACCCAAATGCCTTCCTGTTACGTCCTGTTATCACGGAGTTACAGGCGATAAGCGATTTCTGATGGTCACAAGTTTACTTCATTAGCGTTTATTTTTTTGATTATTAAAGAGTGTTTTTCATTTAAAGGCTTGACTTCATGCTTATTCATTAGAGCATTTAGTGCTCTCCCCAGATGTTCACATTGCATGTTTGTTTGTAACCAGACGTGAACGGTAATGTGTTTCTTTTTAATAAACTGCCTGTACACTTACAAAGTTCTCAATGCTTCGGTTTACATGTAGAGACCCTCATTATGCTACTGTGTAAGTGTGGTTCTATTTTGAGCCTTGTTAGTGGTATAGAAATAGCGATTTCTTTCTACTGTATGTGTGCCCCGAAGGCTAGCGTTAAACGCTAATAAGCGGTTTGCAATAAAACTGGTCACATTCGACTAGCATGAAAACAAATCCCAGCGAACGGTCGAACTCGGTACACATGTGTTATTAACCCCTAGGTTCATTTTGCGCTGGAATTGTCCTTTAAGATAGTCTTAGTCAGTGTTTCAGGACATTAGTGCCGTCTCGTCGTCGTCTCGTCTTAGTCATGAAAAAAAAGGTCGTTGGCGAACATATTTCCTCTCGTCTCGTCTGACGAAATTAACACTAGTGGTGGCCTAAGATCAGTGATGCCAGTAACGCGTTACTTAGTAACGCGTTAGTCTATTTTTACCACTTTTTTCAGTAACGAGTAATCTAACGCGCTACTATTTACAAACCAGTAATCAGATTAAAGTTACTTATCTAAGTTACTGTGCGTTACTATTTTTGTCATTTTCCTTAATAAAAATATATATTCTTTGCTTTCTTCTTGTCTTGCATTAATGTCATGTAGCTCACGTTTTCAGCATGAGGACAATTCACGTGCAGCGACACAAACGTAAACAACAATGGAGGGAGAGAGAGAGATGCACATTTCATCAGTCATTACTTTGAGTTTGTGTCAGCTAAACATGACAACATTAAGGTACATTGTACATTCTGTGCTGGCGACAAAGTGCTGTCTAGCTAGACATCCCAAGTCTCCCGAAGTTTTGGGAGTCTCCCACATATTGATAGCGGCTTCCTGACGCCCGCAAATTACATAAAATCTCCCGGAACCTAGAGCGAACAAGAGCACGCAAGCCAGACCGGACTTCAAATCAAAGATTCTAGAATCTTTGCTTCAAATCGAGACAGAGAGCATCCTGGTCTGTTTTGCTAAATCAACCAATCCGTTTTCAGTGTAAGTGCTTATATCTCTTTTCTCCCAAACATAATTAATCAGTTCAGTCAGTGTATCTAGGAACAGAAGCGTCATGGCAGCGTCAGTGCCCCTCAAAAAGTTAGATTTAAGACCCATTTCACATCAGACTACACAAAAGTGTACCCAATTGTCTCAAAAGATTAAAACATAATGATAATCTTGCACACTGCACTGTTTGTAACAGCAACTTTAGCATTGCTCACGGCGGGTTAAATGATTGCAAAAGACTTGTTGAGGTGAGTTTAACAAGTGTAATTTCATTTGCATATTACTCAGGCCTATAGGCTACAAGATGGCTAGTTGCCAAGGCTACATGAAAAAAAATCTACATATTTTACTATAACAATTTCTATCAATAGGCCTTCCTTATTTGGTGTACTTAGACATTATTGAACAAACATCTGAATTTCAGTATCTAAGTAGGTTAGGTTGGGATGTCTGCTATACATTGCTGTTAAAATGCACTTCCAGTATAGTGAGTATTGGCAAAACCGGTTATCATTTTTATGTTGAGGCGTTGGGGGTGTTGTCGGCAGCTGCTGAAAGTAACTAATAAAGTAACTTGTAATCTAACTTAGTTACTTTTAAAATCAAGTAATCAGTAAAGTAACTAAGTTACTTTTTAAAGGAGTAATCAGTAATCAGTAATCAGATTACTTTTTCAAGGTAACTGTGGCAACACTGCCTAAGATTGATGTGGATGTGGAACAGGTCTGCAAAGCCTGTGAGTCTTGTCAGATGGAACAGCGGATGCCTCGACAGGTGCCATTGCATCCATGGGAGTTTCCGGGCCAGAGCTGGAAAAGACTACATATAGACTTTGCCGGTCCATTCCTAGGTCACACTTTCATGACAGTTGTGGATGCATACTCCAAGTGGCTGGAGGTGTTCAAAATGCCCAACATCACCTCACAAGCCACCATCACAAGACTAAGGAGACTGTTTGCAGCAGTCTTCCTGAGCATGTTGTCACGGGCAATGGAACGCAGTTTACGTCCGAAGAATTTAAAAACATGGAATTCTGCACTCAACCAGTGCCCCTGGTCACCCTGCCAGTAATGGTCTTGCCGAAAGGTATGTGCAGACATTTAAAAGTGGAATGAAAAAGCTTGGACGGACCACAATGGATTTAGAGGACAAGATCTCTGTATTCCTGATGCAGTACCGCTGTACTCCAAATTGCACTACAGGCCAGTCGCCTGCAGATTTGTTTTTGAACAGGCATATGCGCACTTGCCTGGATCTGATCCATCCTGACACAACGGTCACTGTTCGCAAGAAACAGTACATGCAAAAGTTCTACCATGACCAGTGAGCGGTGAACAGATCTTTTCTCAGGATGACCCTGTATTTGCAAAATACAGCGGGGGGAAGAGAGAAATGGATTCCTGGAGCAATAGTGGAGCAAACAGGTCCAGTGTCCTACAGAATTCAAGGGACAGACACAGACACCACATACAGGCAGGGTGCGATTTGTGTAAAAACCAGAAGAGGGGATGATTTTGAATAAGTTTGTAACTACCCCCCCAACCCCCCCCCCCCCCAAAAAAAAATGAACGAACGATTCATAGCCTAGTAATGTCATGGCTAATAATACCCTATATTATTTTTGCCACCTTTGTAACATTTTAGTTTTAGTTTACCGTGGTGTTTGACTATGATGATCAGCTCCTCTAATGCAGGGTAGGACTACGTTTTGACAAGCATACAAATTCACCTTGTTCTTGCCCCATCTGAAATGACTTCTCTACTTTTGCTGCCTCCATCCTTTCTGTGTTTGTTGTGTAAAAAAACGTTGTATATGATGGCACTGAAGTCTTAAGTTAGTGAATTGGCTAACAGTGTTAGTTGGAAACCAAATAGCCTACACATTGCGCTACACGCTGCGTAGGCTACGTGCATTCTCTCTCCTGCTGATTTGCGTTCAGTAGCCAAGTGCGTAATATTGCAAAAGTTGAAAAAATAAATGTGTTTATTGTAGCCTACAGAAAATAAATAGCCTATCATACTGTCAGTTAATTGCAGTGCAGTGAAGAGTTTGGAGAGTAAATAGGGCAACTTGAAGTTTTATGAAAATAATTTACGAACCAGAACATAAAGACCATGAAGCTTCTATTTCTTGCAGCTGTTAAAACACCCGCTAGATAGTTTAAATACCCACCAACATTCGTTTTTGCGGTACAGATTATTTCTAAAAGTTATTTGTCTACTACTGGCTGATTTATCAAACGAGTGCTTTCTCGTTCGTCCTCCGCAAACTACAGGTGTTTCGGTAGAGAGTCATTGAATAATCGATGCCAAGCAATTTCTGTAACACTTTTTGTGACATTCAGCAAATATCTCCTCATTTAATGTAAGTTCCTTCGGACAATAGGCCTACGTTCTATTCTACGTGCAGTTGTCCTCCATCTCAGTTGCATCAGTTTTCTAATTTTGAAGGTTCTAAAACATTATTATGCTTCACTGAATCCTTCTCGTTTTCTTTCATTTGTCCAGCTAAATTTTCCATTGAACCTAGCCATTTATGATGGATTACACACTCGACATTCTGAAATGTCCTGCACGATCAAGGCCAAATTAAGTTATCACGCAGCCACTGTGTCAGCAGCATCAGTGCTGACGGTGACGGTGCGTTTCTGATGTCAGATTATTATGTAGGCTAGCCTACTAGACTGTTCTCACGTTGCAGCGCTTTACTTATATGAAGTAGCATTAATCAATATGAGGGGCAGGGGGGGATAAATGTTGTCCCCCCCGACGATAAAAATAATTTAGCAGAGGTAGGGATAGGAAAACCAGAGGGGGGGAAATCCTCACCATCCCCCCCTACAAATCGCACCCTGCATACAGGAGCCATGGGGATCAGTTGAGATCTCGTGTCACAGCCGATGAACTGGATCTGAATACTGACTGTGCAACCACTGACACATCAGCCCAACCCGGTGTGATCGAGGACAATATGTCAGCAGATGCTGATCCTGTGCACATGGACAGTGACGAGTTGCCAACAGCATCTCAAAGTCTACGTTGCTCAGCCAGAGAGAAGAAACCGCCTGAGCGCGATGACCCTTAAAATGCAGTTCACTTCTTTTTGCAAAATAGGTTCAACATTGGACTATGGGTCGAATGGACTGTTTTTGATTAACACTGTTCTAGCACAATGTATTTAAAAGAAAAATGATCACACTGGTTTCAGAAAAAATGTTTGTTAGGATATGGGTATCTGTTACGGTCCGTGTAACGCTTATCAGTTCAATTTTCTATTCCAAAACTTAAAAATGGAAATTGGAAAATGTATTTCGATTTCCTAACATTGTGTTTTTTTGTTCGCCAGGTAAATACGCGAGTAAGATTTTGGAGTCGTTTTTTTTATTTTGAGCTTGATAGAAAATTGGATAATTGAAAAAATAGAAATTCGGAAAGGTTCTGTTCTGTATCTGCATGCGTCTCCGAAGCCAACCCCCTACCAACCCTCGCGGCTATTCCCTGATTAGTGGCTGCGCGCAGAAAACGCAGACGAGTCGTTGCGTTTCCGTGGGCTTTAAAATGGGCGAATGTTTGGTATCTCAGCTCATGTATGTACATTTTGGCAGGGGGGGGGCTGTGGTTGTACACATTCTGTGGTTGTGGAATCTACACGTTCGGTGGTTGTACCGCTGCATTAAAAATAAGTCCCCACGTTACGTAGCTGGTCCAGTCAACAGAAAAGCTTGATGCTGAACCCTCGAGCAGTTTAAGCTCTCCCTGCTGCTCAATACGCTCCAATATGTGTGAGCCGAGCAGTACTAAATTAATTCATGATTTTCTCTCACTTAGGTCGTTTGTCCTAGGCTACTGATGTTGTCACTCTGCTCTGCTTGTGAAGCTGACCCTGGATTCAATAGCGTGGACTCTCTGCATTACAATTGTCTTTACAACAAGCAGAGGGGCATGACCACTGTAATTACAGAATTAATGTTACTATTGTTGTTGAGAAATGTAGACACTATGTGTTGTGGGACAGTTACACTCAAGCCTTATGTGCCTAGTTTCCCCCAGCATTTCATTTATATTCAACTCTGTAAGTTAGAGCTGAACTTTATCATTAAACTGTTGATGATCATGCAGTTTTGTGTAGCCTACATGACAATCAATGTTATATTTGCACCAACCCGGGACCTAGTCAATAAGAGATTGATGTTAGAAATGATTTACAAGAATATACAAATAATATCTTCCATAAAAAGGTATGTTACAAGGATACAAGGATACAAGTTTTTTGTCACATGCATATAGTTACTGGAAGTAAGAAATGCAGTGAAATTATGTCGGGGATGTGTGTTGGAGAAGCTTCCTGATGAAATAATGTGCTGTGTATGTGGGGGGGGGGGGGGGGGGGGGAAGGGACTTACTATTGCAAGCAGAGTCCTGTATGTATGATGTATGTGAGTGATGACAGTGAAGATGTGTGTGTGGGCGGGAGGGGAGTGGAGCAGTGACTGTGTGTGTGTGTGTGTGGGCAGTGTGCTGTAAGTCTGTTGGGGATGTGTGTTGGAGAAGCTTCCTGATGAAATAATGTGCTGTGTATGTAGGGGGGGGGGGCAGGGACTTACTATTGCAAGCAGAGTACTGTATGTATGATGTATGTGAGTGATGACAGTGAAGATGTGTGTGTGGGCGGGAGGGGAGTGGAGCAGTGACTGTGTGTGTGTGTGTGTGTGTGTGTGTAGTGTGTGTGTGGGTAGGTGGGGGCAGTGTGCTGTAAGTATGTAGAGGATGTGTGTTGGAGAAGATCCTGAAGACAATGTGCTGTGTATGTAGGGGGGGGGGGCAGTGTGCAGCAAGTATGTAGAGGAGGCTTACTGTAGCAAGCAGTGTGCTGTATGTATGTGAAGTGATGACAGTGATGATGTAAGTGTGTGTGTTGGGGATGGGGGTGGGGTGGGGGGTGCAGAAGGCTAGGCAATCAAGGACATGGGTAGATGGAGGAGAAATCAAAAATAATAAATAAAAAGTTCTATGGAAATGTGCAAAAGTTGGAGAAAGTCAGATATGTGTGTGTGTGTGTGTGTGTGTGTGTGTGTGTGTGTGTTTGTGTTTTGCACCTGACCCAACCCACAGACTTTGGGCATGACCCTCTGTATGGGAGTGCAGATTTACAGCAGTTGCGGTACATTCACTTTTCAACAGCTTATCCCAGCTTTGAAGACATCTTCTACAGCACAGTCATGGGGGACAATGTTTTTTCACACAGGCCCTGCTTTCATACATTGATATTACAAACAGACTCAGTAGGAATTACCTTTAAACTTTCCATGAACTATGTCACATCTGTTTGCAAGAGAATTGTGAGGTTTTAATGCAACAATGTTCCACACAGTCCTGTTAATTTCCCACAGGTTTGTTTGACGCTGTATTGAAACACAAGTGACAATGTACTGCATTTACCTAAATATTTTTAGTTTTAGTTTTAAGTAGTAGGTTTCAAAACATGTGCGATGTTTATGCCCCCTGCACAAACATCACACTGTCACACATAGGTTCATGTTTGTCCTATTAAAAACACTTGGTTTGACCTGACCCTATTGTCTGTTGGTATTTATTTATTTATTTACATTTGCTTTGACCTGTTGTATGTACTCTAACATACCTTATTATGGAAGATATTATTTGTATATTCTTGTAAATCATTTCTAACATCAATCTCTTATTGACTAGGTCCCGGGTTGGTGCAAATATAACATTGATTGTCATGTAGGCTACACAAAACTGCATGATCATCAACAGTTTAATGAGAAAGTTCAGCTCCAACTTACAAAGTTGAATATAAATGAAATGCTGGGGGAAACTAGGCACATAAGGCATAAGTGTAACTGTCCAACAACACATAGTGTCTACATTTCTCAACAACAGTAGTAACATGAATTCTGTAATTGCAGTGGTCATGCCCCTCTGCTTGTTGTAAAGACAATTGTAATGCAGAATTAATGTTGCAACTGTTGCTGAGAAGAGTCCACGCTATTGAATCCTCCTGGGATCAGCTTCACAAGCAGAGCAGAGTGACAACAGGGAGAGCTTAAACTGCTAGAGGGTTCAGCATCAAGCTTTTCTGTTGACTGGACCAGCTACGTAACGTGGGGACTTTTATTTTTAATGCAGCGGTACAGCCACCGAACGTGTAGATTCCACAACCACAGAATGTGTACAACCACAGCCCCCCCCCCACACACCTGCCAAAATGTACATACATGAGATACCAAACATTCGCCAATTTTAAAGCCCACGGAAACGCAACGACTCGTCTGCGTTTTCTGCGCGCAGTCACTAATCAGGGAATAGCAGCGAGGGTTGGCTTTGGAGACGCATGCAGATACAGAACAGAACCTTTCCGAATTTCTATTTTTTCAATTATCCAATTTTCTATCAAGCTCAAAATAAAAAAAACGACTCCAAAATCTTACTCGCGTATTTACCTGGCGAACAAAAAAACATAATGTTAGGAAATCGAAATACATTTTCCAATTTCCATTTTTAAGTTTTGGAATAGAAAATTGAACTGATAAGCGTTACACGGACCTGTTACACTTACTGGTTTGAGTAATAAGGCACTGATTTATATGAGTTAAGTATCCAGTGTAGCAGAAGAGTACCATCATTTAAAAAGGGGGGTGATGTGATGTATTAAACTTTTGAGTTTTGGTATTTTGATAACTTGGTTGCGTAGACCAATCATCTCAGCCTAGCTAGTGAATGCTGGGATATCTGTATTCGGTTCCTGCTTGAGCCGAGAAAAGAGCGAACGTGCAGCAAGAGTGCTGACTGTCTACTGTGTGTTATTTAGTGGAATATACCTCAGCTTAATAATAATTTCAAATTTACAACAAAAAGGACCACGGATCTTGTGCGCTAAAATTAGGTTACAAACACTCAAAAGTTTTTATCAAGGGCACAAAAGGATACAGCTTTATGCTGCTGCAAAAAAGTTAAAGTATTTAATTCACAGAAAGTTAGAGAAGTAGTGTACCACAGACTTCAATAACAAATTGCTGCAAAAGCGACGCAAAAACAAATATAGGCCAAGCCTATTCAAAAAGACACACAAACAATGCGAAAAGTGCAAAAAGTAACAACAGTGCATCAAACTGAACCAGTACTGAAGCTCTAAGCCTGGCTGTCTTCTGGCCGTACTGAGCTCGAGGCCTCTCCGGACCCCCTCCTCAGATATTGCCAAAAAAAAGAAAAACAGTACCGCAACTTCCAGTCAAAAGTGTCCCGGACAAGCGCCCAAATAACTTATGTTACGGTTCCTCAGGGAAAACAGTCACATAAATCGAAAAACAAAACTAGGTTTAAGGCTCAAAAGGGTATTTATTTGAGTGTTCCCTAAAAAGGGCAGAAAGCAGGCTTAGAAAGCCGACGAAAATGCTCAAAATTGAGGTGGTAGCAGCCAGTAGGAAAAACCCAGGAAATGCTCTGCAGACCAGGTCCAGAATGTGCCGTTTGAAGAGGATGGCCAGGTGCACCTCATCCTGGCTAATTGGATCACCTGGTCAGGGAGCAAACACAGAAAACGTCAGGTAACAGCACCCCTACCACTCAGCCAGTAGGGTGTGCCAAAAATCATAACCGTAAATCATAAGGAACTTGGGTGGCCGTAACAGAGATATTGTCTTATATTGTCTTATATTGTCTTATCAATAAAAAATGAGCCATGCTGCGAAATGGTCTTGCCACACTGAGCTTCTGCCAAATCATACCCTTTTTTGACGCCTATTACTTTGAAAGTGTAGTTCTGGCTTCAGATACTATATCTACATTTCGGTGAATGATGCCGAACAAAAATCCTGCGAGTTCTCCTCAAAAACAGCATGAAATTGTTAATAAGCTCTTTAAGGCTAGTTTGCCACATGAGGATATAGCATTGCTAATCAAACAGACAGTGGAGGCAGAAAGAGAGACTCTGAGAGAGGTGGTAAGTGTCATGCTAACAGAGACTTTAGATAAAGCACTGTCGCCTCTCAGCGCTTGTATCTCGGAGAACGGAGCCCTGCTACGTTCTCTTCAAGACAACATCGACTGCCAAGCAGCTGAAGTTGAGGCTATAACCACTAAAGTAAACACTAAAGGCTCTGTTCGTCAAGTAAAAAGAGAAGCTAACCACTGCATTACTGAACTGAGCAAATTGCAGCTTAAAGGAACACGCCACCCAAAATCAGTAGTAATATATGTTCTTACCTTAACTTTCACGAGTTGAGTCATACCTCTCCCGCGCCGGTAGGTGCACTCAAACGCTCTGTCGCGCGGCGCGAATGTGTTAGCATGTTGCTATGCTAGCGGGCTCTGCCGTGGCCGTAGAGAGAGGAACATAGCAGTAATCAAACACCTCCATTTTTTCCCTACTTAAATACAGTTGCACGAGTAGTTGATAAAAATGTGTACGTCACACAACATGAAACGTGGCGATTTTCCAAGCAAATAAACAGGAGAACTACAATGTGTGGCGCAATAGCACTTGGGAGTACTTCGACCTAGCGTGGTAATATTATTAACACCTAATTGTAGATCCTATCCACCACAGAGTTTAGAATCCATGCTGGATCGACCCTCAGCCTCTCCCTCCCCTCTGAGCGAGAGAGAGGCACACACACTAGAGATGCGCTGATGGGCTATTTTTTCAACCATAACTGCATAGCAAAACTTATCATCCATCAGCCATCCATCAGCACCAAAGTTTGTTGACCAATTTTCAAAACTGCACCCGCCCACCATCCGTTGGTTGTTTTAATGTAGGCTATATGGGTGATGCAGCGCTGCTGACGTGAGGCTAGAAAGCCCTTGCCTGTTCTAGAAAGACTGATCTAATGCAGCAAATATATTAAAAGGCTGAAGTCGTACATTGGCTAGGCCTATCCCCAGAATATCAGCAGCAAACTCAGTCTCTGTCGCGCAGAACAGTCTCCAAATAAAACGCACATCGGCCTGTTGCCTATTCTGCCATGCAGCTTGTGACAATATATCGTCCAAAATGCTTGATTGCATTGCATTCTCCACATTTTTAGCTAAATTTTCATGTACCACATCAGCATTTTTGTTCAGTGAATCTTTTGTAAATTGCTTTACAATTACCGTCGGGACTATAGGCCTATATTGCCTGGCTTGCCTCAGCTTCGGTCACGTCCTTTTACAATTGTATCATTGTAATAAAAAACGCAATTTGCCACATAATTTCAGCATGCTCCTGGCCTACTAATTAATGCCTATTGTACTTTATTTTTTGCAAAAAGAAAGAAATCCTTGATAAAATAACAAGTCATTCACATTATAGGCTACTTTACACATATGTCAGGTTGACTGACAAGCCTGTTCTGAAGACTCCCATTCATTTTGACTGCACGAGCGTGTCTTTTTCAGACAGACATCGCAATTCATTTTATAGCAGGCCATCGGACAAATATGACGCCTCGATATTAAAGAAACTCCGACTCCATTCATTCTGAAAGTCCACCGCACAACAGTGCAACGTGCATGTTCACATTTTTAGTAACAACCGCCAAACTTGCTTGCTTGCCTTACACATCTAAGTTTTCCGAATATTTTTCTTACCTTCTTTTTCCGCTGTGGATGTTATTGAGTTTGTAGAAGTTTTAGCTCTTACGTTCTGAACATCTCGCACTGCCATCGCCCGATGTCATTTCTGAGTCATATCACTCTCTGTCTCTCTTTTAAATGCCTATTCCCTGAATGGTAGGCTACAATTATGTGTTTTATATATAGGCTAATATCTAAACAAAATAACCCAGGCAGTCTCATCTAGGATATAACACAGGTTGAAGTCAACGTCAAGTTGGTTCTATTTAGGGAGGTGAATGTGTGTAAACATCTAGATGACTCAGAAATGACATCGGAAGACAAGGAGTGAATAGTGGCAAGAGGCAAGCCGAAGTCTGCTGACAAGGGCCCGACGGTAATTGAAGCAATTTACAAAAGATTCACTGAACAAAAATGCTGATGTGGTACATGAAAATTTAGCAAAAAATGTGGAGAATGCAATGCAATCAAGCATTTTGGACGATATATTGTCACAAGCTGGCAGAATAGGCAACAGGCCGATGTGCGTTTTATTTGGAGACTGTTCTGCGCGACAGAGACTGAGTTTGCTGCTGATATTCTGGGGATAGGCCTAGCCAATGTACGACTTTAGCCTTTTAATATATTTGCTGCATTAGATCAGTCTTTCTAGAACAGGCAAGGGCTTTCTAGCCTCATGTCAGCAGCGCTGCATCACCCATATAGCCTACATTAAAACAACCAACGGATGGTGGGCGCGGGTGCGGTTTTGAAAATTGGTCAACAAACTTTGGTGCTGATGGATGGCTGATGGATGATAAGTTTTGCTATGCAGTTATGGTTGAAATAATAGCCCATCAGCGCATCTCTAGTGTGTGTGCCTCTCTCTCGCTCAGAGGGGAGGGAGAGGCTGAGGGTCGATCCAGCATGGATTCTAAACTCTGTGGTGGATAGGATCTACAATTAGGTGTTAATAATATTACCACGCTAGGTCGAAGTACTCCCAAGTGCTATTGCGCCACACATTGTAGTTCTCCTGTTTATTCGCTTGGAAAATCGCCACGTTTCATGTTGTGTGACGTACACATTTTTATCAACTACTCGTGCAACTGTATTTAAGTAGGGAAAACGTGGAGGTGTTTGAATACTGCTATGTTCCTCTCTCTACGGCCACGGCAGAGCCCGCTAGCATAGCAACATGCTAACACATTCGAGCCGCGCGACAGAGCGTTTGAGTGCACCTACTGGCGCGGGAGAGGGATGACTCCACTCGTGAAAGTTAAGGTAAGAACATATATTACTACTGATTTTGGGTGGCGTGTTCCTTTAAGGGCGCATGCATGACCACAGGCCTACATGAATGAATGCGTTGCACACCAATCTACAGACACCCCCGTGCACAGACGGAAACATTCAAAGCCTTGATAATATTTGTCCATTTCCCGGTGTTGTTCGTGCATTGGTGACCTAAAAAATTAGTAGCCTATATAGTACAACATCTACATGCAATATCTTTACAACAACAACACCTAATTATGACCTATTAATTTGGACAACTTTATACAGCCCTATAAAGGCTAAAGTTACCTTTAGTTAGAAGCATTTATCCTGGTCAATGTAAGTGCCATACACACATGCTATACATTGTTTTTTTTCCCCCACCAGAGTCTAGGCTACCCAGATCTGCCACAATTGCATGTATTAATACTTGCATTGATTTAATTTAGATTTTTAAATAATATATTTTAACATGTATCTCACCACTGCAAACTGTCAGCTGGCACATGTGTGTGTAAGGCAAACTGTCCTGAATATGGCAATATCATTGCCATGGTGGAGGGATTCTCTGGGGCTGAGCAAATGTGAAAAATATGTGGTGTGTGCCTTACGGAAATAAATGCCATTTTTTTTTTTATTTAGCCCTATGAGCCCTACTCTATTTTTGGCCATTCTCACTACCTTTAGTTATAAGCATTTATCCTGGTCATTGTAAGTGCCATATACACATGCTATATTTTTTCAGAACAGTCTAGGCTACCCAGATCTGCCACCAATTCATATTAATACTTGCATTGATTTAATTTAGATTTTTAAATAATAGGCTACAAAGACAAAACGCGTATTATACCATTCTTATTTTGAAATGTATCTCTATCAGCTGGACATGACTTTCATGTATGTGTAGGGCAGACTGTCCTGAATCTGGCAATATAAGAACCATGGTGGAGGGGGGCTTTGGGGCTGAGCAATTTACAGACATGTGGTGTGCGCCTTACAGAAATAAATGCCTTTTTTTTATTTAGTAATGAAAAATGCCCTTTCTGCGCTCCATATCTGTGACACAAACTGATCTGACCTGACTGAACCCGAGTTTGCATGTTCTGTGTGTACACTCATGATGATTCTAAAACAACTTTACTGCATTGTCATGAACAAAGTGAAGGCAAAAAGGTGTTTCTTTGTTGAATAAATTGGGATGCAATGTGAGTCTCGAATTGGATGCCATGCAGGAATTTGCTGATGTTATGATGTACATGATGTTATTTTGCAGTCACGTTGTCTGTTTTTATAGCCCAGAAGCATCGATATACTTGGTACCAATAGATAGCCCTGTGTCTCCTCTTTCTTCTGATATGCTTGCCATATCTATGCGATCACGGGTTCGCGAGTAATTCAAACGAGAGTAATGGGTGCGCAGGTAAACTATAAATATGAATCAATTTGATTTAATTTCATGATTTATTTTTATTTTCATACTTGATCGCACAGGCAAGAGTTTAGTCTCGTTGGAAAGCTCCACTTCTGCTCTGTCACGCAATAGGCCTTTATCACGGCAGCCAAAGTAGGAAGTGAACAGTCCTGTTCCTGTGTGAGCACAGGTGTTTCTAATTAAGTGTCAGATTCGGCCACAGGTACTTCAACCAGAGGCCTCGTTAATGTTTTTAGGAACACCTGTGGTTTACCTGCCAACAGGAAATTGAACAGCCGTACTTCAGCTGCCCATGGGCTGCCGTGATATAGGCCTATTAAGGTCTCATCTCGCTGCGATGAACAGTTTTGGAGCAATGTAACAAAGAACTCCGGCAAAGCAGCCTGCCTCTGCCTGACCAGCTGCTATGGCAAGAACCACACACAGTCAGTAAATTATGTTTTTTATAAAGTAGCCTAGCCTAGGCCCTATTAGCCTACTTTTATTGGAGCCATCCGGAGATATGTGCCTAATATGCTTGCATTTTAACCGAATTGTATCAAAATATTTTTGTAACAGCGTTACCGCGGGCACCCGATTATTTCTGATCAGCCCCACACGTCAATGTCAGAGCCTACCTAAGGACAGCCCAACGCAGCTCACTTGGCTATGATTCGTGACACATTCTAACATCTTATTAGCATTAATGTTCCAACTCATCATCAACTCACCTGTTGTTACTGAGGTTAAGTAGTAGGCTAGTCTACTAAGGCCTAGTTCACACGTACCAAACCGATCTTTTTTTCCTCCGTCTTCCCTGGAACCGTATCAAGAATATTTGCGTCCAAACGGATCCATCTCAACACGACTCAACACGTTACTTCATATCTCAGGCCTATAGGTGGCACTGTTTCTTTACAGAAATTGACCAAAACTTGCTCGCTGCGGCTATACAAACAGACAGAATAGGCTATGACGAAATGGCTAGTGCAAGGAAACCAGAATTGTTTGTGTGGACTGATGGTGAACTGTCAACTGTAGTCAACTGTAAAACTAATAAACTTCATTTTCACGGTTTGTGAAGGGTGCAGTCCCTTCCTTTATTTGGCTAACGCAGGTACAAATAATCTCCTTTACTTTCTTTGGTTGTAGGATAGTACGCGGTTCACATTAGTTTTGGCTATCACCGCAATAGGCTACTAAACGCTAGGCCTACCCAAGTTCTAGGCTATTCCGTCGCCACATTTATAATATTGCTATAATACCTTCGTTAGTAACAGTCAATACTTTTGCCTGCATCAAATCGCGCATTCGCATTTAGTGCGCTATCATCGGCTTAAAGAGGCCCTATGCAACAATTTTAGCAAAAATGACCTTAATTATGCAGGTTGAGAGTCGTTCTGATGGTTCTACAACACTTTTTGGGTCGTTTGGTGGGTGCTTCGTCTCCCCCTAGTGCTTCTCCGCGGAAAAACCGAATATGCAACTTTCTGGTCACGGTCGGAACACATCCGGATGTAACTTGGCGGAAATACTCGAAAATGTAGTCAGATTGTAGTTTCTAAGAAGACTGCAAAACGGACTCCGACTTGGCTTTGTTGCTGTTGAAATTGTAAGTAGCCTACCTTTGGGTGAACTTCGTTTTTGTAATGTGATTTTTGCTCGACCGTTTTATTGTGAGCCCTATGTGTTTAGCCTGGTTTATTGATGCTAGCTCGCTAGCAGGGCAAGCTGCAGGGGGAGCTATGTCGTGAATAATGCGAGCCCAAATCAGGCGAAAACCCAGAAACAGCGAAGGAACAACCAGACCTGCATAGGGCTTCTTTAACATGAGTTCTAAGCGTCTTTGTATGCTCATATCTGACTTCACTATGAATGCATTTATTTATGTTGTAAGATAAATGAATGACACCGGCACTACGCACAAATTAATGTAAACTTACACCGCACTTCCCTAATAACTTAAGTTATCTCGCGTCACTGACAGTAGCTAGAATGTAGGGCTGTAACGATACACCAACCTCACGATTTGGTTTGTATCACGATTTTTGACCCACGGTTCGATATGAATCTCGATTTTTCTTTTTTTTTGAGGGGGGGGGGGGGCTAGACATTTTATTAAATAACATTTTAATAGCCTCCCTTAGAACACCAGAGGATTACAATATAATATATCTATTATTTTATATCCTGATATAAAAATATTTTTCTGAATGACTGATATTTATGACAGCACACTTCATGCAGATTAGCCTATAGCCTAGGCCTACTATTTTTTTTTATTACAACTCTACCTCTTTAATTCAGCTGTCTAGTTGAAGCCTGGAAATATTGTAAACAAAGTAGCATATAGCTTAGCCTGTCTACTGATTGGACTGTTCAGTTTCCCCATGTGTGTTGTTCTCCTTGGGACAGGCCCTTTTGGGAAACGTTGGTATTGAGATGATCAGTCAACTTCAATGGAAGAGTTTTAAACAAATATGTGCAGCATGCTTATGATGCTAAGCGGATTTAATAGTAATTTACAGACCTCTCAAGTCTCACGCATTGAGTGTGAGACACACGCATTTCAATGACTTCACACGCTCACACGCCACACATGGCATTTCTCACTCCGAGAAATTATTAACTTGCCCGCACAGATATTTCTAAGCGCTATAGCCTATTTTACAAACGTAAATACACAACGTTGCTGTCTGTGCGCTCATTCAGCTCAGAGAGCTGCTGTTCAGTTACTAACCTATCGGCCAATCAGAAAATACGATTTCTCAACCAATCAGGAAATAGTTTTGTTTTGATGTGGGTCTGCAACGTGGAGACTGCTGGTCCGCGGAGTCGTGGAGTGAAATTAGGCCCGGTGCTTCGTCTGATAATTTGCTGCACAGTTGATCAAGATACCCCGGACCGACAAAAAAAGAAAACAAACGTTTATGCTATCGATGTCATTAAACATGGAGCCATACAATAAAGTGGTGGTATGAGCGTTCATTCAATGCAGGCGTCTGCGCGAGAGAAACTGAAACTAATCGATAACGTTGGTATCAAAGCTCCGCTTCAACCTGTTGAATGCTATTTAATTGTTTAACGACACTATCAGAACAACGTTGATTTTTGGAACTTACATAGAAACAGAGCAGAGACTGTATAATACACTGTATAGCACTGAGTATTGAGTCAAATTTGAATATAACGTGGCCAAAAGCTATAGTAGCCTTCTTTCTATCTGTTAAAGATCAACAGATCAGTGATTTACACTTATATCTGCTCGCCAAAAAAGTTGGTGTTGTGTTTCCTGAATCCTTACATTCAGGCATTCAAATTAAACTTCATTAAAAACATGTATTATTTTTCTCCATTTCCTACCAATGTATGATGCTTGCATGAGGGAAACATCCCAAAACAATAGCACCCATATAATTGTTGCTGTTTTGAGAAGTATTATTTTCTTATGCAAGCATCATGCAACCATGCAAAAGCAATGAAACTACTTATATCTTACATTAGTAAAGCAGTCCTCTGATGTGCATGTCACAAAACATTTAAGTGAAAGTGCATGTATAACAATATAGGCATAATAATGATCGTGATAATGATAATGACAATTTGATTTGGAGGGAGTGGGGTTGGGTACGTGTAGATGAGCCCTATGACCCCAAGTCTGCCATGAGTGGGCCTCAGGTCAAAGAAGTTTGAGAAAGGCTGGTCTACATAACCTGCATCAGATTGAGGTTTGCGGTGATGCGCCTGAAGGCAGTTATTATAGGGTTCTAGAATAAAACAGTGTGCTTGAAATAATGGAATTTGTGCTCTCTCATGAAGCTTGGTCGATGGGACATGGGTAGGGTGGGTCTGTTGATCGGGGGGAGGTGGTGTGGCGCCACGAGTAGTTCAAGCAGACGTAGGACTTTCATGTACTTCGATCAGGGAGGAAGGGGCGTGGTACTGTGCCAATGTCACGCCCCCTCCCCCCTGAGAAACAAAGTCTTACTCCTTGCAAACTTCAAAACTTGAGAGCCCTGGTAATTTAGCTAGTCGTCTATGCGTCCTTGCTTTCACGATTGTGAATGTTTTATTTAAAGGAACCGTATGTAAGAAAAATATTTCAATTAATCATAAAATGGCCCTGAATGTCACTAGACATTAAGAAATCATGTTCATTTCAAATACTTATATCACTGACAACAGTAGTCCGGCCAGGATATTGTCATTTAAAAAGTGAAGTTGCAGCCCTCAACTGATGTTGATGTTGTGTTTTGTCATGTCATGTTGTGTTTTGGCCTGATGCGCCACCCTCCACCTATCTACTAATCACGAAGTCAGTAGTGTTTCGCCATCAGGGTTGGCAACCTCGAGTCAGGGGGGAGGGGGAGGGGATACACCGCTTTTCAGTATTTTGAAAGTGATTGCAGTACCAGTTTTGGCCACAATCTTACATGTGGTTCCTTTAAGTCGCGCGTGTTCATTGAGCAGGAGAGGGAGGGAGCGCGAGAGAGAGCGGGGCAAGGAGAGGGGGTTTACTTCTATACTGTTTGGTAAAGTTGCACACATAGTCTACAATGAAAGCAAGGAAGAGGTATGAAATTATTATTTATTTATTTATTTGTTTTTGGACAACGTAGGCTACCGATAAGTAAAGCGGGAGTTGTGGGTTGCTTTTTGCGGCCGCATAAGCTGCAAAAGCACTGCGTGAAACACTAGAAAGGGTGTGTCGCGATTCTGCCTTTTCACACCGCGACACAGTATCGTGGATATGAATGTCGCGATTTCGGTTTCGAATCGTAAATCGTTACAGCCCTACTAGAATGCATAAAAAAACACCGGGAAAAAGTATTCAGTCCACCAAGTCATAAGCTATCAGCGCAGCACCAGTTGTGATATTTATTCTACAGAGTGTAATCGTAGGTAGCCTAATGTCATGTATGAAAACTAGTATTGTTAGGCAATACTATAAAGTGTCAAGTCCAGGGCAGCTGAGGTGTGGCGATGACATCATCGATACGCAAGTAGGATGTGCGGTTTCGCTGTCCAAACGAATTCAAAAGGGCTACGGTTTCAGATTTTTCCACTCTGGGACCAGGTTTCAAAAAAGTGCGGTTTCGGGCAGTGCATTTACAGGATTCGTTTGGACGCTCGGCCAAGACGAAGCAAAACCTCTGCGTTTAACCCAAAAAGCGTCTCCGTGTGGACGGGCCCTAAGTGTTTTTAACAGATGACTTGAATTGTCCCGCTGCTGCTGCTGCTGCACTAGCCTACTCACGATTTGATCACAACCGTGGGCTACACTTCCTGACTGGGCCAATGATCGTAGATAGAGTGCAGTAATTGGTTCAGTCCCTGCTTTGCAAAGTGTTGGCAAAGTGCCGTCGAAAACGGCAGCAATTTTTTTTTTTACTTTTCACTGAACGGAGCTGGGGGGGCCAGCAGGGTGGCCAAGCTTTGACCAGTGGTGGCCTTGGCCCCCCCTGGCCACCACGTAGCTCCGCCCCTGTGTAGCCCATCTGAAATAACTCCAAGCTTTCTTATGTTCCCTCCATCCTTTCGTTATTTTCAAAAAACTTTTTATATCCATGATGGCCTTGAAGTCTTTAGTTAGTGAATTAGCTTAAATCAGCTTTTATGTGCTGTTAACCAGCAACCATAGATAGTACAAGAAAGCAGCAAGTATGGCTACAATTTCTGTAGTTGCTGCATCCATTCATTGTTATTCTCTCTCCTGCTCAAACAAATGTTGTGCGTGCATTAAGTTGACGATAACGTGTTTACAAACTCTACTTAACAGAAAATATTGTAAATAGCCTACGGTCATGCAGTTAATGGGATACTGTGCAGAGTTGAAAGTTAGGTCAACTTGGAAACTGTTTCTCGTTGTTGGTTGAGTTGCGTGAGGGTAAGGAGCCCTTGCTTGGCCGCCTGTGCTGCGCAACGCACACTTCGCTCCTCTCATCTATACATCGTAGTTCCCGTTTCTGTAAACCATACATAATTTCAAAGAAAAATATTACCACTCGAGGGAAATCAGTGTGGTGTCCATTAAGATATGAAAAAATAGGCATAAATCTAGTGTACACATTTTCACGAATCACGGATGTGTTGATGACATAAATTAGGAAATATTAGAGGACTTAAGAGACTGTTCGTTATTTATAAACGGGGCCACCGGAGGAAAATAGGGGAGGGTCATGTCTTTTTATTCTTTGTTGAGGGGAGGGTCACCTAACTTTTTTTTGTCTAGGAGGGGGGGTCACCCATCTTTTGTATTAATGAAAACAGAAAAAAATCAAAGTGGCTTGTTTGATTGTTGATTTCTGTCGCCATATAACATTCTCTTTCATTCCATAGCTCTGTCAACATTGAACAATGAAAATAAGGGAGATTTCCCGGGTTTCTCACGCAAAATACGGAAAATGTCAACATTCGTCCCCATTAACGTTGGAAGGGTTGGAGCAACAAAGTAGCCTACTTTATTCACGCCTAACAGCCTAATTTGGTCAACTTTATCCAGCCCTAAAAAAGCTAAATTTAACTTTGGTTTACTTGTAGTTTACCGTGTAGCCTAACTTTAAACGGTGTGCATGCTTAACATTCATCCACACATCCAGCTCCTAACTTTTTGACAAGCATTTCTACCAATTGATCTTGTTCCTGCCCATCTCTAGCTTTGCTGTCTCCATCCTTTCCGTTTTTGTTGTTTGCAAAAAATATATAGTATTTATTGGTAACCAGCAACAAGTGCAATTTGTTAATCGCTGTCATTCTCTCTCCTGCCAACAAAAATGTGTTACGTTCCAAGTAGCAGTGCGTAATTCTGCTTCATAAAGTTGAACAAATACATTTGGTCATATAAATAGCCAGTTTATGGTCTACAGTGTAGAGTTGGTAAGTTATGGTAGGCCAACTTGGAGTGAATATACAGGGGGAATTCTTTGTCTACTCGTGGCTGAGTAGCCTGGCAGGTGCGCACGTAGACATAGCCTACGGCCAAACACTGCAAGAGCCAATGAATCGTGCTCTCACGACAACCACGTCGTTAACTTAAATAGGCCTAGGTTAACATCACTGTGAGCTCGCATTCAAGCAAGCAAAACGATGATTTGAATACATCTGTTTCACTGGAAGGGCAAGGGGTAACAACAGGACAACACAGAGACAGGCCAGAATGCAGGACTAATGTTATGAGAGTATTACAGTAATATGGGATATTCTACGGGAAAATATTAAAACGGCAAGACAGCGGGGAAAATTGAAAAAAAATTGGTTAAAATGATAAACCCGGAAAAAGTTGGCATGTTTCTGGCATGTTGGTATTTTTCGGTGATTATTTGTGAAATTGTGCAAACGGCCTTTTGAAGTCATTTGAGAAGGAAGGAGTGTAGCAAGCTCCCAAATTGACGCTCGTCTGAGAAATTGAGTTTTGGATAATGTTCAGCTTCGGCAGCTTTACAATGACTGAGGAAGCCTAGAGACGAGTCCATAGCAACAAGTTCATGTGTTGAATTTGTTATTACCCAGTGTGCTTACTAGAGGAGTAACTTATTTCAAGTAGGCTAATGCAGTTGCAGGAAGTGTGCATTTAGTTTCCATGCTTATTGTGTTTCCACAACAATGTTAGTGAGTAAATCTACTGAAATGGCCACCATCTTGGTGAAGTGTGATGTGTAAGATCAGAAAGCAGAGGTTAATTTTAGAACGGTAGCCTAAATCAATGTGTTTTTATAGCGCTTAAGAGCGTGGGCGAAAGGTATCGACAATTGGCCCGGGAGGGTCATGTCTTTTTTGAAAATGCTGCTGGAGGGTCGTTGAAAAATTTCTTGCAGGCAGGGGAGGGTCACCTCAAAATCCCTCCGGTGGCCCCGTTTATAAATAACGAACAGTCCCTAAGGAGACGTGATGTTGAATTGCATGCCGATGCCATTTAACCCAAATGCCCCAGCGGCAGCACGGGAGAGTATGTTAGATTACATTGTACATTGCAAAAATATCACCAAGCATACATAACCTCGTGATTCAGTGAGAGTGATCCCAAAACATCGGAAAGTATGTCTTTGTGACAATTCTGCATTACATTTTGTCAAGAGGAAAAATCAATAGCTAACTGTTCCCAACTGAACAGTGATCATGGGCTGTATTTTGGGCACTAGCGCATGGCGTAAAACTCGTTTTTCACCCGCGGAAAGTTTAATTTGGTATTTTGCACGTTTATTTTTTAAACATTGCGCCCAGGGGTGTGGCAATTAACAACCTAGGGAGGGGCCTGGCGCGTTGTCTAAAAATCGCTATCGTACACCACCTAAACCTGGTCAGAAGTCAATGGCGAGTTGTTCATATGCTATTTTAAGAGCGCATGTCAACAGTCATATTGGCAGGTGCACGCACCATCCTTCTATCATTCATGAACGCACACCAACGCACGTCCATGCAAAGCATTACAAATTGCACGATTACAATGGGAAACATAATTAGAATAAAGATATTACGAAATACTGTACATCTCATGATGAGTAGTTATTCACCATCATTTGCAAATTGGTAATGACAGTTAAAATTGATTAAGGAGAGGTGAGAGACACGTATGGAGCACAGCTGAAGACGCACTGTCACGAGATATAAGCAATTCCTCTGCAGGATAAATGTTGTTTTATTCAGTCATTTGAGCAATATTAGGGTAAGTGTTGCTTTTTCCAGCCTATGTTTTCGATGGTAACCCATTGTCAGTCAATAGTGAAAGTAACTGCATATAACTGTCTTCGTTGACTGACACCTTGGTGAAGTTAGTTTCACTTTGCCAATGAGTTCAAATAATAGACGAGTGCAAATGCGTGAAGGCTATGCTAGGTTTTAGTAATGCATGGTTTAAGAATGACTATTCCATACGGTCTCGCAAGCAGCCTCCTTCAAATGTGCCGTTGAATGTCATGATGGGGCCCTATAGCGCTGTGAACGCTCCTGGCTGCGCCTGGCAAATACGCCACCATAATAGCCATCAGCTATGGAACAAGCGTGCCTGTTGTTAAAGGGAATGTGAGATGACGCTCTGATTGGTTTATTGCACGTTACGCCCAAACCACACCCATGATTAATGTAGCTACTTTCAGACCACCCCATTTTAGATTTGCGTTGGGCGCAACAGTCAATCATCCCGCCGGTAAAATAGCATCAGCGCCCAAGATCCGCCCACTAAAGTCACTTGCGTTTTGCGCAAACACACTTCCGTTTCAGACCATTAAAATAGAGCCCTTGGAGTCAGAGTGTCAAAGTTTGGAAAGGGAGTTGAATTCTAGGTACTCTGAAGAAAAAGATGTGCAACTCAAGATTAAGCAGTCAGAACTAAATGATTTGGTTAAACAAAGAGTTGAATACTTAATGCATGTAACCAAACATAAGTATTATTCGGAGAGTAGTAAACCAAGCAAACTCCTTGCATTGACTCTGAAGAAACAGGAGAATAAAATGTCTATTTCTGCTATCCGCAATCCTCTTAAAGGCACTGTAACAGTACCACCTGTTATAAATTATACTTTCAAGACCTTTTTTACAAACTTATATTCATCTGAATTCTCACCATCCCAGGACCAGTTTGATGATATTTTTCAAAACATTAAGCTTCCAGGTCTCTCTTCCGATGAACTTGAAAAGCTAGATTCCCCAATTACATTAGAAGAGCTTCACTAAGCCTTAAAGCTTACTAATAAAGGTCGTTCCCCTGGCATTGATGGGCTCCCAGCAGAATTATTTCTGACGTGCTGGGAAATACTGGGACCATTATGGCTGGATGTGCTAAATTATGCGATAGAAAATGGCCCGTCATGTAGGCCTAGGCCTAGCCTATAAATGCAGTTGCATCCATTTGGCTTGGGGGGTGACAGGTCAATCATTTTGGCCTCTTCATGACAGGTTCAGTGTGTGTTACGATCGCGCCCCACCCCTCAAGTGGATTTGTCCAAGCAGCCGCTTGGTTTGTGGGGAAATAGCCTAGTACGAGTCCATGCATGGTAGCCTAGGCTATATAAGTGCCCTCCGCTGGCTGGTGTTCACATCATCGCAGTTTAACCGTAAACAGCAATCAGAGGTGGAAAATCAGAGGAGAAAATTGCCAGGGCGAATTTTGTTCCCAGTCCGACCCTGCATTAGTTCAATGATACCTCTGCACCCTCCAGGACTACTGGAAAAAACTTGATACTCTGCTTAGGTCGTTTGTATGGAATAAGTGGCGTCCATGGATAAAATGGTCAATGTTACAACAACCCAAACTCCAAGGAGGTTGGGCCCTCCCAACTTTTAAGCTATATCATTGGTCCTTTATATCAGTGTTTCTCAAACTTTTTCAGACGAAGGACCACTTAACCAATAAAAAAGAAACGCACGGACCACCTAAAAAAAAGATTAGACCTACTTCAACAGTATATTAGCTTACACAATAGGCCTACTCACTGAACCTCCTTGCTTATTGTCTTGGCTCCTTGCTTATTGTGTCAGAGGACTCTTATGATTTAAACTGGCATATCTTACATAGACAGTGTTGCAGAACTGTTTGGATTTACATACAAGTTGCAAACAACTCATCTATATTATATTTTACCACGTCTGCTCACGGACCACTTAGGACAGCTTGAGGACCACCAGTGTTCCCCGGACCACACTTTGAGAAACACTGCTTTATATTACAGCATAGTAGGCACTGGTTTAACTTAAATGCACAAACCTCCTGGATTGAAATTGAAAGAGCTCTTGTGGCCCCAATAAGACTTCAAGATTATTTATTTTTAATTATGTATTATTATTTATTATTATTTATTTATATAAATTATTTATTTTCAATTTTCAATATAAATGGAGAAGACTCATTATTGAGTTGTGGTGACCTGGTCTTTCATTATGGTATCGCTACTCATTCACTTTTTCACTATTTTGTTACGATCAGCCCTTAGATATCCTGTAATATCCAATGGGGTTCCAATTTACAACTACATCCTATTGTAGAATTGATACAAAGAGCACGCAGAAGGATAGTCTCATTTATTTACTCACTTTGCTGGCACATCTAGGAACCTCTGACTATTTTGTTAAAGACTTGAAGAAAGATATAGGAAATCTACAGGGAGATATTGATTGGGAAGCTGTATCACCGCACCTATTTGACCCCCCAAAGAAGATATTTAATGGGTTTAGCTCCTCATTCCTATTGTACCTTTTGCCCACACGGTAATGTAGGAAATTTCATGCATTCTTTATGGAGCTGCCCAGAGGTTTTTTTCTTTCTGGAACACTGTAGTTATTACCAAATCCAATTTCACATACATCACATTTCCAATGGACCCTGCATTACATCTTTTGCTTGATGATTCAAAATTTCGTATCACAGAGAAAACACGGAAACTTTGGTTAGCAGGTATGACCGCAGCCAAAAAAATAGTGTGGTTCAGAGATGGCGTCCACCCCATGATCTTTCTGTAAAACACTGGTTGTATACTTTATTAGACATTATGTACCTAGAACTTTCCTCAGCAAGAGATTAAGGGAAAATTTGACCAGTATTGACAAATGCTGAAAAGTCTGTTGAAAAATCAATTAACATTGCATTACAAAAAAAAAAACCCAATTCATGCTTTAGACCATTTTTTAATTTAAAAAACAAAGTACCGGTTCAGGCACCGCTTTGACACCGGCACCGTGTATGGCGATTTATTCTGTGGAGCTAGCCTGCTCCAGACCAGGCTATGTTCCAGGATCTATTTAATCTCATCCCTTATCTCAGTCAGCAGTCACCACAAACGGAAACCAATAGTTATTCCACTGTCCACTACACATTGTTATCACATATAACTAAACCCACTGTCATTATTTAAACGTTTGTGATCATTAATTAACTTTTACATATCGCCATTCCCGACCTGTTATGCGACAATGTGACGTCACAGGAGTGCCATAACCATTTTGCGCGTGGTGGTCGCGACATTAGTTGCAATATTCTCCTAAACAGAGGTGTTGCTGTTTGTTGCTGTTGTGAAAAGGCCATCACTACCTATTTTACACCGTAGAAGAAGCAATGAAGCCGCTCTAGTTGCCATGGTGAATCAGTGAATCTGTGATCGGTGGCGGGGTCTATTTGAGGGAGCCGTGAGCACGCACTTATCCAGGATAGGTTTCACCTGGCTTGATGAATCCGTGTCTGCTCATCCAGGCTTGGTCTTTGTGCAACCAATTAAGCCTGTACGCTCTTGTTTTGGATTCATTGAGTGCAGCTCAGTAACTTATCCCGGATGTCTTAATTCTGCTTTTGTGCAACGGGCCCCTGGTGCTAGGGCTCAGTTGTGTTTCTAAGTCATATCAAGTGACCTAGAGGGCTGAAATGTGGTCAATTCAGAGATGTTTGTTATCCGGCAGAAAGAACAATATTATAGTCTCTGTAACTCTGTATCAGTACATCACACAGTCCTTCTGATTGTTTTCCAAGAAACTACAATGCTTCAGCTTTCCAAAGAGGTCAAGCATTTGATTATAGGCCAAACTAGGTGGGAACAGTGGCCTCTGAAGCAGGCACAGTGCAATTTCAGGCAAAAACTTGAAATTGGTATTGAAGATTAAACCATCCAACTATTTAACTGTAAAAAGTCCTCACTACATAATTCACTATTAAATCATTTAACTATTTAAACCACTCAACTACAGTATTTAAAGGTGCTCTAAGCGATGCTGGGTAACGTCACTTCTGTTGACATTCAAACAAAACAGAGAGCTAGCTTGCTACTTCCTCCCCCTCACTCCCATGCAATTGAAACTCTCCTAAACGAGCATCTCGTTTGTGATTTGCTGGAATAGTTTGTTATGTTGTTATGGGCTAGGTTTGCCCAGGTTGTTTTTGTTGCCGTTTTTGGAGACTGGGCTGTCCACAGAGATCACATTTTTTTACAGTGTATTCAGGACACAGGCAGCTAGCGGATGGTGAGGTGGTTTGCTGTAACTGACAACAAATTTTTAGCCTGAAAAATGTGTGGCATCGCTTAGAGCACTTTTAACTGTTCAGCCATTCCAACTGTCAGTTGTCATCAACTATGACTCCCACCAACTGTTTCCTCTGCCCACAACTGCTTCCAAATAAAAGTTTGTTTTGCATTTTATGTTGATATATATTTTGCATTTTCATGCACTGATAATTCCTCAGAATTACATTTTCTAGTTATAATTCAGATGACAAAAATTGGTCATTACGGGAACAATCGCTTTTACAATCTAGATGATATTTTCATGTATTTGACCATACCACAGACCAACTGATTTCACATGACTAACCTCAGTTTCTCCAGTCTGCAGTTAGTGTGCTTCAGTCCAGCAGACAGCAGCTCGACTCCAGAATCGTTCAGGGCATTAGAGCCCAGGTCCAACTCTCTCAGCAGTGAGTTTGTTGACCGAAGAACTGATGCTATTTTCTTACAGATTCCTCCACTGAGACCACAACCTGCCAGTCTACAATGAGGACAGAAATATATAGCCTTGTTAACTCCATGTTACATTGCTTTACTTTAATTTTTACTTTATGGATGCAGTTTGTAGTTTGCAGTGTACAATAAGAGCACACATTTAGTTTATTTTATTTCAGCCTTATTGCAGGTTCATAAAGACAACAGGCAACTGTCATCATATACACTGAATTGTTGGTGCTGTTACAATAAAAACTTATTTTTACAAAAATATCAATATTTCCTAAAACATATGCTAAAATATCGCAAACGAGATAAATCTGTTGTCATTCAAGAGTCTGCATATGTATGGGATTGATGATATTCTATATCTTTCAGTTCTGCATCTTGGAATAGACAGTTAGTTTTAACATTTCTCTGTTTGATTGATTATTTCGTTGTTTGATCTGTGAGCATTTCTCTAAGGGGAGGTAGCCAGTCTCTGTAGCTGGACTTAAGCAGTTTTTTGGCAAAGCCCAGACACAATTGAGTTTGCCTCTCTGTTAGTGTGCACAGTCCAAGTAGTCCAGGTAGAAAGAGCCTCTGAGTACCACCGACCAAGGATGATTTTACAGGCCTATTTCTGGATACTTTCCAATACCTTTTCTTATGCTGTTGTCAGTGAACTATGCCATACAGGGGCAGCATCATGAGTGAGACCTTATATAAAGAGATGTGTGCCTTTCCTAATAATGTCCAGTGAATTAATTTAGGCACAAGTGGACTCCAATCAAGTTGTAGATGCATCTCAAGGACCATTGATAGAAGTAGGATACTAGATCTTAATTACAAGCATCATAACAAAGGGTCTGAATACTTACAGTATGTAAATTCAATATTTCAGTCTTTCATTTTTTATAAAGTTACAAAACACTCCAAACACTCCACACTTTCTGTGGACTGATGGAGTATTGTGTAGATTGATGAGAGACAATTGGTAAACTATTTAACTGTAAAAAGTCCTCACTACATAATTCACTATTAAATCATTTAACTATTTAAACCACTCAACTACAGTATTTAAAGGTGCTCTAAGCGATGCTGTGTAACGTCACTTCTGTTGACATTCAAACAAAACAGAGATTTATTATTTGAATTAATTTTAAGAGGAGTCTGAAACATAACAAAATGTGGAGATAGTGAAGTACTGTGAATACTTTCATATGCACTGTAAATAGCTAAAGCCAATTAGGGAAAAGGCTCTTGAGATATATAAAGGTGCATCTAAAAAAAAATAGAATATTGTGGAAAAGTGTGTTGGTTCAAGTTAAAAACAAAACATGTTATCTATGGTTCTGTGTCATTGTTGTCAAAATGATCGGAGGGCTCGGAAGAACCCCCTAGCATTTTGGGGTGCCCAAATTTTCTAGCGACGCACCTCGGTATTTTAAAAATCCTGACTACGGCCTTGTGTAAATGCAATGGACTGGTATCACTATTCTTCTTCTTATTCTTCTTCTGATCAACATTTAATGTGACGGAAACCACAGAATTGTTTGACCTCATTCAAACACTCCTACAAAGCTCTTGTAACGGAGGTGTGTCCAATGTGTTTTTCATATTTGTGAACTTTATACTCTTTGAGATATTTACTATAAAAGAGCAATAAAGTCTCAGAGTTAACACTGACCGCTATTGCGGCAACTTAATTGCATTATGTTGTGATCTGCAGCTGGAAGCGATCAACCGTTGTCAGAAGCAATCTTTCTATCACTGGAGCTGTGAATCTTCTGAACGTTAGCTATCATCTCATCGCCTGCCGTGCTCCTCACTTCACTTGCTCGTAAAACTCTCCTTCAGAGGCACATTTCTCTAATTACAGACAAGGTAAGTGTTCCGGTTTTTGGTATTTGACAAATTATGTTGTCAAATATTATGTTATCTATATATGTATGAAACGATGGGTCACAAATAGCCAAACTAACGTTATAACATTGCTACCCTATCCGTTGATATTATGTAAGGAAATCCACTGTTAACCAATGTTGATATGTCGCCAACTTTATAGTGACCGGTTAGCTGTAGGTTTCGACAGCTAACGACAATCAAACCTAACGTAACTCCCAGCTAAGCACTAGCGTTAACGTTACATTTGCTCATTAGTCAGCAGTGTTTTAACTAATGTTAACGTTAAACAGATAAAGTACGAATACTATCGCTCTGGTTACAGGGCTTCTATTCATGGGTTTCATCAGATCCCTTTCGTAGCATATAAAATCAAGCACCTAGATCATGAATACAGACTGCATAGTGTTTGATTCATTCAACTTTTCAACTAATCTACTCTGTCTCAGGCTTTAAGCGTACAAACTGGCTCTCTTAAGACTACAGAATCTGATCAACTATTTCCTCTGCCCACAACTGTTTCAAAATAAAGGTCCTCACTACAATAATTCACTAACTGTTCAGCCATTCCAACTGTTAGTAGGCCTATCTCATCTAAAAATGGCGTCTCTTCCGTTTTGCGACGTTAAGACGGATTGCTACTTCCGGTCATGCAGAGCACCATTCACGGTGAATGGCAATGGCACAGACGATTTGCACAAGACGGTATTGTGTACCTCTGTGTACCAACAGCAGACAAAAACAACCATATTTCAGCTTTCATAATTTTTCCCGCGATGTGGACCGTCGAAGAAAATGGATTCAAGCCATCAGGAGAGGGGAAGGCCCACTGTTTAACGTCTCTAATAGCACAGTCCTTTCTAGTATGCATTTCCGTAGCAGTGACCTGTGCATCGTCACTCGTCAAAAGTCTATTCAAAATTCTTAAACCATGCTTTACTAAAACCTAGCATAGCCTTCATGCATTTGCACTCGTCTATTATTTGAACTCATTGGCAAAGTGAAACTAACTTCACCAAGGTGTCAGTCAACGAAGACAGTTATATGCAGTTACTTTCACTGTTGACTGACAATGGGTTACCATCAAAAACATAGGTGGGAAAAAGCAACACTTACCCTAATATTGCTCAAATGACTAAATATAACAACATTTATCCTGCAGAGGAGTTGCTTATATCTCGTGACAGTGCGTCTTCAGCTGTGCTCCATACGTGTCTCTCGCCTCTCCCCTAATCACTTTTAACCGTCATTACCAATTTGCAAATGATGGTGAATAACTACTCATCATGAGATGTACAGTATTTCGTAATATCTTTATTCTAATTATGTTTCCCATTGTAATCGTGCAATTTGTAATGCTTTGCATGGACGTGCCCTGGTGTGCGTTCATGAATGATAGAAGGATGGTGCGTGCACCTGCCAATATGACTGTTGACATGCGCTCTTAAAATAGCATATGAACAACTCGCCATTGACTTCTGACCAGGTTTAGGTGGTGTACGATAGCGATTTTTAGACAACGCGCCAGGCCCCTCCCTAGGTTGTTAATTGCCACACCCCTGGGCGCAATGTTTAAAAAATAAACTAGTCCATGAGCCACAGGCCCAAAAAGGGGCGTGTCACTACCACTTGGGGGGGGCAAATTCTCACTATATTTTTCTGAAAGCTACATATCTCTGGAGTATAAAATGGTATGATAGCAAGTTGGATCTTGTAGCTTTGTGGCTGTACAGGCCTTCAAAGTTGACCTCTGATTTGAAAAAGGGAAATTCCGCCTATTGGCTTTTTTTTTTGTTAAATCACTCATAAGAGCCCAGAAAATAATCCAAACCTCATTATTACTGATGCATATGTGGTGTTTGATGTTGGCATACATATTTTGAATCATTATGTGATTTTGCCCTTCATTTTGGTTGATAAAATTCTAGATTTATGTGTAATAATGAGCAAATCTACGTTTTCAGAGACACAACGTGTTGCAGCACTAATTGAAATGCCCACTACCTCATTAATCAATGTTTTTATACCTTCCTACCTCCCAGCAGAGACTTGAAATACAAATGATTACATTAGGTCTGCATTTACTATTTGTAAATGTACCATTCGGAAACACCCCAAAATTCAGTAAATTAGTATTTTATTGAAACCACCCATAAGAGATATTCCAAGAGATCAAAACATCATGATTACCAATCACATATTACTTTTACATTCAAGGAATACATTATGAAAATTGTTCACATCACCACATGTACCCAGCTTAACATAAATATTATAATTTTATAATGTCCAGGGCACATGAAATACATACAGTAATTTCCTGTGTATTAGCCGTATTGTGTATAAGCCACAGGACAGTGTTTTATGCAAGTTAAAAGAAACAAAACCATATACCATATTAACTGCCCCCGTGTATTAACCTCATAGCTGAAGAAATTTTGCAAAATCAATCTATAAGCTGCAGCTAATAGTTGGGAAATTATGGTAATTGCATCACAGGTGCTAAAATGATCTACATTATACATTCCAGTTTTACTTTTGACTAGTAAGAATGTGGGAATGAGATGTAGATGAACTGGTTGGTGAAAATATTCATGCTTTACACATTGTTATCATTATGTACTATTATTATTAGAGTGCATGAAAATGCACTCTACTGTTCTTCCTAGGCTTCTTCTTCTTCTTATTACAGTGCATGAAAATGCACTGTACTGTTCTTCCTAGGCTTCTTATTACAGTGCATGAAAATGCACTGTACTGTTCTTCCTAGGCTTCTTCTTCTTCTTCTTCTTATTTAGAGTGCATGAAAATGCACTCTACTGTTCTTCCTAGGCTTCTTCTTCTTATTATTATTATTAGAGTGCATGAAAATGCACTCTACTGTTCTTCCTAGGCTTCTTCTTCTTATTATTATTATTATTATAGTGCATGAAAATGCACTATATTGTTCTTCAAAGTCTTCTTATTAGAGTGCATGAAAATGCACTCTACTGTTATCCGAATTATTCTTAATATTATTACAGTGCATGAAAATGCACTGTACTGTTCTTCCTAGGCATTTTATTAGAGTGCATGAAAATGCACTCTACTGTTCTTCCTAAGCTTCTTCTTATTCTTATTACAGTGCATGAAAATGCACTGTACTGTTCTTCCTAGGCTTCTTATTACAGTGCATGAAAATGCACTGTACTGTTCTTCCTAGACATTTTATTACAGTGCATGAAAATGCACTGTACTGTTATTCCAAGGCATTTTATTATAGTGCATGAAAATGCACTATACTGTTATTCCAAGGCTTCTTCTTATTACAGTGCATGAAAATGCACTGTACTGTTCTTCCAAGTCATCTTCTTATTACAGTGCATGAAAATGCACTGTACTGTTCTTCCTAGGCTTCTTCTTCTTCTTCTTCTTCTTATTACAGTGCATGAAAATGCACTGTACTGTTCTTCCTAGGCTTCTTATTATAGTGCATGAAAATGCACTATACTGTTCTTCCTAGGCTTCTTATTAGAGTGCATGAAAATGCACTCTATTGTTATCCGATTTATTAGAGTGCATGAAAATGCACTCTACTGTTCTTCCTAGGCTTCTTCTTCTTCTTCTTCTTCTTCTTCTTATTATAGTGCATGAAAATGCACTATATTGTTCTTCCAAGTCTTCTTATTCTTATTATTCTTCTTCTAACGTAGCTAATGCAGCTTCAACCATTTAACGTAGAAACTTCATTCAAACTATGTTACGTAGGTCTTACTTAGGACATGTAGGCTTTGTATTTTTCATCTTTGTAACTTTTATACTTTTTAAACTATTAATTATTAACTTTTATAAAATCCCCATAGACTTAACATGGGCTGATGACATCACAATGGAGTAATTAACTTGATTTGCACCTGTATCTTCATCCAGCTGCTCATCTAGGCCCCATCAAAGAATCAGTTCAACTGATTGCACCTGTATCAACTGCTTTCTACTGAACTAGACCAACTCTCTCTGTCTCTCCATTCTACAAGGATATAAGACACATTTCCTCCAACTTTCTATCCATTCATCCTCTTCAAACCATTCACTCATCCACCCATTAAACTATCCATCAACATCCATTAAACAATCTGCCTATCAACATCCATTCAACTTTCTGTCTATCAACATCCATTACACTATCTACATTTAACTTTTAAACTATATACTCTGTCTCATGCTTTAAGCATACAATATGGCTCTATTAAGACTGCCGTTAAGCAATTAGAATCCTATGGCAGGTGTTCGGGCCAGCTGCATCAACTGCCAGTCTCAGGCTTTAAGCATACAAACTGGCCCTATTAAGACTACACATCCTGTTCAACTGCTTCCTCTGCCAAAACCTGTTTTAAAATAAAAGTCCTCACTACAATATTTCACTGTTAAACAATTTAACCCTTTAAACTACTGAACTTTTCAACTGTTCAGCCATTGTAACTGTTACTTGTCATCAACTATGACTCCTACCCACTGTAGTTAGTTAGCTAAGTTAGCTAAGTAACATTGTTAGCATAGTTAGCATGTTAGCATGCTAGTTAGCATTTTTAGCAAAACTGTTAAAAACGATTAGCTAAGTTAGCTAAGTCACATGGTTAGCATAGTTAGCATGCTAGCATGTTAACATGCTAGTTAGCATTTTTAGCAAAACTGCTAAAAATGATTAGCTAAGTTAGCTAAGTCACATGGTTAGCATAATTAGCATGCTAACATGTTAGCATTTTAGCAAAACTGCTAAAAATGATTAGCTAAGTTAGCTAAGTCACATGGTTAACATAGTTAGCATGCTAGCATGTTACCATGCTAGTTAGCATAGTTAGCAAAACTGCTAAAAATGATTAGCTAGGTTAGCTAAGTCACATGGTTAACATACCAAAAAATGAAAACATTAGCTAAGTTAACTAGGTTAAGTATTATCCACCTATTTAACCGTTCAATCATTCCAACTATATTAAACCTTATCTACCAAGCAAATCATTTAACCATATAAACTATCCACCTATTTAACTGTTCAGTCACTCCAACTATATTAAACCTCATCTACCTAGCAACCAATATAGTTTGTTTTTACTCTGTATGATATTTTACATCATATTTTTTGCATTTTCATGCACTGTATTTCCTTCAGGAAATGCTTTTCTAGTTATTCTTCTTCTTCTAACGCAGTTAATGCAGCTTCAACCGTTTAACGTAGAAACTTCATTCAAACTGCGTTGCGTAGGTCTTACTTATGACATGTGGGCTTTGTATTTTTCATCTTTGTAACTTTTATACTTTTTAAACTATTAATTAAAAACTGCTCAAAATTTCCCCATAGACTTAACATGGGCTGATGACATCACAATGGACTAATTAACTTGATTTGCACCTGGTTTCATCTTCCAGCTGCTCATCTAGGCCCCATCAAAGAATCAGTTCAACTGATTGCACCTGTATCAACTGCTTTCTACTGAACTATACCAACTCTTTCTGTGTCTCCATTCTACAAGGATATAAGACACATTTCATCCAACTTTCTATCCATTGATCCTCTTCAAACCATTCACTCATCCACCCATTAAACTATCCATCAACATCCATTAAACAATCTGCCTATCAACATCCATTCAACTTTCTGTCTGTCAACATCCATTACACTATCTACATTTAACTTTTAAACTATATACTCTGTCTCAGGCTTTAAGCATACAATATGGCTCTATTAAGACTGCCGTTAAGCAATTAGAATCCTAGGCCAGGTGGCCAGGCCACCTGCACCCTATCAGTTTCTCAGGCTAACCTTTTAAACTATCCAGCTATTTGACTGTTCAGTCAGTCCAACTATATTAAACCTCATCTACCTAGTTCAGTCATTCCAACTATATTAAACCTCATCTACCTAGCAAATAATTTAACCTTTTACACTATCCACCTATTTAACCGTTCAGTCATTCCAACTATATTAAACCTCATCTACCTAGTTCAGTCATTCCAACTATATTAAACCTCATCTACCTAGTTCAGTCATTCCAACTACATTAAACCTCATCTACCTAGCAAATAATTTAACCATTTGAATCCTATGGCAGGTGTTCGGGCCACCTGTTTCAACTGCCATTCTCAGGCTTTAAGCATACAAACTGGCCCTATTAAGACTACACATCCTGTTCAACTGCTTCCTCTGCCAGAAACTGTTTCAAAATAAAAGTCCTCACTACAATATTTCACTGTTAAACAATTTAACCCTTTAAACTACTGAACTTTTTAACTGTTCAGCCATTGTAACTGTTACTTGTCATCAACTATGACTCCTACCCACTGTAGCTAGTTAGCATGGTTAGCATAGTTAGCATACTAGCATGTTAGCATGCTAGTTAGCATTTTTAGCAAAACTGCTAAAAATGATTAGCTAAGTTAGCTAAGTCACATGGTTAGCATAGTTAGCATGCTAGCATGCTAGTTAGCATTTTTTACAAAACTGCTAAAAATGATTAGCTAAGTTAGCTAAGTCACATGGTTAGCATAGTTAGCATGCTAACATGTTAGCATGCTAGTTAGCATTTTTTGCAAAACTGCTAAAAATGATTAGCTAAGTTAGCTAAGTCACATGGTTAGCATAGTTAGCATGCTAGCATGTTAGCATGCTAGTTAGCATTTTTAGCAAAACTACTAAAAATGATTAGCTAAGTTAGCTAAGTCACATGGTTAGCATAGTTAGCATGCTAACATGTTAGCATGCTAGTTAGCATTTTTTGCAAAACTGCTAAAAATGATTAGCTAAGTTAGCTAAGTCACATGGTTAGCATAGTTAGCATGCTAACATGCTAGTTAGCATAGTTAGCATAACTGCTAAAAATGATTAGCTAGGTTAGCTAAGTAACATGGTTAATATAGTTAGCATATTAGCATGCTAATTAGAATAATTAGCATACCTACTAAAAATAATTAGCTAAGTTAGCTAAGTCACATGGTTAGCATACTTAACATGTTAGCATGCTAGTTAGCATACCTATTAAATATGAAAACATTAGCTAAGTTAACTAAGTTAAGTAACTTGGTTAACATTATTATCTTTGATAACATAGTTAGCATAACTGCTAGCAAACATTAGAGCCATTCCAACTGTCAGTTATCGTCAATTATCTACCTAAATAATTTAACCATTTAAATTATCCACCTATTTAACCGTTCAATCATTCCAACTATATTAAACCTTATCTACCAAATAAATCATTTAACTATATAAACTATCCACCTATTTAACTGTTCAGTCATTCCAACTATATTAAACCTTATCTACCTAGCAACCAATATAGTTTGTTTTTACTCTGTATGATATTTTACATCATATTTTTTGCATTTTCATGCACTGTATTTCCTTCAGGAAATGCTTTTCTAGTTATTATTATTAGAGTGCATGAAAATGCACTCTACTGTTCTTCCTAGGCTTCTTCTTCTTATTAGAGTGCATGAAAATGCACTCTACTGTTCTTCCTAGGCTTCTTCTTCTTCTTATTATTAGAGTGCATGAAAATGCACTCTACTGTTCTTCCTAGGCTTCTTCTTATTAGAGTGCATGAAAATGCACTCTACTGTTCTTCCTAGGCTTCTTCTTCTTATTATTATTATAGTGCATGAAAATGCACTATATTGTTCTTCCAAGTCTTCTTATTAGAGTGCATGAAAATGCACTCTACTGTTATCCGAATTATTAGAGTGCATGAAAATGCACTCTACTGTTATCCGAATTATTCTTATTGCATTGCATGTAAATGCAATGGACTATTATCACTGTTCTTCTTATCTGTTTTTATTATTATTCTTCTTCCGACCAAATTCGACGTTTAATGACACTAAAACCACTGAACCGTTTGACGTCATTCAAACACTCCTACAAAGGTCTTGTAACGGACAATTGTACAATGTCAATTTTACATTTGTGAACTTTATACTTTTTGAGATATTTACGATAAAAGAGCAATACATTCCCATAGAGTTAACATTGACCGCTGTGGCGGCAACTTTAAGCATTATGACGTGAACTCCAGCTGAAAGCAATTAGAATCTAACAGGTGAACGCGAGCTACTGCTGGAGTTGAGAATCTTCTGAATGCCTTCGCCTGCTGCGCCGTGGTCACTTTATGCTCGTAAAACTCTCCTTCAGAGGCACATTTCTCTAATTACAGACAAGGTAAGTGTTCCGGTTTTTGGTATTTGAGTAATTTATGTGGTCAAACATTATGTAACGTTAGTGTTATATGTATGAAATGATGGGTCACAAATAACTAAACTAACGTTATAACGTTAGGTAACGTTAACGTTAATGAAATAGTTGACGTTAGCACCTTGCTATGTTGATATGTATTATGTACGGAAACCCACTGTTAATCAACGTTAATATGTCGTCAACTTTACAGTGACCGATTAGCTGTAGGCCAAGGTTCGATAGCTAACGACAATCGTTACATTTGTTCATTAGGCCTACTAACCAGCAGCGTTTTTACTAGAACGTTCACGTAAACCAGATAACCTACATATAGGCCTACTAGACTCTGGTTCTATCAGGTCACTTTCCACAGGTGTATAGAATCAAGCTCCTAGAATAGATTATGAATGCAGACTGCGTGGTGCTTGATTATAGCCTAGGCTACTGTGTGAAGGGACCTGATGAAACCCATCATGGGTTTCATTCATGGCATGAATAACGTTACTTGTTGATGGTCATAACGCTATAGCTTTTACCGTTCACATTTTATGTGAACGGTACACATCCTGATTCTTATGTAGCCCACAGGTGTAGGCCTATACAATCAAGCACCTAGATTGTTGCTTTAATGAAAGCCATGAATAGGCTACTGTTAGGAAATGGACCATACGACTAAAGTCTTGTTAAAACACACTACATAAGTTGAGCTATAATGTTTGTGTTGTCAACATAGGCTACAATGTTTACTTGGCCTACTCATTTCTGCATTGTTCTGGTCTATAAATTAAAGTGTAGCCTGGCCCGAGAATCAAGCTTTCCAGTTGTAGTACATTGTAATCTGTAGGAAAAAATGTGTCTGACGGATCTAGCAAGCTGTTCAAGTTATAGCAGTTGGTTATCAAGATACTTAGTATCAGAATGATCCGTCCTTACTCATATGATTATCAACAGCAACAACAAACCCATTGCCTGCAAAGTTTTCTAAGCTGTTAACGTTTTATATGTAAACAAATATGATTAGCTATCAACTATCCTTAAACTGAAAACAATAAAACACAGAATTCTGCTTTGTTTGCAATTTAATACTATAGGCTAGTATTTAAGCTTAACTACCAGTAGCTTGATGGTACAACAATTGGATTATACTCTACCTATTTTTATTGTCCTAGAATTGTTGAGAGAATTGTTTAAAGCTTAAACTGTTTACGATGTTAGTCGTTAGGTTAAAAATGTGTCAGCCTAATGTAATGTAACAACTTCACTTAAATAAATGAGTTGTATTGAACAGTTGTACAATTGCAGACATTCCTTGTATTGTTTTGGTATAACTGTTAAACTTGTTTGCTTTTGTCTTTTAGGTTCCAGACCAGACCAGTGGTGATGACCGTGTATGACATTACGTGTGTGCCTGTCTGTGTGCACACCTGTCAACCAATCTCTGACAATGTTGCTAGCAACATACCTACTAACATACATTCTTACAAACATGTGACCATATCTCAACATATCTGTGCACATACCGTTTAACCATACTGAGACTTATCCGAGATCTACACTGAGACATTGTAACTTGTTGTGAATCATTCATACCTCTGAATCATACCTGTGCTGTAACAACTGTAAAACATAGCTGCGCTGTTAGATCTCTTTTTAGACCTGAGCTGTGCTGTGTGAAAAATAAGATTCTAACCTAAGTTCTGTCTAAAACTGATCATCTGAAGGGCTGACTTTTATTCTTCAGTGTATATCACCATCAAATTTGACCTAATACCATTAACTGAGGCCTCTAGCTGTTGCTGCCAGTTCAGATTTACCACTGATAAATAGATCTGTCTTAGGATAATATGATTGGCATTATCAAGTTCTGTAAATATATACACAACTGTGATTTTTACTTTAAGCTTACATTGGTAAGTGTTCATTAGTGTATTCTGAGTATCATTCTGCTGTATTAAAACAAAGAATGTTGATCAATATTGAATTGACAATTTATTTTTACTGACTTGTCATATACTCTAAGCTAACATCTAACCAAGTAAGTGGTTTTCAAGAATACTGTAAGCATATGTAATCTGAATAATCATACTGTAAGTAATATAATGTTATACACAGCAGCTTTTTTGCATTTACATGCAATGGTAATTCCCTGGAATTGCATTTTCTAGTTACAGTGCATGAAAATGCACTGTACTGTTCTTCCTAGGCTTCTTCTTCTTCTTATTCTTATTATTTTTCTTCTTCTAACGCAGTTAATGCAGCTTCAACCGTTTAACGTAGAAACTTCATTCAAACTGCGTTGCGTAGGTCTTACTTATGACATGTGGGCTATGTATTTTTCATCTTTGTAACTTTTATACTTTTTAAACTATTAATTAAAAACTACTCAAAATTTCCCCATAGACTTAACATGGGCTGATGACATCACAATGGACTAATTAACTTGATTTGCACCTGGTATCATCTTCCAGCTGCTCATCTAGGCCCCATCAAAGAATCAGTTCAACTGATTGCACCTGTATCAACTGCTTTCTACTGAACTAGACCAACTCTCTCTGTCTCTCCATTCTACAAGGATATCAGACACATTTCATCCAACTTTCTATCCATTCATCCTCTTCAAACCATTCACTCATCCACCCATTAAACTATCCATCAACATCCATTAAACAATCTGCCTATCAACATCCATTCAACTTTCTGTCTATCAACATCCATTACACTATCTACATTTAACTTTTAAACTATATACTCTGTCTCAGGCTTTAAGCATACAATATGGCTCTATTAAGACTGCCGTTAAGCAATTAGAATCCTAGGCCAGGTGGCCAGGCCACCTGCATCAACTGCCAGTCTCAGGCTTTAAGCATACAAACTGGCCCTATTAAGACTACACATCCTGTTCAACTGCTTCCTCTACCAAAAACTGTTTCAAAATAAAAGTCCTCACTACAATATTTCACTGTTAAACAATTTAACCCTTTAAACGACTGAACTTTTTAACTGTTCAGCCATTGTAACTGTTACTTGTCATCAACTCCTACCCACTGTAGCTAGTTAGCATGGTTAACATAGTTAGCATGCTAACATGTTAGCATGTTAGCATGCTAGTTAGCATTTTTAGCAAAACTGTTAAAAATGATTAGCTAAGTTAGCTAAGTAACATGGTTAGCATAGTTAGCATGCTAGCATGTTAACATGCTAGTTAGCATTTTTTGCAAAACTGCTAAAAATGATTAGCTAAGTTAGCTAAGTCACATGGTTAGCATAGTTAGCATGCTAGCATGTTAGCATGCTAGTTAGCATTTTTAGCAAAACTGCTAAAAATGATTAGCTAAGTTAGCTAAGTCACATGGTTAGCATAGTTAGCATGCTAGCATGTTAGCATGCTAGTTAGCATTTTTTACAAAACTGCTAAAATGATTAGCTAAGTTAGCTAAGTCACATGGTTAGCATAGTTAGCATGTAAGCATGTTAGCATGCTAGTTACCATTTTTAGCAAAACTGCTAAAAATGATTAGCTAAGTTAGCTAAGTCACATGGTTAGCATAGTTAGCATGCTAGCATGTTAGCATGCTAGTTAGCATTTTAGCAAAACTGCTAAAAATGATTAGCTAAGTTAGCTAAGTAAAATGGTTAGCATAGTTAATATGCTAGCATGTTAGCATGCTAGTTAGCATAGTTAGCAAAACTGCTAAAAATGATTAGCTAGGTTAGCTAAGTCACATGGTTAACATAGTTCACATTGCTAACATGCTAGTTAGCATAACTACTAAAAATGAAAAAATTAGCTAAGTTAACTAAGTTAAGCATTATCCACCTATTTAACCGTTCAATCATTCCAACTATATTAAACCTTATCTACCAAGCAAATCATTTAACCATATAAACTATCCACCTATTTAACTGTTCAGTCACTCCAACTATATTAAACCTCTTCTACCTAGCAATCAATATAGTTTGTTTTTACTCTGTATGATATTTTACATCATATTTTTTGCATTTTCATGCACTGTATTTCCTTCAGGAAATGCTTTTCTAGTTATTATTCTTCTTCTTCTAACGCTTTTTGTGCGTTTAATACAGCTTCAACTGTTTAACGTAGAAACTTCATTCAAACTGCGTTGCGTAGGTCTTACTTATGTGACTTCAGCTATGTATTTTTCAACTTTGTAACTTTTATACTTTTTAAACTATTAATTAAAAACTACTAAAATTTCCCCATTGACTTAACATTAGATTATGACATCACAATAGCAATTAGAATCCTACGCCAGGTGTTCAGGCCACCTGGATCACCATATATGGCTCTGGCCAGGCCACCTGGATCAACTCTGAGTTTCTCAGGCTTTATGACATCAGAGCAATTAGAATATTGTGCCAGGTGGCCAACTGTCAGTTTCTCAGGCTTTAAACATACAGTCTCATTCTATGCTATAAGCCTGAGAAACTGTTCAGTCATTCCAACTATATTAAACCTCATCTATCTAGCAAATAGTTTAACCTTTTAAAATATCCACCTAATTAACTGTTCAGTCATTCCAACTATATTAAAACTCATCTACCTAGTTCAGTCATTCCAACTACATTAAACCTCATCTACCTAGCAAATAATTAAACCTTTTAAACTATCCACCTATTTAACTGTTCAGTCATTCCAACCTCATCTACCTAGTTCAGTCATTCCAACTATATTAAACATCATCTACCTAGCAAATAATTTAACCTTTTAAACCATCCACCTATTTAACTGTTTAGTCATTCCAACTATATTAAACCTCATCTACCTAGTTCAGTCATTCCAACTATATTAAACCTCATCTAGGCCTACCTAGCAAATAATTTAACCTTTTAAACCATTCACCTATTTTAACTGTTCAGTCATTCCAACTATATTAAACCTCGTCTACCTAGTTCAGTCATTCCAACTATATTAAAACTCATCTACCTAGCAAATAATTTAACCATTTAAACTATCCACCTATTTAACTGGTCAGTCATTCCAACTATATTAAACCTCATCTATCTAGCAAATAATTTAACCTTTTAAACTATCCAACTTTTTAACTGTTCAACTGTTGTAACTGTCAGTCAACTATGACTCCCATCAACTGTATCCTCTGCCTTCAACTGTTTCAAAATAAAAGTCCTCACTAGCTAGTTAGCATCATTAGCATTCCTTAAACTATCTGTCTATTAAACTATCTGTCTATTAACAACTGTTAAACTATGTACATTCAACTTTTAAACTGTCTACTTCTAAACTATCAACTTTTATTAAGCTATGCTATGTCTGTCCTAGCTTCATTTTCATGCACTCGTAATTCCCTGGAATTACATTCTCTAGTTCTTAATTACAGTGCATGAAAATGCACTGTACTGTTCTTCCTAGGCTTCTTATTCTTCTTATTCTTATTCTTCTTCTAACGCACTTAATGCAGCTTCAACCGTTTAACGTAGAAACTTCATTCAAACTATGTTACGTAGGTCTTACTTAGGACATGGGTGCTTTGTATTTTTCAGCTTTGTAACTTTTATACTTTTTAAACTATTAATTAAAAACGAATCAAAATTTCCCCATTGACTTAACATTATGATTATGACATCACAATACGGCCGTTAAGCAATTAGAATCCTATGGCAGGTGTTCGGGCCACCTGCATCAACTGCCAGTCTCAGGCTTTAAGCATACAAACTGGCCCTATTAAGACTACACATCCTGTTCAACTGCTTCCTCTGCCAAAACCTGTTTCAAAATAAAAGTCCTCACTACAATATTTCACTGTTAAACAATTTAACCCTTTAAACTACTGAACTTTTTAACTGTTCAGCCATTGTAACTGTTACTTGTCATCAACTATGACTCCTACCCACTGTAGCTAGTTAGCTAAGTTAGCTAAGTAACTTGGTTAGCATAGTTAGCATGCTAGCATGTTAGCATGCTAGTTAGCATTTTTAGCAAAACTGCTAAAAACGATTAGCTAAGTTAGCTAAGTCACATGGTTATCATAGTTAGCATGCTAGCATGCTAGTTAGCATTTTTTGCAAAACTGCTAAAAATGATTAGCTAAGTTAGTTAAGTCACATGGTTAGCATAGTTAGCATGCTAGCATGTTAGCATGCTAGTTAGCATTTTTAGGAAAACTGCTAAAAATGATTAGCTAAGTTAGCTAAGTCACGTGGTTAGCATAGTTAGCATGCTAGCATGTTAGCATGCTAGTTAGCATTTTTAGGAAAACTGCTAAAAATGATTAGCTAAGTTAGCTAAGTAACGTGGTTAACATAGTTAGCATGCTAGCATGTTAGCATGCTAGTTAGCATTTTTAGCAAAACTGCTAAAAATGATTAGCTAAGTTAGCTAAGTAACATGGTTAGCATAGTTAGCATGCTAACATGCTAGTTAGCATTTTTAGTAAAACTGCTAAAAATGATTAGCTAAGTTAGCTAAGTAACATAGTTAGTATGCTAGCATAGTTAGCATACTAGCATGTTAGCATGCTAATGCATTTTTTTAGCAAAACTACTAAAAATAATTAGCTCAGTTAGCTAAGTAACATAGTTATCATAGTTAACATGCTAGCATGTTAGCATGTTAGTTAGCATTTTTAGCAAAACTGCTAAAAATGATTAGTTAAGTTAGCTAAGTAACATGGTTAGCATAGTTAGCATGTTAGCATGCTAGTTAGAATAGTTAGCATAACTACTAAAAATGAAAACATTAGCTAAGTTAACTAAGTTAAGTAACTTAGTTAACATTATTATCTTTGATAACATAGTTAGCATAACTGCTAGCAAACATTAGAGCCATTCCAACTGTCAGTTATTGTCAACTATCTGCCTAAATAATTTAACAATTTCAATTATCAACCTATTTAACTGTTCAGTCATTCCAACTATATTAAACCTTATCTACCAAGCAAATAATTTAACCATATGAACTCATCATATTTTTGCATTTTCATGCACTGTATTTCCTTCAGGAAATGCTTTTCTAGTATTATTATTATTATTCTTCTAACGCTTTTTGTGCGTTTAATACAGCTTCAACCGTTTAACTTAGAAACTTCATTCAAACTGCGTTGCGTAGGTCTTACTTATGTGACTTCAGCTATGTATTTTTCAACTTTGTAACTTTTATACTTTTTAAACTATTAATTAAAAACTACTAAAATTTCCCCATTGACTTAACATTAGATTATGACATCACAATAGAGCAATTAGAATCCTATGCCAGGTGTTCAGGCCACCTGGATCACCATATATGGCTCTGGCCAGGCCACCTGGATCAACTGAGTTTCTCAGGCTTTATGACATCATAGCAATTAGAATATTGTGCCAGGTGGCCAGGCCACTTAGATCAACTGTCAGTTTCTCAGGCTTTAAGCATACAGGCTCATTCTATGCTATAAGCCAACTATATTAAACCTCATCTATCTAGCAAATAGTTTAACCTTTTAAGCTATCCACCTATTTAACTGTTCAGTCATTCCAACTATATTAAACCTCGTCTACCTAGATCAGTCATTCCAACTATATTAAACATCATCTACCTAGCAAATAATTTAACCTTTTAAACCATCCACCTATTTAACTGTTCAGTCATTCCAACTATATTAAACCTCGTCTACCTAGTTCAGTCATTCCAACTATATTAAAACTCATCTACCTAGCAAATAATTTAACCATTTAAACTATCCACCTATTTAACTGTTCAGTCATTCCAACTATATTAAACCTCATCTACCTAGCAAATAATTTAACCTTTTAAACTATCCACCTATTTAACTTTTTAGTCATTCCAACTATATTAAACCTCATCTACCTAGTTCAGTCATTCCAACTACATTAAACCTCATCTACCTAGTAAATAATTTAACCTTTTAAACTATTCACCTATTTAACTGTTCAGTCATTCCAACTATATTAAACCTAATCTATCTAGCAAATAATTTAACCTTTTAAAACCTCATCTACCTCATAACTGCTAAAATGATTAGCTAAGTTAGCTAAGTCACATGGTTAACATAGTTAGCATGTTAGCATTGTTAGCATTTTTTCCAAAACTGCTAGAAAACATGAGCTAAGTTAACTAAGTAACTTGGTCAAAATAATTAGCTTTGTTAGCATAACTGCTAGCAAACATTAGAGCCATTCCAACTGTCAGTTATCGTCAACTATCTACCTATATAGAGTCCTTAAACTATTTGTCTATCAACACGCATTAAACTATCAGTCTGTCAACAACTTTTAAACTATCTACATATAACTTTTAAACTTTCAACATTCATTAAACTATCTGTCTATTAAACTATCTGTCTATTAACAACTGTTAAACTATCTACATTCAACTTTTAAACTGTCTACGTCTAAACTATCAACTTTTTATCAACCTATGCTATGTCTGTCCTAGCTTCATTTTCATGCACTCGTAATTCCCTGGAATTACATTCTCTAGTTCTTATTATTCTTCTTCTAACGTAGCTAATGCAGCTTCAACCATTTAACGTAGAAACTTCATTCAAACTATGTTACGTAGGTCTTACTTAGGACAAGTAGGCTTTGTATTTTTCATCTTTGTAACTTTTATACTTTTTAAACTATTAATTATTAACTTTTATAAAATCCCCATAGACTTAACATGGGCTGATGACATCACAATGGACTAATTAACTTGATTTGCACCTGTATCTTCTTCCAGCTGCTCATCTAGGCCCCATCAAAGAATCAGTTCAACTGATTGCACCTGTATCAACTGCTTTCTACTGAACTAGACCAACTCTCTCTGTGTCTCTACATTCTACAAGGATATAAGACACATTTCATCCAACTTTCTATCCATTCATCCTCTTCAAACCATTCACTCATCCACCCATTAAACTATCCATCAACATCCATTAAACAATCTGCCTATCAACATCCATTCAACTTTCTGTCTATCAACATCCATTACACTATCTACATTTAACTTTTAAACTATATACTCTGTCTCAGGCTTTAAGCATACAATATGGCTCTATTAAGACTGCCGTTAAGCAATTAGAATCCTAGGCCAGGTGGCCAGGCCACCTGCACCCTATCAGTTTCTCAGGCTAACCTTTTAAACTATCCAGCTATTTGACTGTTCAGTCAGTCCAACTATATTAAACCTCATCTACCTAGTTCAGTCATTCCAACTATATTAAACCTCATCTACCTAGCAAATAATTTAACCTTTTACACTATCCACCTATTTAACCGTTCAGTCATTCCAACTATATTAAACCTCATCTACCTAGTTCAGTCATTCCTATATTAAACCTCATCTACCTAGTTCAGTCATTCCAACTATATTAAACCTCATCTACCTAGCAAATAATTTAACCATTTGAATCCTATGGCAGGTGTTCGGGCCACCTGCATCAACTGCCAGTCTCAGGCTTTAAGCATACAAACTGGCCCTATTAAGACTACACACCCTATTCAACTGCTTCCTCTGCCAAACACTGTTTCAAAATAAAAGTCCTCACTACAATATTTCACTGTTAAACAATTTAACCCTTTAAACTACTTAACTTTTTAACCGTTTAGCCATTGTAACTGTTACTTGTCATCAACTATGACTCCTACCCACTATGACTCCTACCCACTGTAGCTAGATAGCATGGTTAGCATAGTTTAGCATACTAGCATGTTAGCATGCTAACATGTTAGCATGCTAGTTAGCTTTTTTAGCAAAACTGCTAAAAATGATTAGCTAAGTTAGCTAAGTCACATGGTTAGCATAGTTAGCATGCTAGCATGTTAGCATGCTAGTTAGCATTTTTTACAAAACTGCTAAAAATGATTACCTAAGTTAGCTAAGTAACATGGTTAGCATAGTTAGCATGCTAGCATGTTAGCATGCTAGTTAGCATTTTTTGCAAAACTGCTAAAAATGATTGGCTAAGTTAGCTAAGTAACATGGTTAGCATAGTTAGCATGTTAGCATGCTAGTTAGCATTTTTTTCAAAACTGCTAAAAATGATTAGCTAAGTTAGCTAAGTCACATGGTTAGCATAGTTAGCATGCTACCATGCTAGTTAGCATAGTTAGCATAATTGCTAAAAATGATTAGTGAAGTTAGCTAAGTCACATGGTTAACATAATTAGCATGTTAGCATGCTAGTTAGCATAGTTAACATAACTAATAAAAAATATTAGCTAGGTTAGCTAAGTCATATGGTTAGCATAGTTAACATTTGATCATTGTTAGCATGCTAGTTAGCATAGTAACTTGGTTAACATTATTATCTTTGTTAACATAGTTAGCATAACTACTAGCAAACATTGGAGCCATTCCAACTGTTAGTTATCGTCAACTATCTGCCTAAATAATTTAACCATTTCAATTATCAACCTATTTAACTGTTCAGTCATTCCAACTATATTAAACCTTATCTACCAAGCAAATAATTTAACCATATGAACGCATCATATTTTTGCATTTTCATGCACTGTATTTCCTTCAGGAAATGCTTTTCTAGTTCTTATTCTTCTTCTAACGCTTTTTGTGCGTTTAATACAGCTTCAACCGTTTAACTTAGAAACTTCATTCAAACTGCGTTGTGTAGGTCTTACTTATGTGACTTCAGCTATGTATTTTTCAACTTTGTAACTTTTATACTTTTTAAACTATTAATTAAAAACTACTAAAATTTCCCCATTGACTTAACATTAGATTATGACATCACAATAGAGCAATTAGAATCCTATGCCAGGTGTTCAGGCCACCTGGATCACCATATATGGCTCTGGCCAGGCCACCTGGATCAACTGAGTTTCTCAGGCTTTATGACATCATAGCAATTAGAATATTGTGCCAGGTGGCCAGGCCACCTAGATCAACTGTCAGTTTTTCAGGCTTTAAGCATACAGTCTCATTCTATGCTATAAGCCTGAGAAACTATTCAGTCATTCCAACTATATTAAACCTCATCTATCTAGCAAATAGTTTAACCTTTTAAACTATCCACCTATTTAACTGTTCAGTCATTCCAACTATATGCTATCCACCTATTTAACTGTTCAGTCATTCCAACTATATTAAACCTCATCTACCTAGTTCAGTCATTCCAACTATATTAAACCTCATCTACCTAGCAAATAATTTAACCTTTTAAACTATCCACTTATTTAACTGTTCAGTCATTCCAACTATATGCTATCCACCTATTTAACTGTTCAGTCATTCCAACTATATTAAACCTCATCTACCTAGTTCAGTCATTCCAACAATATTACACCTCATCTACCTAGTTCAGTCATTCCAACTACATTAAACCTCATCTACCTAGCAAATATTTAAACCTTTTAAACTATCCACCTATTTAACTGTTCAGTCATTCCAACTATATTAAATTATAGTATTAACTATATTAAACTGCTTCCTCTGCCAAAAACTGTTTCAAAATAAAAGTCCTCACTACACACTTTCACTTTAACAGTTTAACCCTTTAAACTACTGAACTTTTTAACTGTTCAGCCATTGTAACTGTTACTTGTCATCAACTATGACTCCTACCCACTGTAGTTAGTTAGCATGGTTAGCATAGTTAGCATGCTAGCATGTTAGCATGATAGTTAGCATTTTTAGCAAAACTGCTAAAAATGATTAGCTAAGTTAGCTAAGTAACATGGTTAACATAGTTAGCATGCTATCATGCTAGTTAGCATGCTAGCATGTTAGCATGCTAGTTAGCATTTTTAGCAAAACTGCTGAAAATGATTAGCTAAGTTAGCTAAGTAACATGGTTAGCATAGTTAGCATGCTAGCATGTTAGCATGCTAGTTAACATTTTTAGCAAAACTGTTAAAAATGATTAGCTAAGTTAGCTAAGTAACATGGTTAGCATAGTTAGCATGCTAACATGTTAGCATGCTAGTTAGCATTTTTAGTAAAACTGTTAAAAATGATTAGCTAAGTTAGCTAAGTAACATGGTTAGCATAGTTAGCATGTTAGCATGCTAGTTAGCATTTTTAGCAAAACTGTTAAAAATGATTAACTAAGTTAGCTAAGTAACATGGTTAACATAGTTAGCATGCTAGCATGTTAGCATGCTAGTTAGCATTTTTAGCAAAACTGCTAAAAATTGTTAGCTAAGTAACATGGTTAGCATAGTTAGCATGCTAGCATGTTAGCATGCTAGTTAGCATTTTAAGCAAAACTGCTAAAAATGATTAGCTAAGTCACGTGGTTAGCGTAGTTAGCATGTTAGCATTGTTAGCATGTTAATTAGCATAGTTAGCATAACTGCTAAAAATGATTAGCTAGGTTAGCTAAGTCACATGGTTAGCATTATTAACATTTTAGCATTGTTAGCATGCTATTTTTGCATCTTCATGCACTGTATTTCCTTCAGGAAATGCTTTTCTAGTATGTTATTATTCCACTGACGTCACATGGTTAGCATGTTAGCATTTTTCCAAAACTACTAGAAAACATGAGCTAAGTTAGCTAAGTAACTTGGTCAGAATAATTAGCTTTGTTAGCATAACTGCTAGTAAACATTAGGGTCATTCCAACTGTTAGTTATCGTCAACTATCTACCTATATAGAGCCCTTAAACTATTTGTCTATCAACATGCATTAAACTCTTAGTCTGTCAACAACTTTTAAACTATCTATATATAACTTTTAAACTTTCAACATTCATTAAACTATCTGTCTATTAACAACTGTTAAACTATCTACATTCAACTTTTAAACTGTCTACGTCTAAACTATCAACTTTTTATTAATCTATGCTATATCTGTCCTAGCTTCATTTTCATGCACTCGTAATTCCCTGGAATTACATTCTCTAGTTACAGTGCATGAAAATGCACTGTACTGTTCTTCCTAGGCTTCTTATTCTTATTCTTCTTCTTCTTCTAACGCGCTTAATACAGCTTCAACCGTTTAACGTAGAAACTTCATTCAAACTGCGTTGCGTAGGTCTTACTTATGACATGGGTGCTATGTATTTTTCATCTTTGTAACTTTTATACTTTTTAAACTATTAATTAAAAACTAATCAAATTTTCCCCATTGACTTAACATTATGATTATGACATCACAATACGGCCGTTAAGCAATTAGAATCCTATGGCAGGTGTTCGGGCCACCTGTTTCAACTGCCAGTCTCAGGCTTTAAGCATACAAACTGGCCCTATTAAGACTACACATCCTGTTCAACTGCTTCCTCTGCCAAAAACTGTTTCAAAATAAAAGTCCTCACTACAATATTTCACTGTTAAACAATTTAACCCTTTAAACTACTGAACTTTTTAACTGTTCAGCCATTGTAACTGTTACTTGTCATCAACTATGACTCCTACCCACTGTAGCTAGTTAGCATGGTTAGCATAGCTAGCATGCTAGCATGCTAGCATGTTAGCATGCTAGCATGTTAGCATGCTAGTTAGCATTTTTAGCAAAACTGCTAAAAATGATTAGCTAAGTTAGCTAAGTCACATGGTTAGCATAGTTAGCATGCTAGCATGTTAGCATGCTAGTTAGCATTTTTTACAAAACTGCTAAAAATGATTAGCTAAGTTAGCTAAGTCACATGGTTAGCATAGTTAGCATGCTAACATGTTAGCATGCTAGTTAGCATTTTTTACAAAACTGCTAAAAATCATTAACTAAGTTAGCTAAGTCACATGGTTAGCATAGTTAGCATGCTAACATGTTAGCATGCTAGTTAGCATTACTGTTAAAAATTATTAGCAAAGTTAGCTAAGTCACATGGTTAACATAATTAGCATGTTAGCATGCTAATTAGCATAGTTATCATAACTAATAAAAATTATTAGCTAGGTTAGGTAAGTCATATGGTTAGCATAGTTAACATTTTAATATTGTTAGCATGCTAGTTAGCATAGTTACTTGGTTACCATTATTATCTTTAACATAGTTAGCATAACTACTAGCAAACATTGGAGCCATTCCAACTGTTAGTTATCGTCAACTATCTGCCTAAATAATTTAACCATTTCAATTATCAACCTATTTAACTGTTCAGTCATTCCAACTATAGTAAACCTTATCTACCAAGCAAATAATTTAACTATATAAACTATCCACCTATTTAACTGTTTAGTCATTCCAACTATATTAAACCTCATCTACCTAGCAACCAATATAGTTTGTTTTTACTCTGTATGATATTTTACATCATATTTTTTGCATTTTCATGCACTGTATTTCCTTCAGGAAATGCTTTTCTAGTTCTTATTCTTCTTCTTCTTCTAACGCGCTTAATACAGCTTCAACCGTTTAACGTAGAAACTTCATTCAAACTGCGTTGCGTAGGTCTTACTTATGACATGGGTGCTATGTATTTTTCATCTTTGTAACTTTTATACTTTTTAAACTATTAATTAAAAACTAATCAAATTTTCCCCATTGACTTAACATTATGATTATGACATCACAATACGGCCGTTAAGCAATTAGAATCCTATGGCAGGTGTTCGGGCCACCTGTTTCAACTGCCAGTCTCAGGCTTTAAGCATACAAACTGGCCCTATTAAGACTACACATCCTGTCCAACTGCTTCCTCTGCCAAAAACTGTTTCAAAATAAAAGTCCTCACTACAATATTTCACTGTTAAACAATTTAACCCTTTAAACTACTGAACTTTTTAACTGTTCAGCCATTGTAACTGTTACTTGTCATCAACTATGACTCCTACCCACTGTAGCTAGTTAGCATGGTTAGCATAGCTAGCATGCTAGCATGTTAGCATGCTAACATGTTAGCATGCTAGTTAGCATTTTTAGCAAAACTGCTAAAAATGATTAGCTAAGTTAGCTAAGTCACATGGTTAGCATAGTTAGCATGCTAGCATGTTAGCATGCTAGTTAGCATTTTTTACAAAACTGCTAAAAATGATTAGCTAAGTTAGCTAAGTCACATGGTTAGCATAGTTAGCATGCTAACATGTTAGCATGCTAGGTAGCATTTTTTACAAAACTGCTAAAAATGATTAGCTAAGTTAGCTAAGTCACATGGTTAGCATAGTTAGCATGCTAGCATGTTAGCATGCTAGTTAGCATTTTTTGCAAAACTGCTAAAAATCATTAGCTAAGTTAGCTAAGTCACATGGTTAGCATAGTTAGCATGCTAACATGTTAGCATGCTAGTTAGCATTACTGTTAAAAATTATTAGCAAAGTTAGCTAAGTCACATGGTTAACATAATTAGCATGTTAGCATGCTAATTAGCATAGTTATCATAACTAATAAAAATTATTAGCTAGGTTAGGTAAGTCATATGGTTAGCATAGTTAACATTTTAATATTGTTAGCATGCTAGTTAGCATAGTTACTTGGTTACCATTATTATCTTTAACATAGTTAGCATAACTACTAGCAAACATTGGAGCCATTCCAACTGTTAGTTATCGTCAACTATCTGCCTAAATAATTTAACCATTTCAATTATCAACCTATTTAACTGTTCAGTCATTCCAACTATAGTAAACCTTATCTACCAAGCAAATAATTTAACCATATGAACTCATCATATTTTTGCATTTTCATGCACTGTATTTCCTTCAGGAAATGCTTTTCTAGTTATTATTCTTCTTCTTCTAACGCAGTTAATGCAGCTTCAACCGTTTAACGTAGAAACTTCATTCAAACTGCGTTGCGTAGGTCTTAATTATGACATGTGGGCTTTGTATTTTTCATCTTTGTAACTTTTATACTTTTTAAACTATTAATTAAAAACTACTCAAAATTTCCCCATAGACTTAACATGGGCTGATGACATCACAATGGACTAATTAACTTGATTTGCACCTGGTATCATCTTCCAGCTGCTCATCTAGGCCCCATCAAAGAATCAGTTCAACTGATTGCACCTGTATCAACTGCTTTCTACTGAACTAGACCAACTCTCTCTGTCTCTCCATTCTACAAGGATATAAGACACATTTCATCCAACTTTCTATCCATTCATCCTCTTCAAACCATTCACTCATCCACCCATTAAACTATTAATCAACATCCATTAAACAATCTGCCTATCAACATCCATTCAACTTTCTGTCTATCAACATCCATTACACTATCTACATTTAACTTTTAAACTATATACTCTGTCTCAGGCTTTAAGCATACAATATGGCTCTATTAAGACTGCCGTTAAGCAATTAGAATCCTAGGCCAGGTGGCCAGGCCACCAGCATCAACTGCCAGTCTCAGGCTTTAAGCATACAAACTGGCCCTATTAAGACTACACATCCTGTTCAACTGCTTCCTCTGCCAAAAACTGTTTCAAAATAAAAGTCCTCACTACAATATTTCACTGTTAAACAATTTAACCCTTTAAACTACTGAACTTTTTAACTGTTCAGCCATTGTAACTGTTACTTGTCATCAACTATGGCTCCTACCCACTGTAGCTAGTTAGCTAAGTTAGCTAAGTAACTTTGTTAGCATAGTTAGCATGCTAGCATGTTAGCATGCTAGTTAACATTTTTAGCAAAACTGCTAAAAATGATTAGCTAAGTTAGCTAAGTCACATGGTTAGCATAGTTAGCATGCTAGCATGTTAGCATGCTAGTTAGCATTTTTAACAAAACTGCTAAAAATGATTAGCTAAGTTAGCTAAGTCACATGGTTAGCATAGTTAGCATGCTAACATGTTAGCATGCTAGTTAGCATTTTTAGCAAAACTATTAAAAATGATTAGCTAAGTTAAGTAAGTTAACTAAGTTAAGTAAAAATGATTAGTTAAGTAACATGGTTAACATAGTTAGCATGTTAGCATTGCATAAAAATGAAAACATTAGCTAATTTAACTAAGTTAAGTATTATCCACCTATTTAACCGTTCAATCATTCCAACTATATTAAACCTTATCTACCAAGCAAATCATTTAACCATATAAACTATCCACCTATTTAACTGTTCAGTCACTCCAACTATATTAAACCTCATCTACCTAGCAACCAATATAGTTTGTTTTTACTCTATATGATATTTTACATCATATTTTTTGCATTTTCATGCACTGTATTTCCTTCAGGAAATGCTTTTCTAGTTATTATTCTTCTTCTAACGCAGCTAATGTAGCTTCAACCGCTTAACGTAGAAACTTCATTCAAACTATGTTACGTAGGTCTTACTTAGGACATGTGAGCTTTGTATTTTTCAACTTTGTAACTTTTATACTTTTTAAACTATGAATTAAAAACTAATCAAAATTTCCCCATTGACTTAACATTATGATTATGACATCACAATACGGCCGTTAAGCAATTAGAATCCTATGGCAGGTGTTCGGGCCAGCTGCATCAACTGCCAGTCTCAGGCTTTAAGCATACAAACTGGCCCTATTAAGACTACACATCCTGTTCAACTGCTTCCTCTGCCAAAAACTGTTTCAAAATAAAAGTCCTCACTACAATATTTCACTGTTAAACAATTTAACCCTTTAAACTACTGAACTTTTTAACTGTTCAGCCATTGTAACTGTTACTTGTCATCAACTATGACTCCTACCCACTGTAGCTAGTTAGCTAAGTTAGCTAAGTAACTTGGTTAGCATAGTTAGCATGCTAGCATGTTAGCATGCTAGTTAGCATGCTAGTTAGCATTTTTAGCAAAACTGCTAAAAATGATTAGCTAAGTTAGCTAAGTCACATGGTTAGCATAGTTAGCATGCTAGCATATTAGCATGCTAGTTAGCATATTTAGCAAAACTACTAAAAATGATTAGCTAAGTTAGCTAAGTCACATGGTTAGCATAGTTAGCATGCTAGCATGTTAGCATGCTAGCATGTTAGCATGCTAGTTAGCATGCTAGTTAACATTTTTAGCAAAACTGCTAAAAATGATTAGCTAAGTTAGCTAAGTCACATGGTTAGCATAGTTAGCATGCTAACATGTTACCATGCTAGTTAGCATTTTTAGCAAAACTGCTAAAAATTATCAGCTAAGTTCGCTAAGTCACATGGTTAGCATAGTTAGCATGCTAGAGTGTTAGCATGCTAGTTAGCATTTTTAGCAAAACTGCTAAAAATGATTAGCTAAGTCATATGGTTAGCATAGTTAGCATGCTAGCATGTTAGTATGCTAGTTAGCATTTTTAGCAAAACTACAAAAAATGATTAGCTAAGTTAGATAAGTAACATGGTTAACATAGTTAACATGTTAGCATTGCTAACATGCTAGTTAACATAACTACTAAAGTTAAGTATTATCCACCTATTTAACCGTTCAATCATTCCAACTATATTAAACCTTATCTACCAAGCAAATCATTTAACCATATAAACTATCCACCTATTTAACTGTTTAGTCACTCCAACTATATTAAACCTCATCTACCTAGCAACCAATATAGTTTGTTTTTACTCTGTATGATATTTTACATCATATTTTTTGCATTTTCATGCACTGTATTTCCTTCAGGAAATGCTTTTCTAGTTATAGTGCATGAAAATGCACTATACTGTTCTTCCTAGGCTTCTTATTACAGTGCATGAAAATGCACTGTACTGTTCTTCCTAGGCTTCTTATTCTTATGCTTATTCTTATTCTTCTTCTAACGCGTTTAATGCAGCTTCAACCGTTTAACGTAGAAACTTCATTCAAACTATGTTACGTAGGTCTTACTTAGGACATGGGTGCTATGTATTTTTCAACTTTGTAACTTTCATACTTTTTAAACTATTAATTAAAAACTATCAAAATTTCCCCATTGACTTAACATTGCCCTTTATGACATCACAGCAATTAGAATCCTGTGGCAGGTGTTTCGGCCACCTGTTTCAACTGCCAGTCTCAGGCTTTAAGCATACAAACTGGCCCTATTAAGACTACACATCCTGTTCAACTGCTTCCTCTGCCAGAAACTGTTTCAAAATAAAAGTCCTCACTACAATATTTCACTGTTAAACAATTTAACCCTTTAAACTACTGAACTTTTTAACTGTTCAGCCATTGTAACTGTTACTTGTCATCAACTATGACTCCTACCCACTGTAGCTAGTTAACATGGTTAGCATAGTTAGCATGCTAGCATACTAGCATGTTAGCATGCTAGTTAGCATTTTTAGCAAAACTGCTAAAAATGATTAGCTAAGTTAGCTAAGTCACATGATTAGCATAGTTAGCATGCTACCATGTTAGCATGCTAGTTAGCATTTTTAGCAAAAATACTAAAAATGATTATCTAAGTTAGCTAAGTCACATGGTTAGCATAGTTAGCATGCTAACATGTTAGCATGCTAATTAGCATTTTTAGCAAAATTGCTAAAAATAATTATCTAAGTTAGCTAAGTCACATGGTTAGTATAGTTAGCATGCTAGCATGTTAGCATGCTAGTTAGCATAGTTAGCATAACTGTTAAACATGTTAAGCGAAGTTAGCTAAGTCACATGGTTAACATAATTAGCATGTTAGCATGCTAATTAGCATATTTATCATAACTAATAAAAATGATTAGCTAGGTTACCTAAGTCATATGGTTAGCATAGTTAACATTTTAACATTGTTAGCATGCTAGTTAGCATGGTTACTTGGTTAACATTATTATCTTTGTTAACATAGTTAGCATAACTACTAGCAAACATTGGAGCCATTCCAACTGTTAGTTATCGTCAAGTATCTCCCTAAATAATTTAACCATTTCAATTATCAACCTATTTAACTGTTCAGTCATTCCAACTATATTAAACCTTATCTACCAAGCAAATAATTTAACCATATGAACGCATCATATTTTTGCATTTTCATGCACTGTATTTCCTTCAGGAAATGCTTTTCTAGTTCTTATTATAGTGCATGAAAATGCACTATACTGTTCTTCCAAGTCTTCTTATTCTTATTACAGTGCATGAAAATGCACTGTACTGTTCTTCCTAGGCTTCTTCTTCTTCTTCTTCTTCTTCTTATTAGAGTGCATGAAAATGCACTCTACTGTTCTTCCTAGGCTTCTTCTTATTCTTATTATTTTTCTTCTTCTAACGCAGTTAATGCAGCTTCAACCGTTTAACGTAGAAACTTCATTCAAACTGCCTTGCGTAGGTCTTACTTATGACATGTGGGCTTTGTATTTTTCATCTTTGTAACTTTTATACTTTTTAAACTATTAATTAAAAACTGCTCAAAATTTCCCCATAGACTTAACATGGGCTGATGACATCACAATGGACTAATTAACTTGATTTGCACCTGGTATCATCTTCCAGCTGCTCATCTAGGCCCCATCAAAGAATCAGTTCAACTGATTGCACCTGTATCAACTGCTTTCTACTGAACTAGACCAACTCTCTCTGTCTCTCCATTCTACAAGGATATAAGACACATTTCATCCAACTTTCTATCCATTCATTCTCTTCAAACCATTCACTCATCCACCCATTAAACTATCCATCAACATCCATTAAACAATCTGCCTATCAACATCCATTCAACTTTCTGTCTATCAACATCCATTACACTATCTACATTTAACTTTTAAGCTATATACTCTGTCTCAGGCTTTAAGCATACAATATGGCTCTATTAAGACTGCCGTTAAGCAATTAGAATCCTAGGCCAGGTGGCCAGGCCACCAGCATCAACTGCCAGTCTCAGGCTTTAAGCATACAAACTGGCCCTATTAAGACTACACATCCTGTTCAACTGCTTCCTCTGCCAAAAACTGTTTCAAAATAAAAGTCCTCACTACAATATTTCACTGTTAAACAATTTAACCCTTTAAACTACTGAACTTTTTAACTGTTCAGCCATTGTAACTGTTACTTGTCATCAACTATGACTCCTACCCACTGTAGCTAGTTAGCTAAGTTAGCTAAGTCACATGGTTAGCATAGTTAGCATGCTAGCATGTTAGCATGCATGTTAGCATGCTAGTTAACATTTTTAACAAAACTACTAAAAATGATTAGCTAAGTTAGCTAAGTCACATGGTTAGCAAAGTTAGCATGCTAACATGTTAGCATGCTAGTTAGCATTTTTAGCAAAACTATTAAAAATGATTAGCTAAGTTAAGTAACTTAAAAATGATTAGCTAAGTAACATGGTTAACATAGTTAGCATGTTAGTATTGCTAACATGCTAGTTAGCATAACTACTAAAAATGAAAACATTAGCTAAGTTAACTAAGTTAAGTATTATCCACCTATTTAACCGTTCAATCATTCCAACTATATTAAACCTTATCTACCAAGCAAATCATTTAACCATATAAACTATTCACCTATTTAACTGTTCAGTCACTCCAACTATAATAAACCTCATCTACCTAGCAACCAATATAGTTTGTTTTTACTCTGTATGATATTTTACATCATATTTTTTGCATTTTCATGCACTGTATTTCCTTCAGGAAATGCTTTTCTAGTTCTTATTATTTTTCTTCTTCTAACGCAGTTAATGCAGCTTCAACCGTTTAACGTAGAAACTTCATTCAAACTGCGTTGCGTAGGTCTTACTTAGGACATGTGGGCTATGTATTTTTCATCTTTGTAACTTTTATACTTTTTAAACTATTAATTAAAAACTACTCAAAATTTCCCCATAGACTTAACATGGGCTGATGACATCACAATGGACTAATTAACTTGATTTGCACCTGGTATCATCTTCCAGCTGCTCATCTAGGCCCCATCAAAGAATCAGTTCAACTGATTGCACCTGTATCAACTGCTTTCTACTGAACTAGACCAACTCTCTCTGTCTCTCCATTCTACAAGGATATAAGACACATTTCCTCCAACTTTCTATCCATTCATCCTCTTCAAACCATTCACTCATCCACCCATTAAACTATCCATCAACATCCATTAAACAATCTGCCTATCAACATCCATTCAACTTTCTGTCTATCAACATCCATTACACTATCTACATTTAACTTTTAAACTATATACTCTGTCTCATGCTTTAAGCATACAATATGGCTCTATAAAGACTGCCGTTAAGCAATTAGAATCCTATGGCAGGTGTTCGGGCCAGCTGCATCAACTGCCAGTCTCAGGCTTTAAGCATACAAACTGGCCCTATTAAGACTACACATCCTGTTCAACTGCTTCCTCTGCCAAAACCTGTTTTAAAATAAAAGTCCTCACTACAATATTTCACTGTTAAACAATTTAACCCTTTAAACTACTGAACTTTTCAACTGTTCAGCCATTGTAACTGTTACTTGTCATCAACTATGACTCCTACCCACTGTAGTTAGTTAGCTAAGTTAGCTAAGTAACATTGTTAGCATAGTTAGCATGTTAGCATGCTAGTTAGCATTTTTAGCAAAACTGTTAAAAACGATTAGCTAAGTTAGCTAAGTCACATGGTTAGCATAGTTAGCATGCTAGCATGTTAGCATGCTAGTTAGCATTTTTAGCAAAACTGCTAAAAATGATTAGCTAAGTTAGCTAAGTCATATGGTTAGCATAGTTAGCATGTTAGCATGCTAGTTAGCATTTTTAGCAGAACTGCTAAAAACGATTAGCTAAGTTAGCTAAGTCACATGGTTAGCATAATTAGCATGCTAACATGTTAGCATGCTAGTTAGCATTTTAGCAAAACTGCTAAAAATGATTAGCTAAGTTAGCTAAGTCACATGGTTAGCATAATTAGCATGCTAACATGTTAGCATGCTAGTTAGCATTTTAGTAAAACTGCTAAAAATGATTAGCTAAGTTAGCTAAGTCACATGGTTAACATAGTTAGCATGCTAGCATGTTACCATGCTAGTTAGCATAGTTAGCAAAACTGCTAAAAATGATTAGCTAGGTTAGCTAAGTCACATGGTTAACATACTAAAAATGAAAACATTAGCTAAGTTAACTAGGTTAAGTATTATCCACCTATTTAACCGTTCAATCATTCCAACTATATTAAACCTTATCTACCAAGCAAATCATTTAACCATATAAACTATCCACCTATTTAACTGTTCAGTCCCTCCAACTATATTAAACCTCATCTACTTAGCAACCAATATAGTTTGTTTTTACTCTGTATGATATTTTACATCATATTTTTTGCATTTTCATGCACTGTATTTCCTTCAGGAAATGCTTTTCTAGTTATTTTTCTTCTTCTAACGCAGTTAATGCAGCTTCAACCGTTTAACGTAGAAACTTCATTCAAACTGCGTTGCTTAGGTCTTACTTATGACATGTGGGCTTTGTATTTTTCATCTTTGTAACTTTTATACTTTTTAAACTATTAATTAAAAACTGCTCAAAATTTCCCCATAGACTTAACATGGGCTGATGACATCACAATGGACTAATTAACTTGATTTGCACCTGGTATCATCTTCCAGCTGCTCATCTAGGCCCCATCAAAGAATCAGTTCAACTGATTGCACCTGTATCAACTGCTTTCTACTGAACTAGACCAACTCTCTCTGTCTCTCCATTCTACAAGGATATAAGACACATTTCCTCCAACTTTCTATCCATTCATCCTCTTCAAACCATTCACTCATCCACCCATTAAACTATCCATCAACATCCATTAAACAATCTGCCTATCAACATCCATTCAACTTTCTGTCTATCAACATCCATTACACTATCTACATTTAACTTTTAAACTATATACTCTGTCTCAGGCTTTAAGCATACAATATGGCTCTATTAAGACTGCCGTTAAGCAATTAGAATCCTATGGCAGGTGTTCGGGCCAGCTGCATCAACTGCCAGTCTCAGGCTTTAAGCATACAAACTGGCCCTATTAAGACTACACATCCTGTCCAACTGCTTCCTCTGCCAAAAACTGTTTCAAAATAAAAGTCCTCACTACAATATTTCACTGTTAAACAATTTAACCCTTTAAACGACTGAACTTTTTAACTGTTTAGCCATTGTAACTGTTACTTGTCATCAACTATGACTTCTACCCACTGTAGCTAGTTAGCATGGTTAGCATAGTTAGCATGTTAGCATGCTAGTTAGCATTTTTTGTAAAACTGCTAAAAATGATTAGCTAAGTCACATGGTTAGCATAGTTAGCATGCTAACATGTTAGCATGCTAGTTAGCATTTTTTATAAAACTGCTAAAAATGATTAGCTAAGTTAGCTAAGTCACATGGTTAGCATGCTAACATGTTAGCATGCTAGTTAGCATTTTTAGCAAAACTGCTAAAAATGATTAGCTAAGTTAGCTAAGTAACATGGTTAGCATAGTTAGCATGCTAACATGTTAGCATGCTAGTTAGCATTTTTAGCAAAACTACTAAAAATGATTAGCTAAGTTAGCCAAGTAACGTGGTTAACATAGTTAGCATGCTAGCATGTTAGCATGCTAGTTAGCATTTTTAGCAAAACTGCTAAAAATGATTAGCTAAGTTAGCTAAGTAACATGGTTAGCATAGTTAGCATGCTAACATGTTAGTTAGCATCTGTGGCCAGGCTATATTAAACCTCATCTACCTAGTTCAGTCATTCCAACTATTAAACCTCATCTACCTAGCAAATAATTTAACCTTTTAAACCATCCACCTATTTAACTGTTCAGTCATTCCAACTATATTAAACCTCGTCTACCTAGTTCAGTCATTCCAACTACATTAAACCTCATTTACCTGTAAATAATTTAACCTTTTAAACTATCCACCTATTTAACTGTTCAGTCATTCCAACTATATTAAACCTCATCTACCTAGCAAATAATTTAACCTTTTAAACTATCCACCTATTTAACTGTTCAGTCATCCCAACTATATTAAACCTCATCTACCTAGTTCAGTCATTCCAACTATTAAACCTCATCTACCTAGCAAATAATTTAACCTTTTAAACCATCCACCTATTTAACTGTTCAGTCATTCCAACTATATTAAACCTCGTCTACCTAGTTCAGTCATTCCAACTATTAAACCTCATCTACCTAGCAAATAATTTAACCTTTTAAACCATCCACCTATTTAACTGTTCAGTCATTCCAACTATATTAAACCTCGTCTACCTAGTTCAGTCATTCCAACTACATTAAACCTCATTTACCTGTAAATAATTTAACCTTTTAAACTATCCACCTATTTAACTGTTCAGTCATTCCAACTATATTAAACCTCATCTACCTAGCAAATAATTTAACCTTTTAAACTATCCACCTATTTAACTGTTCAGTCATCCCAACTATATTAAACCTCATCTACCTAGTTCAGTCATCCCAACTATATTAAACCTCATCTACCTAGTTCAGTCATTCCAACTATATTAAACCTCATGTTGGTTGCCAATTAGAACATCATCTATTTTAACAATATATTTCACACCATATGTTTTGCATTTTCATGCACTAGTAATTCCCTGGAATTGCGTTTTCTAGTTCTTATTCTTCTTCTAACGCACTTAATGCAGCTTCAACCGTTTAACGTAGAAACTTCATTCAAACTATATTACGTAGGTCTTACTTAGGACATGGGTGCTATATATTTTTCAGCTTCGTAACTTTTATACTTTTTAAACTATTAATTAAAAACTAATCAAAATGTCCCCATTGACTTAACATTATGATTATGACATCACAATACGGCCGTTAAGCAATTAGAATCCTATGGCAGGTGTTCGGGCCACCTGTTTCAACTGCCATTCTCAGGCTTTAAGCATACAAACTGGCCCTATTAAGACTACACATCCTGTTCAACTGCTTCCTCTGCCAGAAACTGTTTCAAAATAAAAGTCCTCACTACAATATTTCACTGTTAAACAATTTAACCCTTTAAACTACTGAACTTTTTAACTGTTCAGCCATTGTAACTGTTACTTGTCATCAACTATGACTCCTACCCACTGTAGCTAGTTAGCATGGTTAGCATAGTTAGCATGCTAGCATGTTAGCATGCTACCATGCTAGTTAGCATTTTTAGCAAAACTGCTAAAAATGATTAGCTAAGTTAGCTAAGTCACATGGTTAGCATAGTTAGCATGCTAGCATGTTAGCATGCTAGTTAGCATTTTTTGCAAAACTGCTAAAAATGATTAGCTAAGTTAGCTAAGTCACATGGTTAGCATAGTTAGCATGCTAGCATGTTAGCATGCTAGTTAGCATGCTAGTTAGCATTTTTAGCAAAACTGCTAAAAATGATTAGCTAAGTTAGCTAAGTCACATGGTTAGCATAGTTAGCATGCTAGCATGTTAGCATGCTAGTTAGCATTTTTTGCAAAACTGCTAAAAATGATTAGCTAAGTTAGCTAAGTCACATGGTTAACATAATTAACATGTTAGCATGCTAATTAGCATAGTTATCATAACTAATACAAATTATTTGCTAGGGTAGCTAAGTCATATGGTTAGCATAGTTAACATTTTAATATTGTTAGCATGCTAGTTAGCGTAGTTACTTGGTTAACATTATTATCTTTAACATAGTTAGCATAACTACTAGCAAACATTGGAGCCATTCCAATTGTTAGTTATCGTCAACTATCTGCCTAAATAATTTAACCATTTCAATTATCAACCTATTTAACTGTTCAGTCATTCCAACTACAGTAAACCTTATCCACCAAGCAAATAATTTAACCATATGAACTCATCATATTTTTGCATTTTCATGCACTGTATTTCCTTCAGGAAATGCTTTTCTAGTTCTTATTCTTCTTCTAACGCGCTTAATACAGCTTCAACCGTTTAACGTAGAAACTTCATTCAAACTGCGTTGCGTAGGTCTTACTTATGACATGGGTGCTATGTATTTTTCATCTTTGTAACTTTTATACTTTTTAAACTATTAATTAAATCAAAATTTCCCCATTGACTTAACATTGCCCTTTATGACATCACAGCAATTAGAATCCTATGGCAGGTGTTCGGGCCACCTGGATCAACTGCCACTTTCAGGTTTTAAGCATACAAACTGGCCCTATTAAGTCTACACATCCTGTTCAACTGCTTCCTCTGCCAAAAACTGTTTCAAAATAAAAGTCCTCACTACAATATTTCACTGTTAAACAATTTAACCCTTTAAACTACTGAACTTTTTAACTGTTCAGCCATTGTAACTGTTACTTGTCATCAACTATGATTCCTACCCACTGTAGCTAGTTAGCTAAGTTAGCTAAGTAACATGGTTAACATAGTTAGCATGCTAGCATGTTAGCATGCTAGTTAGCATTTTTAGCAAAACTGCTAAAAACAATTAGCTAAGTTAGCTAAGTCACATGGTTAGCATAGTTAGCATGTTAGCATGTTAGTTAGCATTTTTAGCAAAACTGCTAAAAATGATTAGCTAAGTTAGCTAAGTCACATGGTTAGCATAGTTAGTATGCTAACATGTTAGCATGCTAGTTAGCATTTTTAGCAAAACTGCTGAAAATGATTAGTTAAGTTAGCTAAGTCACATGGTTAGCATAGTTAGTATGCTAACATGTTAGCATGCTAGTTAGCATAGTTAGCATAACTGTTAATTTTTTTTAGCAAAGTTAGCTAAGTCACATGGTTAACATAGTTAGCATGTTAGCATTGCTAACATGCTAGTTAGCATAACTACTAAAAATGAAAACATTAGCTAAGTTAACTAAGTTAAGTATTATCCACCTATTTAACCGTTCAATCATTCCAACTATATTAAACCTTATCTACCAAGCAAATCATTTAACCATATAAACTATCCACCTATTTAACTGTTCAGTCACTCCAACTATATTAAACCTCATCTACCTAGCAACCAATATAGTTTGTTTTTACTCTGTATGATATTTTACATCATATTTTTTGCATTTTCATGCACTGTATTTCCTTCAGGAAATGCTTTTCTAGTTCTTATTCTTCTTCTAACGCTTTTTGTGCGTTTAATACAGCTTCAACCGTTTAACTTAGAAACTTCATTCAAACTGCGTTGCGTAGGTCTTACTTATGTGACTTCAGCTATGTATTTTTCAACTTTGTAACTTTTATACTTTTTAAACTATTAATTAAAAACTACTAGAATTTCCCCATTGACTTAACATTAGATTATGACATCACAATAGAGCAATTAGAATCCTATGCCAGGTGTTCAGGCCACCTGGATCACCATATATGGCTCTGGCCAGGCCACCTGGATCAACTGAGTTTCTCAGGCTTTATGACATCATAGCAATTAGAATATTGTGCCAGGTGGCCAGGCCACCTTGATCAACTGTCAGTTTTTCAGGCTTTAAGCATACAGTCTCATTCTATGCTATAAGCCTGAGAAACTGTTCAGTCATTCCAACTATATTAAACCTCATCTATCTAGCAAATAGTTTAACCTTTTAAAATATCCACCTAATTAACTGTTCAGTCATTCCAACTATATTAAACCTCATTTACCTAGCTCAGTCATTCCAACTATATTAAACCTCATCTACCTAGCAAATAATTTAACCTTTTAAACTATCCACCTATTTAACTGTTCAGTCATTCCAACTATATTAAACCTCATCTACCTAGTTCAGTCACTCCAACTACATTAAACCTCATCTATCTAGCAAATAATTAAACCTTTTAAACTATCCAACTATTTAACTGTTCAGTCATTCCAACTATATTAAACCTAATCTACCTAGTTCAGTCATTCCAACTATATTAAACATCATCTACCTAGCAAATAATTTAACCATTTAAACCATCCACCTATTTAACTGTTCAGTCATTCAAACTATATTAAACATCATCTACTTAGCAAATAATTTAACCTTTTAAACCATCCACCTATTTAACTGTTCAGTCATTCCAACTATATTAAACCTCATCTACCTAGTTCAGTCATTCCAACTATATTAAACATCATCTACCTAGCAAATTATTTAACCATTTAAACTATCCACCTATTTAATTGTTCAGTCATTCCAACTATATTAAACATCATCTACTTAGCAAATAATTTAACCTTTTAAACCATCCACCTATTTAACTGTTCAGTCATTCCAACTATATTAAACCTCATCTACCTAGCAAATAATTTAACCTTTTAAAACCTCATCTACCTCATAACTGCTAAAATGATTAGCTAAGTTAGCTAAGTCACGTGGTTAGCATAGTAAGCATGTTAGCATTGTTAGCATTTTTTTCAAAACTGCTAGAAAACATGAGCTAAGTTAACTAAGTAACTTGGTCAAAATAATTAGCTTTGTTAGCATAACTGCTAGCAAACATTAGAGTCATTCCAACTGTCAGTTATCGTCAACTATCTACCTATATAGAGCCCTTAAACTATTTGTCTATCAACACGCATTAAACTATCAGTCTGTCAACTACTTTTAAACTATCTACATTCAACTTTTAAACTGTCTACTTCTAAACTATCAACTTTTATTAAGCTATGCTATGTGTGTCCTAGCTTCATTTTCATGCACTCGTAATTCCCTGGAATTACATTCTCTAGTTAATAGTTTAAAATGTATAAAAGTTAGAAAGATGAAAAATACAAAGCCCAGATGTCCTAAGTAAGACCTACGTAACATAGTTTGAATGAAGTTTCTACGTTAAATGGTTGAAGCTGCATTAACTGCGTTAGAAGAAGAATAATAATAAAAAGATTTGGAAGAACAGTACAGTGCATTTTCATGCACTGTAATAAGAAGAATAAGAAGCCTAGGAAGAACAGTACAGTGCATTTTCATGCACTGTAATAATAAATATAAGTCGGAAGAAGCCCGTGGAATAACAATACAGTGCATTTGCATGCACTGTAATAACTAGACTCTAAAAAAAGGAGAGGGCTATTCAACTATTGACTTGCGGGGTGAATGCGGCTCGTTGGATTTTACCTGTGGCCTGCCTTTGAATTTAGCTTCTATGACTAAGATCAAATCAATAAAATAAAACAACAGCAGTGATTGGCTGCAAAAATAAATAATGTCACGTGTCTTGCACCTCTCAAACTGGGCTATCAGGTAACCTAGAAGAATTGAAATGAATTCAAATGCTGCTTGTTTGTCAGGATACTTTTTCACTGATTTATTTTAAAAATATGAGCTATGAGTGTGAATGTTATATATTCCATCCCCTAATTCTGTTTTACTGGTTTATTTGACAAATAATCTATATGGATTTGCTCTATAAAGACCTTATGTCTGTTTAGGATTGTTTTTCTGAGCCTATTGATGTATCTCAGAATAAAGTAATGTCCACAACATTAGTGATGTTTTTTTTTGTGTGTGAATGTATTTTACTTAACTCATTAAATGTAGCTGAATACTCATGAACGCATGTCTCTAATAGCCACAATAGGAGTAATTTTAGCAACACCGTATTTTGTGTGGCCCATAACGACCCAGTGGATCATGAAAACGTGCCAAAATTCACATTCCTTGCTTGATGTTGGTACATTAATCCCATTCAGATTGCCACTTATTTGTGATGTAAGAGTTCAGTATAGGTTTAAGGTCTGGAGCACGGATTTGACATCTGTGACTTCTTCATTGAGGACTTGCTTAGCAGCACTGTCCGCTTTCTCATTTCCCCTCAGACCAACATGGCCTGGGACCCAGCAAAAAACTACACTGAAGTTCTGGTTCTTTAGACGTTGTAGTTGATCAAGCTTAGCTTTGGTTGTACTTTTTGCGTGACATTAAAGCCTACTGGAAAGATTTTTAATTGCAATTTAATTGAATGCAATTTACTTTTACGATTAAATAAAATTAATTTATCCCTCTCACCCATAGTTTTCTATTTATTTACAAATGTACATAGGCCTACTGTAATTACATTTATACATAGTTATTCTACTGATCTTCATACTATTCATCCTGCACATAGACTTATTCTTACTACTCTTATGATGTTGTTTCTGCACTACAATGACACTGTTTCCACACTGCACATAGCTGTATGTTATGCACATTTCTGTTATATATTTGTCAAATTGAATATCCATAATTATTCTGTTTTATTATATTCTGTTAATACACTGCCTATATCTATATTATTATTTCTACTATTATACTGTTACTGCTACATCTACATGCATTATTCTACTTATTGTATGAGATAACTGCTAATACACTGCACATATTTATATTTAATTAATATTACTCTAAACCACCTTCTGTAAATCAACTGTATACTACTGTCTACATTGCACTATATTTCTTGACCTGTCTCTGTATATTTCATCACCTTTCTATACTTTGCATCACATTGCATGCATACTGTAGCTACATGAATCACAGCTAAGATCCTTGGTTGCTATGAAGTCGTTCTAAATGGATGGTTGCTATGGCCAAAGGCCACAGTTATCTCTGCTGTTGTCAAGCGGGCATATGCTAACTTTATCTTATTTTAAACATCTCTATTTTACTTAGCCTACTTCCATACAGTGAGTCCCATTAAGAAGTGGCCACTTCATTCGTGCTTACCGTGATTCATACAGCAGCATTATTAAATTAATCTGTCACCATATGCCTATGCCAACATTTGCAAAGAGGAGAATCTTTTCATTTGATTCACAATGAAACGTTACATTTAATGTACATGTAAACAATGAGTAGGCTAGTTTTGGTTGTTGTTGGTGGTGTTACTGCATCCCTTAGTTATAATGCCTACAATGCAAAATTGTTCCCTCGTGATTGTTAGACGCATTTCAAAACATCGCGACGTGAAATGCCACCACAAAACATTGTTTGTGAATCGGTCTTATTAGTCCTCGCTTAAGCTGTCACAGACTCAGGCGCTACTTAGGGCTAAAATGCTTCCTGAATTACTCTTAGTAAAAAAAAAATAGGAGTCCTAAAGTTACGAGTGACGAAGTTACGAGTACAAGCATATCAAGCAACATAAATCTCATGACGTTAACGTTACAGCAACATCTCCTCCCTGACATAACTAGCTAGCTTCTAGCCACACAAGAAATGAATGATTTTAAATCTCCGCTTAGCATTCTAATAACAGAAGGGGCACATTTATGTTGACCACTACAACATGACTCATTATGTCTGTAACTCTATAAAACACTTACTTTCATAAAGGAAGCACGCCATCCAGCACATACACATGGAAACCGATATTTTAGGTACTTGGCCACAAACTCAAAACGTGTCTCTCTGAAGCTCTGTTCTAGAATCTTTGTTCTGCTCATAATAGCACCTTCCTTACTTGTGAAGCTCACACGTATTCAGTGAAATGTTGCCACCTAGCGTTAGGCTATTTAACAACGTGACATTGCTTGCTTATTCTTTCGTCAACTCCATGCTTTTAGGAAAACAATCTTTTTAACATAGTTCCCTCTTCAATGAGCGATTACCAGCTCATTTTTGTAACAGAGATAGCTGTTTATTGTCCCTAGGTTTACAGAAACACCTATTCATATTAATACGTAGCCTATGGAGTGCTGCCGACCACTGTTCATTACATGGCCCAGAATGCCTTGCATGTCTTTACAACAAAACAACACAGTAAAACCTAAATGCCCGTAAACATATGCATTTGCATACTTGTAACATTTTTAATAATACTCTCCCATCATGATATGTAACAATAATGAAAAATGTAATTTGAATACCGTCAATGTGAAAACAACTCTATTATGTAAGCTATATATAGCTACTGTTCTCCTTGCTATTTCAGTTCGTAAGTCCATACTATCCCATGGCAGAGCAAGGATTTCATGATTGGGCAAGGTTTCCTGGAGACATTGTGGCTGCCCAGAGACATTGTGCATACATGGAAGGCATTGTGATAGAAGGTGAATGGTGAAAAGGTGAATGGTGTGAGTTACCAAATACCTGTGGGTGGTTTGCCAAATGATGGAAACTTTTGGAATATTTCTTTTTTTTTTTAGCTTATGCACTCTCACATTGGAGTCCCCAGTTCATATGTCAAATTTGGTATCGATATGTGACAGTGTTCCTGAGATATGGACGACTTCCTGTTTCGGAGCTTCGCCGCCGATTTCGTTTGGCTGTGACGGGCAAAAGCTTTCGAAAATCAAAAATCCTTCCGCTAACATTTGTGAGGCTTGGTCCAAGGATAATGTACGTCAAGTTTTGTGGCATTCGGACCAAATTTGTGACCTGTGAAAATTTAGTTTCGCTTTCTGTTCAATCCAATATGGCGGAAGAACGACACGCCCACCTGACGTCATCTTCGCGACCAACTTACACCGGTACTGACCGGACGTTTTAAAGTTGGAACGGTGTCTCTGTCTCAAAGGGCCTAGGCGCTAGAGCTGACAAAAAGTTAGGGAGACGGGAAAAATAATAATAATAATAAAACTTAAGAAGAACAATAAGTGTGCTTGCAAGCACACTTAATAAGTCGGAAGAAGCCCGTGGAATAACAATACAGTGCATTTGCATGCACTGTAATAAGAAGAAGACTTCGGATAAAAGAACAGTGCATTTTCATGCACTGTAAATAGGGGGTGGTGTTTAGCCTACATGGGAAGCCTAAGGCCTATTCATGGGTTTCATCAGGTCTCTTTACACAGGTGTATTAATCAACACCATGCAGTCTACATTCATAATCAAGGTGCATGATTGTATACACCTGTGGAAAGGGACCTGATGAATACTTGGGACCATGAAGGGACCATGAATACTTCTGTCATTCCACTTTACATTTCAAGTTACTTGCACATTAAAACTAGTAGAAAATGTATTAAAAATCCTCTGTTGAATGAAAGTAACTGTACGTTAAATATCCAAACTTTTTCATGTAACCGTCTTTATGTGGCTCTTCTGAGATTAAAAAATAAATAAATTTGGTAAAAGTGGCTCTCCAGGCAAAAAAGGTTTCCGACCCCTGGAATAGTTAAATAGGTGGATAGTTTAAAAGGTTAAATTATTTGCTAGGTAGAGGAGGTTTAATATAGTTGGAATGACTGAACAGTTAAATAGGTGGATAATTTAAAAGGTTAAATTATTTGCTAGGTAGATGAGGTTTAATATAGTTGGAATGACTGAACTAGGTAGATGAGGTTTAATATAGTTGGGATGACTGAACTAGGTAGATGAGGTTTAATATAGTTGGAATGACTGAACAGTTAAATAGGTAGATAGTTTAAATGGTTAAATTATTTAATAGGGAATTATTGTGGTGAGGACTTTTATTTTGAAACAGTTGTGGACAGACAAAACAAATGAACACGATGTGTAGTCTTATGACAGTCAGATTGTATGCTTAAAGCCTGAGACTGGCAGTTGCTGCAGGTGGCCTGGCCACCTGGCCCAAGATTCTAAATGCTTAACGGCTCTATAGTGATGTCATCAGCCCAATGTTAAGTCTATGGGGAAATTTTGAATAGTTTTTAATTAATAGTTTAAAAAGTATAAAAGTTACAAAGATGAAAAATACAAAGCCCAGATGCCCTAAGTAAAACCTACGTAACATAGTTTGAATGAAGTTTCTATGTTAAACTGTTGAAGGTGCATTAACTGTGTTAGAAGAAGAACTAGAAAATGTGATTCCAGGGAATTACCTGTGCATGAAAATGCAAAACATATGGTGTGAAATATATTGTTAAAACAAATGATGTGCTAATTGGCAACCAACATGATGAGGTTTAATATAGTTGGAATGACTAAACTAGGTAGATGAGGTTTAATATAGTTGGAATGACTGAACAGTTAAATAGGTGGATAGTTTAAAAGGTTAAATTATTTGCTAGGTAGATGAGGTTTAATATAGTTGGAATGACTGAACAATTAAATAGGTGGATAGTTTAAATGGTTAAATTATTTGCTAGGTAGATGAGGTTTAATATAGTTGGTGCAGGTGGCCTGGCCACCTGGCCTAGGATTCTAATTCTTTAACGGCCCCATTGTGATGTCATCAGCCCAATGTTAAATCTATGGGGAAATTTTGAATAGTTTAATAGTTTAAAAAGTATACAAGTTACAAAGATGAAAAATACAAAGCCCAGATGTCCTAAGTAAGACCTACGTAATATAGTTTGAATGAAGTTTCTACGTTAAACGGTTGAAGCTGCATTAACTGTGTTAGAAGAAGAGCTAGAAAACTCATTCCAGGGAATTACCAGTGCATGAAAATGCAAAACATATTGTGTGAAATATATTGTTAAAACAGATGATGTGCTAATTGGCAACCAACATGATGAGGTTTAATATAGTTGGAATGACTGAACTAGTTACAGTAGATGAGATTTAACCCTTATAAGGTGTAAAGCTCCGAAACGTAAAAGAGCCTCAGGACTAGCCCTTCAGCAGCCAGGAACAGCCCGCAAGCAGCCAGCCCCAGGACCAGCCGATGAGCAGCAAGCCGCAGGACCAGCCGTTGAGCAGCCAGCCATAGAACCAGCAATTGAGCAGCCAGACATTGGACTAGACTGTCAGCAGCTTTCAAATGGCAACATATTGATGTCAAAAAATGGCAGAATTGAATGGTCTTCCTGCTCAAGAAATGAACCCCCCTGCATGGCTGCCAATGTGATTCGGATGCTACCAGGACCTACACGCTTGGCAGTCACTCATGCACAAAACATCAGTTCTTCTTTTTACCTTTTCATGCCATCCCCTATCAAAAATTACATATGCAATACACACACAGTGAAACTCTGCCCCTCATGTGTGGTATAGTCTGGTATAAAATTGCCGTGTTCAATGGCTTCAATGTGTTGTTCAGACAGATGTTATTGAGTATGTTCAATTTCTAATGAAATTCAAATAAATAAAACTTGCTTCATTTGTACAATTGTTGATTATTTTCCAGTTATGCCTGTTTTATGATGCATTTCCTTATTTTGTTACATTTTAATACAAAAATAAACAAAAACGAGTGGCACTTCTATTCATAATTGTGATTTAACAAAGGTAAAGGCAACACATTTGACATGTGTGTTGTTTATATTACTTGCAATTGGGATGAAGTAACCATCTAGTGAGTATTTAAAAAAAAAAGTTTGATTATGTTGAATTAAAAGGCCTAAAATGCAATGGATCCACCAGACCCAGCAGCACCTCCTGTGTAACAAAAAAACACCCTATGAGGGTTAGTATAGTTGGAATGACTGAACAGTTAAATAGGTGGATAGTTTAAATGGTTAAATTATTTGCTAGGTAGGTGAGGTATAATACAGTTGGAATGGCAAACAGTTGTGGGCAGACAAAACAGTTGAACATGATGTATAGTCTTAACCCTTATAAGGTGTTCGGGTCTGTGGGACCCGTTTTCAGTTTTTAGCTTAATAAAAATGATACAAATAATTATTTTTTTAAACTAAGAGTCATTGGCCTTGGCTCATTTTCTGTGAGGAACATAAATCAGAAAACATTTTCAATGACCCCCCCCTGCATACCCCCCCTTCACATTTATATTACACACAGGATGTTCGGGTCCACTTGACCCGGAACTAGTTAAAGTGTGGAAATCATAGGTCCTGTGTATGTGTGTGTGTGTCAGTGTGTCAGAGGGTTTTGATGGTGATGCAGAGCAAATAGTTTCAGAAAGTGAGGATAACATTTCTGAAAAATTAGAGTCCGACACTGAGTTTGAAGAGGAGGATAAGCATCAGCCAGCTCCGAAATGTAAAAGAGCCCAGGACCATCCTGTGAGCAGGCAGGACCAGCCCGCAAGCAGCCAGGACCAGCCTGTGAGCAGCCGGGACCAACCCGCAAGCAGCCAGCCCCAGGACCATCCTGTGAGCAGCTAGCCCCAGGACCATCCTGTGTGCAGCCAGGACCAGTCCGCAAGCAGCCAGCCCCAGGACCAACCCATGAGCAGCTAGCCTTAGAACTAGCCCGTCAGCCTACATCGAAATGCAAGTGAACCTCAGGACCAGCCCACCAGCAGCCAGCCCCAGGACCGGCCAATAAGCAGCAAGCCACAGGACCAGCTCGTCAGTCAGCTTCAAAACGCAAACAGGCCTCAGCACCAGACCGTGAGCAGCCAGCCATAGGACCAACCTGTCAGCCAGCTCCGAAACGCAAGCGAACCTCAGGACCAGCCCACCAGCAGCCAGCCCCAGGACCAGCCGATGAGCAGCAAGCCACAGTACCAGCCGTTGAGCAGCCAGACATAGAACCAGCCATTGAGCAGCCAGCCATAGAACTAGCCATTGAGCAGCCAGACATTAGACTAGACTGTCAGCAGCTTGCAAATGACAACATATGGATATCAAAAAATGGTAGAATTGTGGTCTTCCTGCTCAAGAAATGAACCCCCTTGCATGGCTGCCAATGTGATTCGGATGCTACCAGGACCTACATGCTTGGCAGTCACTCATGCACAAGACATCAATTCTTCTTTTTACCTTTTCATACCATCCCCTATCAAAAAATGCATATGCAATACACACACAGTGAGACTCTGCCCCTCATGTGTGGTATAGTCTGGTATAAAATTGCCATGTTCAATGGCTTTGATGTGTTATTCAGACAGATGTTATTGAGTATGTTCTATTTCTAATGAAATTCAAATAAATAAAACTTGCTTCATTTGTATAATTGTTGATTATTTTCCAGTTATGCCTGTTTTATGATGCATTTCCTTATTTTGTTATATTTTAATACAAAAATAAACAAAAACGAGTGGCACTTCTATTCATAATTGTGATTTAACAAAGGTAAAGGCAACACATTTAACATATGTGTTGTTTATATTACTTGCAATTGGGATGAAGTAACCATCTAGTGAGTATTTAAAAACAAAAAAAAATTTGATTATGTTGATTTAAAAGGCCTAAAATGCAATGGGTCCACTAGACCCGGCAGCACCTCCTGTGTAACAAAAAAACGAACACCCTATGAGGGTTAAGAAATCCAGTTTGTATGCTTAAAGCCTGAGACAGAGAATATAGTTTACAAGTTAAATGTAGATAGTGTAATTAGGCTTGGGAATCGGTTCCAGGTATCGGTTAGGAACCGGTTCCAAATGTTCCGATCCATCGGAATCGTACACATCCACACGTTAACGATTCCACTAACGATTCCAATACAAAGCTTTGTTTTAGAAATATTTACTTTTTTAGATATTTTAAAGCATTCAACTTCTGTATTGATATTGCACACTTGATATTCATTCTCTAAAACCACTTTAAATTAGACACTCAAAGCCATCCTATATGTGTTCAGCAAATGGTACAGGAATCGATATGAGAATCGATAAGGAATCGCATTGATAAGCAGACTCGACAATGGCATCGATATTGATCATTTCTTAACGATGCCCATCCCTAAGTGTAATGGATGTTGATAGACAGAAAGTTGAATGGATGTAGATAGGCAGATTGTTTAATGGATGTTGATGGATAGTTTAATGGGTGGATGAGTGAATGGTTTGAAGAGGACGAATGGATAGAAAGTTGGATGGAATGTGCCTTATAACCTTGTAGAATGGAGAGACGGAGAGAGTTGGCCTAGTTCAGCAGAAAGCAGTTGATACAGGTGCAATCGGTTTAACTGGCTCTTTGATGGGGCCTAGTTGAGCAGCTGGAAGTTGATACAGGTGCAAATCAAGTTAATTAGCCCATTGTGATGTCATCAGCCCAATGTAAAGTCTATGGGGAAATTTTGAGTAGTTTTTAATTAATAGTTTAAAAAGTATAAAAGTTACAAAGATGAAAAATACAAAGCCCAGATGTCCTAAGTAAGACCTACGTAACATAGTTTGAATGAAGTTTCTACGTTAAACGGTTGAAGCTGCATTAACTGCGTTAGAAGAAGAAGAAGAAGAAGAAGCCTAGGAATAACAGTACAGTGCATTTTCATGCACTGTAACTAGAAATGCAATTCCCAAGGAATTACCAGTGCATGAAAATGCAAAAAATATGATGTAGAATATCATACAGAGTAAAAACAAATAATGCATATATAGTTTCAATAGTGTTGCTAGGGTACATATGTTGGTTGTTATGCCAAATTAAGTGGTTGCTATGCTGGTTGCTTGGGTAATCCTGTTGGTTGCTATGGTGGTTGCTAGGTTGACATTGTGGTGGTTGCTAGGGTGTTGCAAGGGTATTTGACATGGTTGCTAGGCTGTTGCTAGGGTATCTGACATGGTTGATAGGCTGTTGCTAGGGTACTAGAGGTGGTTGCTAGGCTGTTGCTAGGTTACTTGTGGTGGTTGCTATGCTGGTTGCTAGGTTAAACTCATTGATTGCTATGTTGGTTGCTAGGTTGTAACTGTGGAAGTGGTTGCTAGGCTGTTGCTAGGGTATTTGACATGGTTGCTAGGCTATTGCTAGGGTACTTGAGGTGGTTGCTAGGCTGTTGCTAGGTTAGTTGTGGTGGTTGCTAGGCTGTTGCTAGGTTAAACTCATTGGTTGCTATATTGGTTGCTAGGTTGTAACTGTGGAAGTGGTTGCTAGGCTGTTGCTACGGTATTTGACATGGTTGCTAGGCTGTTTGACATGGTTGCTAGGCTGTTGCTAGGATAGTTGTGGTGATTGCTATGCTGGTTGCTAGGTTAAACTCATTGGTTGCTATATTGGTTGCTAGGTTGTAACTGTGGAAGCGGTTGCTAGGCTGTTGCTAGGGTATTTCACATGGTTGATAGGCTGTTGCTAGGGTAGTTATGGTTGTTGCTATGCTGTTGCTAGGGTACTTGAGGTGGTTGCTAGGCTGTTGCTAGGTTAGTTACACACATACACACATTACACACATACACACATTACATAACAATTACATTTGGCTAATGCTTTTTAACCCAAAGCGACTCCCAACAAGGGAAACAATCAAGGTAGAGTGTGATAAGGCCTAGTGCACACACACACACACAGACACACACACACACACTCACACACACACACACACACATACACACACAAACAGCTAGACCAATGGATACCCTGTATCTGCTGAATTACTGGAAATGCTCCTTTGTCTGCACTGCAATTATTGGGGGACATTGAGGCCACAGATTTGACACAAATGATGTGATTCAAAAATGGCACCTAATATTTGGCTATTTAGTCTGATTATTTTTTCATGAACCAGCTGGTAGTTTGTAGGGGCACTCACTCAATCCAGCTGTTATCAACTTGAGACTGTAATGCTTTTGCAGTTTTATCTAGCTCATTATTATCCAGCGCATCAACATACTGTACAAATATAGCTAATGTGGATTTTGTGACATGTGATATGATGTGATCAACCATACTGTATAAACACAGACACCCACAGTGTGTTACTTACAGAGCTGATGTGACTGCTGGCAGCAGCTTCCGCAGAACTTGACCTGGACTGAGGAGTTCAGTCTGATCTTTATCTGGTGTCTTCATGTACTTCTGCAGGTCAAACTCAGCCAGCTGCTCTTTTGACATCTTAAATTTAAATCTCTGAGTCCTCCACTCTCCTGGTAAGAGCATCTCTACATGCAGATATCCTGAGCTCCTTTTGTATTCCACTACAGCATGGTGATTCAGTTCATTCAGACAGTAGAACAGGTTGATCCTTCTGTCTGAGCTGGTACTACCTCTGATCGTCCATTTGACATACTGGACTGTTTGCTCTGAGCTATCTGATTGGCTGCTGATCTGTGGCAATAGGTGTTTTAAGAGATTCTGATTGGACTCAAGTGAGAGGCCCAGAAGGAAGCGTAGGAAAAGGTCCAGGTGTCCATTCTTACTCTGCAAGGCCAGGTCCACTACAGTCTTGTGTAGATCATGACGTGTTGCAGCTCTGAACAGAGCAGGGAGCTGAGAGGTTTGCTGTTGGTCAGGCATGTTTCTCTGTCTGTTGCTGAAGCAGAGGAACACATACAGAGCTGCAAGAAACTCCTGAATGCTGAGATGCACAAAGCTGAACACCTTCCCCTGGTAGAGCCCAGACTCCTCTCTGAAGATCTGAGTACACACTCCTGAGTACACGGATGCTTCTGTGATGTCAATGCCACACTCTCTCAGGTCTTCCTCATAGAAGATGAGGTTGTCTTTCTCCAGCTGTTGGAAAGCCAATTTCCCCAGTTTGAAAATCACCTCTTCATCTGTCTCTTTTCTCTCTGTGTACTTGTCCTTTTTTTTGCTTGTCTGAATGATCAGGAAGTGTGTGTACATTTGTGTCAGAGTCCTTGGCATTTCTACTTTGTCTGATTCTTTTGATGTTTTCTCTACAACAGTGGCTGAAATCCAGCAGAAGACTGGGATGTGACACATGATGTAGAGGCTCCTGGATGACCTCAGGTGTGTAATGGTTCTGCTGGCCAGGTTGTCATCACTGATTCTCTTCCTGAAGTACTCATCTTTCTGTGGGTCATTGAATCCCCTTATTTCTGTCACTTGGTTCACACACTCAGGAGGGATCTGATTGGCTGCTGCTGGTCGGGTGGTGACCCAGAGGAGAGCATTAGGAAGCAGATTCCTCTTGATGAGGTTTGTCAGCAGCACGTCCACTGAGGTTTGCTCTGTCACATCAGAACACTTTGGGTTGGAGCGGAAATCTAGAGGAATTCGACACTCATCCAGACCATCAAAGATGAACATGATTCTGTGTGCTGAACTGGTGAAAATTCCTGATTTTTTTATTTCTGGGAAAAAGTGCTGAATAAGATCCAACAGACTGAATTTCTTCTCCTTCATCAGGTTCAGCTCCCGAAAAGGAAGAGGAAATATGAAATGGACATCCTGATTGGCTGTTCCCTCAGCCCAGTCTAAAATGAACTTCTGCACTGAGACTGTTTTTCCAATGCCAGCCACTCCCTTTGTCAGCGCAGTTCTGAGGGGTATGTATGGTCTAGGCTTAAAGTTTGTGCCCTTCTTTTTTCCCTCATCCCCCACAGGATTTTCATATATGTGTCTTTCCTCTTCCAGAAAGCGTTTTTTTCTGCGTCTATCCTCTTCCAGTAAGCTTTTAAAGATGTCATTGCATTTGATTGGTGTGCCTCCTGCTGCTTCTTGCCAGGATGTCCTCTCTATCTGTCTGACCTCATGTTCATCATTGACCTTTCCTTTTTCCCCCTTTGTGATGTAGAGGTCTGTGTAGATCTCCTGGAGGAGACTGGTTTCTCCCTGTTGTGGGATTCCCTCAATCAGGCACTGAAACTTGTTCTGCAGGTGGGATTTGTGGTCCTGCTGATATCTGTGTGCGAAAACCAAAACATTAACAAGCCATTCAAAAACACACATGCATACACACACATACAGTATGTACTTCCATGAATCAGTGTAAATCCCCCCCCCCACCACACACACACACACACACACACACACACACACACACACACACACACAACATAGCTATCAGCCTTTCAGATCAGAAGACAATTTACACAAACAAGTGTTTTTATATGAAACACTATTTCTGCTAAATACTCCTCCAGTTTTGGCCTCACACAAACAAGCATACATTTGTCATTGTCTGAAGCTCAGGCAACAGATGCAGATCAAATAGATGTGGTCAGACAGTACTGACAGGACCAGCAATAGCAAAATAAACTACAAAATCACAAAGCCCAGAAGATGGTTGAGTATAAATCCTCCGGGTGACATGGGGAAAAAAAACATGGGTTAAAAAAAAAAAAAAAAAATTAATGGGGAAAAAAAAAAGTAATGGGGAAAAAAAACATGAAGAAGAAAAAAAAAAAACGATGCACTTTTGCGGCATCTCATTGCGAGATCTCGCAAAGTTTTGCGAGATCCCGCAAAAGTTTTGCGAGATCCCGCAAAACTTTTGCGAGATCTCGCAAAACTTTTTTTTCTACTTTTGGAACTTGCTGGGCTTCCTACTTGACCCCAATAGGCCCACAAACCACTACCGCCAGATGGCAATCGTATCATGATACTATGATTGCTCTATCACTGTTGCGTGTTGTGGGTTTTCTGGACACATTACATAGGCCTATGACACGGGAGGGAGAGGGAGACACCTGTGTGCAGACACGCACACACACAAGGCGCGTAGCAAGCGTGGGTGATGTGGGTGTTATAACGTACACAGTTTTGCTGGAACACGATTCTATCCCCCACACTTTTTGTCAGATTAAATTCAAAGTAAAATATGGAAATAAACGCTCCCGTAAAGAGTTGGAACCGTATCTATAACGCACACACAGAGACACAAATAGGTCTGTTGATTTGATTGAACGGTCATTCAGCCAATCACATCAAGTTAGGTGAAGAACCAGAGCCGCTCTGATCAAATTCAAAGTATACGTCTTTCAAGGCTATGCTGCTGCTTGGGTCTGCATTGTAACGTCTGCAGTGAGCAGATTTCAGATAGAATTGAAATGATAATTGTTACCGCATTATGCTAATTTAGTAAACCAAAATTCACTGTCTGACTGACAGTTTTTGTCACAATGCAGGGAGTCAAAGTGAAAGCGGGGTGCGTGCACCAAGGCACCTGTTTCTGCAGGAAAACCTTTGGCTACTGTTCTCAGAGCATTATGCTTTCTCTGCCTATGATCTGCAGCTTTTCTCAAACTATGGGCCTCCTCAACAATTAACCTACTACTGCTCCACGTAGCCGCGAAATTAAGTTATGCCCGGTGCTTCACACGTCTGCTCATTTGCAGCATACTTATTCATTTGGTGTCATCAACTATGTAGACATAGCCCAGTCAGCACACATACAGTACGTATCCAAGACGCTTGGAAAGGAACAGCTTAATTACATTGCGTTCCATTTAGAACGTCTTATTTGATCTGATCTTACAAACGGCGGCGTCAAGACACATTTGAGTTCTACATTGGAGATAGAACGCTTATGATCGCTCATGCAATGTGTGCGTCCCTGCAGCAAGTGAAACTGGAGGTAACGTGGGCTAGAAGCAACAATAGTTTAAACAACAACGTGGCTTCCTGTAACTATCAATGGAAAAATGCATAGAAACTGCTAATCATAATCTTTAAATTGACATTAATTAAGCTGGCTATATGCAACACAATTTATATATATTCCCTTTGCATAGCCTATGTTTGGGTAGACTTCAAACGTTTTTGAATTTGAGCTTACAGTTCTGTGTCCTTTACATTTATTTAATAGGTATTAGTGATACCTCGAAATTAGGCTGCTGTCTGTTAGGTAATTTATTGTAGCCTGCTGTGTGTGCGTGTCTGCACGCAGGTGTCTCCCTCTCCCTCCCGTGTCATAGGCCTATGTAATGTGTCCAGAAAACCCACAACACGCAACAGTGATAGAGCAATCATAGTATCATGATACGATTGCCATCTGGCGGTAGTGGTTTGTGGGCCTATTGGGGTCAAGTAGGAAGCCCAGCAAGTTTCAAAAGTAGAAAAAAAGTTTTGCGAGATCTCGCAAAAGTTTTGCGGGATCTCGCAAAACTTTTGCGGGATCTCGCAAAACTTTTTGCGAGATCTCGCAAAACTTTGCGAGATCCCGCAATGAGATCCCGCAAAAGTGCATCGTTTTTTTTTTTCTTCTTCGTGTTTTTTTTCCCCATTACTTTTTTTCCCCCATGTCACCCGGAGGGCTCCGTACAAAGGAAACCTCAGAGGTTGGCAAAACTACCTTTCTACGAAAAAACGCCATGCCTGATATAAAGCTGAAAATCACCACCACAGAATGAGATAATATGGGTAAATTATACATTTTCTGAATCCTTAGAGTCATGCCAGTATTGCAGTGTTTGTATTTTGTATCTCTGATGCTCCCCGATGCCATAGGATTAAAAGAAAAAAGATGATTTAGGCAGAAATGGCAGGAAAATGTGTGTGATTAAAAGTTTGAAGAGCTCCAGGGTCGGCTGTATTTGTCCAAAGTGTTCACAAAAGGACTTGAATGAAAGCTCAGCTCCCAAAGCTATGAAGGCATATCTGGCAAATTGTTATTTTATGAAGACGTAAATGCTTGCTTTGCTTTCATTAATGGTTTCGCTTCTAAGTTTGCAAGAAGGAGACATAACGCGTGAGCATGCCACACTATCCAGGGACGCGCTCACACAGCTGTGGTAGCGGGGGCAGGAGGACAACTGTTAGCGCATGTTATATAACTGTTATATAAAATTCTTCAACAGAATCTTTATGAAATAAAGGCCTGCCTCGAATGCAGGCTTGCCCAAAATAAAGGCCTGTGGTTTGCGCAGCCTACAGTAAGTAGGCTAAATAACAGACCCGCCATAATATGCGGTATGGTGATTTTTTACGAGCAAGATGTTTTTGGTGCCCCACGCGCACTGCGTGTTCTTAAATAACAATGAAATATCATCAGTAATATCCAACCATTATTTTGTGATTTGGGAATAATGTATATTTTCATTAAGCACAGAGAATCGCATGTCAGTCCCCTCATATTTGGCTGACTTCTGCAGACGCACAAAAAAACACTGCCACTTCCCTCCCATATTCCACTGATCACACATCAGACATCAGATCAGCTTGTAGGCCATTAGTCTCAGGCCCCTCCTCCTCCTGGACATTATAGCCCAGAGGTGGAAAGGTGCGATTTGTTGGGGGCAGGGCCGGATTAACAATTCATAGACCCCTGGGCACAAATGTCTGATGGGCCCCCTTGCCCACCAGCTAACGTGAATCGGGCGGTCAGAATTTTAAATGTTTTTATTTTTTTATTTTATTTTTTTAATTATTATTATTGTAACACACACACACACACACACACACACCATGACACAGAGCATTTCCAATTCAAAAGGGAAAGCACTGCTCATTGCAAAATGAAACAGAACCTTTAAAGGTAAACAGGCCAATAACTTGACTAAAACCGGCCTATAACTTGACTAAAACCGTGCAAAACTGTGCTGTTGGATCGCAAGTGGAAAGTGACTTTTGTTTTGAGAGAGAAAAAAGAGACTTTTATTTTGAAGAGGGAAGTGGAGACTTTACAGTTCTCATGCCAGAAAGCAGAAGTGCAGAGTTATCTTCAAGCACATGTAGTGAGTAGCTGTGAAGTTGAGCTGAGAAGCACATGTTGAACTGTTGTTAATGATAGTGAAGTGGGGAAAGACTTTACTTGCTGGACATTTCCAGGGATGCTACTGGTAGGATAATGGTTTGATGCTAATATATTTTAGTAGTTTAATGTTGAATGCAAATTTTGTTGGTAAGAGTGCTAAAGTTAATGTAGCTAATTTCTAACTGCCTTGTGCTCATGTTAGCTCATGTAATAGCATGATAGTAGTAGCATGGGAGTAAAACCACGGTAGTGGCTGTGCTTTTGTAGTAATGTTGCATAGTTAAATGAATTTGATTGTAGCAGGATAAAGTGGTGTAGTGCCCACTTCTCATTTGAGCTCTGATTGCTGCGTGGTGAATGGCTCTCTGTAACGAGATGTGAGCCAACCACTATCGGTGCGCCTCTATTTAAATCTAGAATCACTCGTTACGAGGTGCCAGACGTCAAAGGCCCGCCCCGTTTTGCCTCCCTGACATTCGTCGTTGCCGCAGGTATGCTTGAGCTCCCAGTGTTTCTTTTAGGCTACTAAATCTGTTTACGTTGCTGCTTACACCTAGCGCTTCCTCGTTATAGAATCCCTTGTGTTGGACTTCCACCTGCCAAGCGTGCATCATAGATTACGGTGGTACGTTACCCATTTCACAACATTCTAGGGAAACTTTCAGTTTGTCATTTTAGCTTTGTAAACAGATGTTTTGGGGTTTTAGGAATTTACGCCAGTCACGCTGGGCTCCGTGAAGTAAGACCTCCCTTGAACGGTATGTTGCCTTCACTGGCACTGGTTTTATTTCTCCCTAAAGTTATGTAGTTTTAATCAAGTATTTTATGTGTAGCAGGGTTGGCCAGTTAGCACAAGGGCGCGGCAACCATCACGCTGGTCCTACTAACACCTGAACATACTGCTGCTTTGCCGACCGCTGTTTCACCATCATTTCACAACAACGTTTGCGGCTAGCGTGCTTCGCTTGCCAGCTGGATTGGACTGTGTTCTGTGTTGTCATTCGTCTTTGTGTGTCCAGCGTCCAAATGAATGAATGAAGGAATGAATGAATATGCTGTGATTGTGTGTATACATTGAGTGTCTGAGTATCCTGGTTGACGCAACTGAGCGTTTTCGTTCATTTTGTTTATGAGTTTGTCAGTTATCTTTTTATGTTTGCTACTGGGAGGAGGCCATTTGTGTAGCGCTGCTGATACCCAGTGTGACAGCGTTTGGCCCCTTTTAATTGATTGTGTTACTGTGTTATTCTTTTATTTTACGTCTCATCTCATTGTACCACTGACGGAGGCCCTCCATAGTGCTGCTGATCATCAGTGTCTGCAGCCTCGTTTTGAGAGTATTTGTATTTTGTGTTTGTCCTGTGTTCATATGACCCATCACTAGCCGGAGGCGATTTATAGCTGTGGATCTCTAGTGCCAGGGCCATCAAGGTCCCTGGCCTGTACTGTATTTTTTGTTAACCTGTTCAGTTGTGTGTGTGTGTGTGTGTGAGATCCCCTTAACCCTGTGTTGCTTTCCTCTCTGTTTCCCAGGAGCTGAGGCCCAAGGTGGAGGTGTAGCGTCCCTTTCGGTGCCGTGCCTTCTTTTTCACTTGTTGTGACCATATTTTTCCCGTGTGTGTGTGATTGCGCACGTGTGAGTGGGTGACCCCTGGAGGCTCGCTGGCCCCCCACTGGTAAGCCTCAGCCCTGCCTATCCTTCTCCCCTCCCAGTGTATGCGCATCCATGTGTGTTGGTGCAACGTATGTTTGTTCATTGTCAATAAAAGCTTGATTTCCTTTATGGAACCACGTCTCCAATTCAGTTCACAAACCTGAGTGCCTTATTGGGTTAAGGTTACTGATGTGTGTTATATCTTTGGGTGCAAGTCCCATCGTGGCATAGTCAGCAAATATATCTGGGCTCTAAGCCCCTAACAACCATACCACTTGCCACAGAAGGTTAAGGAGAACTTTATATTTGTATGTATATTTGAAGTTTTAGTAATTGCTGTATTTTGTGTTTTGTTTTCTCTTTTCTTGTAAAGGTTTTCAACCTGACGTAATCTGACGTAAACTGATGTAATCTGATGTAAACTGACCTAATCTGACTTAAAAATCTAATTAACAACAAATCATAATTGAACATGACAAGCTAACTAAATAAAACAAAGAAGAAATGTATTAAAGAAGAAGATGTGTGAGTTTATTCCAACTGATCTAACCCTGTTGATGGCCAAGGCCTTTTTCAAGTTTGGGCAGAAGTGAAGTAGAAAATCCCCTGAGAACTTGACAGTTGAAAACCATCGGCACAGTTGAAAAGCAACTGCACAGTTGAGAAGCAATGGTGCCGTACAGCTGAAGATTGATCCTTTCGCTGATGACTGAAACCCACCGCAGTGCTGCTTGATAACCAAGGAGCTGCATCAAGGCTAGAAGATTAACGGCTTCAGTGAATCCAGAGAGCGGATGCAGAGAAGAGTTGCTGAACAACAAGGTTATTCAAGAGTAGGGATGTAACGATTACCGGTATAATGATAAACAGTGATAAAAATGTTGACGGTAACAATTACCGTTTTCTTTTGAAATATCATAATTATCACGGTTGATTACCACGGTGTTGAAACCGTGTGTTTAATCCTTCCCAGCTTCATCCGAGCCTGCTTTTGACATACAGTAGGCCTGGTACAATGAAGCAAAATTGGTACCCTACTGATTCTGTTGTCTAATTGATGGTTTTAACTGCAATTTGGATTAGGCTACACCTTATTTTAAAAGGCGGAACATTTTCACCGCAAAACTTGCACTGTATCATTTGCATTTTGCGTCTTTTTATGTTCGCGTGCACATTAAATCCATTCCACTCACGTTATCAGAACAACACAGTAGCCTAAAGTTTTATTTCAAATACTTACTTTGGTCTCACTCAGGGTAGGAATTTCACGGCGGCCACGTCGTTGCCCCTTGCGTTGGCCGTGATGTCCCTTTGAAAATCAGAGGTTTACAGGCCACGGTGGCCTTGGTGCCCTTCTTTCAATATTCTGCTTTGCGTCCTACAAATAGCGAATTTTATTTAGCCTATGGCCTGTCAAAATAATCTTAGCATTTACAGCGCAAATTAATTTAGTCTTTTACGCAGTGGAGAAAGTGACAGCGCAAGAAAGAAAGTGTGTCTAAATTCACCTATTCTTCTCAGTTGAACTACTCGCAAAGTAGCCTACTCATCACACAGACATCACAAGTATCACATGAAAGAGCTTTTTCTCAGCTTTTAAACGATGTTAGCCGCGAATTGCTGTGGTGAACAGTTCGCGAGAAACGTAAATAATATAATTAAATTTAATCATAAATTCTACTGAAGGTTTTCGTCCATCTCCCTACCCATTCCTCTCGGTGCAATACTTCACGAACCTTTCGTTTAACACATGACAAACCATATATCAGAATAAACAGCAGACCTTACCGAACATAAAGGTGTAAAGTCCCCTGTACAGTTAGCCGTTCCAGAGTAATCCACTTTTGAATTTGCAGTACATTTCGACATGCATGGATGTCTCCAAATTTGGGCTTTCAGTTTTACAATGTGTTTAAATTGTTTCACATGATTTCATAACGGGCCAAATACAAAATAAATGTTACAAATATCGCCTAGATATCGGTAAATCAGAGGACAGCTGACTAAGAGTTTGTGAAAGTAGATCGCAAAATGCTAAGCATACATCTAGGCTATTTGAGTTTCTTAAAGCTGAACTGTGCTTAAATTGTTCAATACATGATTTCATAACAGGCCAAATATAAAATAAATGTTAAATATAGCCTAGATATCTGCAAATATTAGATGATCAGATGATTTGCAGTTCTATGTAATATGTCATGTTTCATGTCTTTGTAATGTTTCATACAGTGATGCAAGTCTACTGCAGTGAATAGGCTATACAACTTTGATAAGTTTTTTTTAGCTTATGTGGCCTTTGTGCCCTCCACCAAATATGCCCAACTGAAGGCCAAGTGGCCTTGCCCCCAGAATGGTGAAATTCCAAGCCTGGTCTCACTCATTGGATCCAAATAACAGTAATAGCAACCTCCAAGGCATGGTAGGGTAAGTTAAGCGATAAGCACATAGCCAATTAAACATAAAAAACTGAACGGGACACTTTTTGAAACTATTTCAGCTTGTGTAGGCCTATCAGTGGTTTCTGAACATATTGAACACACTTTTAAAAATACCGTGATAATACCGAAAACCGTGATCATTTTGGTCACTATAACCGTGAGGTTAAATTTTCATACCGTTACATCCCTATTCAAGAGGCACCAGGAATCCAATCAGTCTGATTCAATAACTCAAGAGTTGAAGAGAAAGAAAATATTTAATTCAAGATGGCAGTTGAAGCTCTCGGCAAAACACTGGAGCAGCTAAAGAAAGACAGAATAGTTGCAAAGATCTCCTTCACTAAGCAAGCTAACTATCTCTGCCGAAAAGCCAGTGATTTAACTCTCAGAGTCAGAACTCTCTGCCGATTCAAGGAAAGTCATTGAGGCCAATGATGATTACAGGACTGGGTTAGAAGCAGAGCTTGTAGGCAATAAAGATGGTGAAGATGCTGAGCTTAGTATGGAGCAGGATGCAAGCCTAAAGGAATATGCCAGTGAATGTGAGCAAAAGTTCAATGATGTAAAGCAGATTGTTCAAACAAGCCTCTGGAGTAGATATGGATCAGACATGCTAGTGGCTGCTTTTGAAGAAGCAGAAAAAGCCAGTAGGCATGCGTATGGAATACCTGTGGAAAGCAGTAACTGTGAAGGATTTTAAGTCCATCATACTGTACTGGAAAAGTTGATCAAAGAAACATCTAGCGCATTCGCAGCCTGGGAGTCATGGATACCTAGTGCAGAGGAAAGTGACTTTCGTAAGCGAAGCAAAGACCTGAGAGTGACTTACAATGAGCTTGACATGAGGAAAGCTGAGTTTGCCAGAGCACGAAGGATTGCTGTAGAGAAACAAGGTGCAGACGTAAATCAGGAACCAACTGGGCCAAGAATATCAGTAGTGAAAATCAAGCCAACCAAACTGCCCACGTTTAGTGGCTGTAAAAGAGACTTCCACCGCTAGAGGTCAGACTGGGAAAGCCTTCAGAAGCAGGGAGAGCCAACCGGTTCGCCAGAGGTCAAAAAGATTCAGCTTCTTGATGTTGTAGAAGAAAAGATTGTGAAAGATCTTCGCCTGTCAACCTACAGCACAGCAGATGATGTTTTCAGAGTGCTTGCCAATAGGTATGGTAATAAATATGCCATCGCTCTAGAAATCGTTGAAGAGCTTGAGAAGATTCCGCCTGTTAAAGGAAATCAACCGAGAAAAGTAGTAAACCTTATCCAGACCATAGAGAAAGCACTTGCTGATCTCACAGATCTAGGAAGTACCGGAGCCATCAGAAACCCACTGGTGGTGAAGTCTTTAGAGAGCAAGCTTCCAGAATTTGTGATGAAGGATTGGCTGATGTTCATGGTAGATCCTAGCAACGGTTTCACTCAAGACAACCACTTTGACATGCTCCTAGCTTTTCTGAAGAAGCAGGAGGAGATCTTCGAGAGGCTAGATCACCTACGGATCACAGACAAGCCAGAGAAGATAGACAAAGCAGAAAGGAAGTTCAACAAGAAATATGCCTCGACTAAAGCCACAAAGAAAGAGGATTCTGAGGATGGGTGCATTATCTGTGGAGATGAGAAACATAAGGACAGGATTTTCTTCTGCAAGAAGTTCAAGGGTCTGAAGCTATCAGAAAAGGAAGCTGCTGTGAAAAGGATTGGTGCGTGTAGGGAGTGCTTGGGCTGCCATAAGTCTGATGATGGTTGCCGAGACACCTATCTGTGCAGAAATGCAGACTGCAAAAAGACAGGCTTCTCAGATCACTACTTCTTTCTCTGTCCGAGAGGAAACAACAAGAGGCGTGAACTGAAGAGACCTCAGACAGAGGACAGAGACAAAAAGAGCTTAACTGAGGAACAGAAGAAATTCTTGTGTGAACTTACCCCAGAGTTAGCTGATAGATGCAGAAAGGCCTTCACCAATAACTCGTTGAAGGTTAGCTGTCCTGCCAAGTGCCAGGTGAGCCTCCTCAAAGAAAGTGGATTGAGAGAACTCCCTGTCATTATGATGTTGATGGAAGTGACCGCTAATGCAGGTCAAAAAATCGGAGCCCTTGTGGATCTGGCTTCGGACACCAATTATATAACTCATAAAGCAGCCAACAGGTTGAATCTTAGGAGTGAGAAGATCACACTTGTTGTGCATGGAGTTGGTGGAATGGCTACCAAAGTAGCCACAAGAAGATACCTCCTCAGAGTTCAAATCAAAACCTCCAAGGGAACTGAGAGGGTCCACAAACTGATCTGTTATGGGCTGAAGGAGATCGCCAAAGTTCACCAGGTTGTTAGGCCTGAAGAGCTGAGAAGATTCTTCCCAGAAGTAGAACTTGAGGAGCGAAGGAGACCTGAGGAGATTGAGTTGCTCATAAGTCACAGACACTTGTCCCACAAAGGGTGAAAGTTGTGGGAGATCTTGTCTTGTGGGAGAGTCCTCTTGGAAAGACGGTGGGCGGAGCACACCCTGATCTGTTTGAGCAAGTGAACATGGCGGCACATGAGTCAAAGACACACTTTGCTCCTTCTATGAGAACAGCTGCCATCAAATATGAGGAGATCCCTGCTGAGGTCCCCTTCCTGAGAAAGACACTTCACATTCAAGACACCATCATTGAATCTAGGCATACAGCCACAACTCACTGTGATTTCCTTGAGTGGTGGAAATGGGACAGTATCGGTGCAGCCTGCGAGCCGAAATGTGGTGGATGTCGCTGTGTTGTCAGCCTGGAGGAAAGGAGATGACCTTAGCAAAGGAGAGGGAACTTGAAATAATAAAAGATGGCCTTACGTACATCATAGAGGATGAACACAGTAAGTCTCCTCACTGGGATGCAAGGTATCCTTGGATAATGGACCCTGCTTGCCTTCCCAATAACCGAAGTGGAGTTGAGGCCACCTTCTTAAGAACTGAGAGAAGAATCAGGAAGGAACCAGAGTGGCTTGCTGCTTACACTGCTCAAGTCCACGAGATGGTTGACCATGGAGCTGCAAAGAGACTCACAAAGAAGATGATCGAGGACTGGAGAGGACCAGTTTGGTACGTGAGTCATCTAGTAGCACCAAATCCCCACTCAGTCACTACTCCAGTGCGCCTTGTGTGGAACAGCAGTCAAAAGTTCAAGGGAGTGAGCATGAACGACCTGCTGCTCAAAGGGCCAGATGTTTTGAACCCCATCAGAGCCGTCCTGCTAAGGTTTAGGAAAGAAGTGCATGCAGCCTTATGTATATCTCGGTGTGGCTGGAGGAACGCGAGATGCATCTGCACAGATTCCTTTGGAGGGACCGGCAGGATGAAGAGATAGGGGAGTACGCCATCACAAGGGTGAATATAGGGGACAGGCCTGCTGGATGCATAGCACAGTTGGCTATGCATGAAACAGCAAGGCTCACCACGTTTTCTCAACTGGAGGAGACGCGAAGGGTGCTGGAGGAAGACAGCTAAGTGGATGATGTCCTCACATCCCACAATGATGCAAACAGACTTAGTGAAGTGACCAAGGAGATTGAGGAGATTCTCCAAGCAGGTGGTTTCTCTTTGAAGCCATGGGTCCAGTCTGCACAAAGTGGGAGGCAGGAAAATGGAGTAACAGACCTCACAACAAGGACGCTCACTGAAATGCACAAAACGCTTGTCCTGCCAAATCAGATGAGAGATGAGGACAACAAGGCATTAGGCATTGGGTATCTAGCAGAGGAAGACAAACTCATGATGGCATCAATCAACTTCTCCAGAAGGAGAGGGAAGGTGAGAACGGGCCAAGACCTATCGGTGGAGGAGGTGAGATCAAAAACACCTGATCCTCTTACCAGAAGACTACTGCTGAGTCAGGTTGCTGGGCTCTATGACCCAATTGGACTGGTAACTCCACTAAAGCAGAAAGGTGCCATCCTCGTTAGGAAAGCATTCCAGGAAACAGAAATCTGGCCCAAAACACCTGGGACAAGCCACTTTCTGAGGGCCTTAGGGAGGAGGCCATCAAGCTGTTTGAAGAGTATGCACAGCTGGGACAAGTAAAGTTTCAGAGAAGCCTTACACCACTAGGCTGGAAGGGGAAACCATGGGCTATTACCTTCTCAGATGGGAGTGACAAGTCCTACGGAGCTGTTCTGTACCTTAGATGGGAAACGGATGAAGGTATAGACATCAGGTTGCTAGAATCCAAGGCCAAGCTGACGCCACTGGACCAGAAAGGAGATGCTGTAAAAGCTGAGGTCTGTGGCGCTGTGTTTGCAGCCAGACTGAGAAAGTATGTGGAGAGGCATGGCTGGATGGAGATAGAGCGCTGGTTTCATCTAGTTGACAGCCAGACAGTATTGGGAGCCATTCAGCGAGACAGCTATGGCTACCAGACATTCTTTGTCAACAGGATAGGAGAAATCCAAAAGTCTGTCTCAGTTGAAGACTGGTGGTGGATCCCAGGGAACCTCAATATAGCAGACACCATTACAAGGGGAGCTGCTCTGAAGGATCTGCAAGAGACATGGCAAAGTGGACAGGAGTTTTTGAGGTAGCCATTAGAAGAATGGTCAATAAAGTCAGCTAGGGAAGTGGTAGCTGATGCAAGGGACAGCATTAGTAAGCTACAGAGGAAGGCCTTTTCAGCAGTAATGACAAGAGGTCAAGTGAAGAGATGCCACGGGGTCACCTCCCAGGAGCACACCAAAGCTGAAGACTCTGTTGAAAGGAATGGTGCTGAACCTACTCACCTGACTGTCTGCCCTGATGCATCAGAAATTGATCCAGGAATGAAACAGAGTGAAATTGCATTGAGGAAGACACCGGTGCAGCTGTCAAAAATCTTTTGGAGGTGAAGAGATTTAGCTGCTTCTCCAGACTGGTGAATGTCATTGCTTGGGTAAGACAGGCTGCTGACATCTGGCTAGGCCTGAAATATCAGACCCAAAAGAAATCAAAGTGGGAGGCATCACCCTCAAAAGGAGAATGTAAAGTTCTCAGTGTTGAAAACTGTGAGTATGCCTTCAGAACTCTTTCTTTGGCAGCTCAAGAAGGCATAACATTTCCTGACACTACTCTCAACCAGCTAGTGGTGGTTAAGCACAAAGATGGCGGCAGAATCCAGGCCTTCAGAGAAGATAAGTCTTTAGTGCCCATTCTCCCTCAAGGCGCATGGATTTCTACACTGCTTGCACAAGAAGCACACAATGTCAATCAGATAGATAGATAGATAGATAGATACTTTATTGATCCCCAGGGGAAATTCAAGGTCTCAGCAGCATACATACAACACAAACACATTCTTTAACAGCAGAAAGAGTAGGGCTGCACGATTATGACCAAAATGATAATCACGATTATTTTGATCAATATTGAGATCACGATTATTTATCACGATTATTAATTAATTTTAGTGACAATAATATTTTTTCCCTAAACATATTGGACTTGCTATCTGGCTCACCCAAATTCTTTCCCTCACATTTACTCCCCTAAATTACTGCAAATATAAATTTGACTGCGACTTCCAAACTTCCAAACAAATGTTTTGTGCGTGCTACTTTGTTAATATATTGGAAAACGCCCACCGGGAATCCTCCCAACGCTCCCCATTAGCCACTTAAGCTCTGCTTCATGTTCATGAGTTTACTGTAATCGTTAGTCCAGGGGTGTCCAAACTTTTTGACTGAAGGGCCACACACAAATAATAATAATAATAATAATAATAATAATAATGTTTTGTATTATTTAAATGACAAAATAATTTTGTTGTAGAAAATTTATTTCTTAAGAAATACTGTTAATTTGATGCTGTTTAATTCATTTATAAATGGTGCACTGTCACTTTAAGACTCTGCCAGCTCCACTCAAATATAGCCTATGGCTAGTGCTGTGCCTATGGCTGTGCCCTCTCACAGTTTATAAATGGTCAGGGAACTACTGTTGCCATCGCCCTCTCTCCCACGCTCAAATGCGTCCCCAATTAAATGGACTAGCATAACTTAGTTAGATCTGCTGCAATGGAGGTTCTATGTATCTCGATGTGACAAGCTGTTTTGAAATTGACATTGTAAACGTTCTCAAAGAAGAGTGTAAAGCAGTTAACCACAACGTCGTCTATCGCTGGAAAAAAATAGCGAGCGGCCTATGATAAACTAATAAATGCTCGGCGGGCCGGATTAAAGTGCATGGCTGGCCGCAGTTTGGACACCCCTGGTTTAGTCATTCGTTGATATGTAAAATACTGACGTGTAGGCTACATTTTCATTATTGTTCACTCGTTTTGAGTAGGCTGTGTCTTGAAACGCATATGTTGCACATGTAGCTTATAAAATACATGAATAAAATTCACGGATCCCGTCGTTAGCTCAACTCTTATTACAGTATAGGCTATCAGAGGAAGCAAACAAGGACTAAAAGTTAACGTGATAAAAAAAGGCATGTGTGGTTTACGTCATGTGATGTGTTTCACGGTATGAGTTGAGAGCCCTGCTTTGCTTATATTTTTGGTTAACTTAACTTGCCTGAAATCCGAAATATTTTCGAACAATGGATGATCCGCTTCGAGGGACAAGCTCTTGGCCTTCTGCTGTGCCACACATTTGATTTTTGATCGTCGTTTATTGTGTAGTCTAGCCTACTAATAGTTAACATAATGTCACTAGTCCACAGTGCATCAGGCTGAGCAGTGCAGGGAACAGCTGTCATTGGTAGGCTGCATGCAGGCACATGGTCAGACAGGTTTAAGGAGCGCTTGATTTGTTTTGTAGCGGAGCGTTCTATGGGTTGCCAGGTTGGTTCTATGGGTAGAGCACGCATTTGAAATATCGCTCGATCACGCAAATTTGATCGCGGGAAGCCAAAATCGTGATCGTGATTAAAATTCGATTAATTGTGCAGCCCTAAGAAAGAGTAATTAAAGTATATAATATAAAAACACAACTAAGCAGTAAGGACAGTAGAAGATAAGAATATGCTAAATATACTAAAATACAAATTATACTAACACTTAACCCTCTATACCCCGTAACGGCCGTCGACGGCCGTTCTGTATTCTCCTGTAACGGCCGCGGCCGGCCGCAATTCTTAAAGAGACATCTGCTACAGTATAACCTTCATACATGAAATAATACAGCGTTAGTGGGTACATAAACACCAGACTTTTATTTTGACACACTTAAATGGCTAGGTCGCTATTGACATTTCTCCGGTATTTTTGAGTTTAGCCTGTTGACTGACCGGCTGAGGACTTACGGTGCCTCTGGAGTTATGGCTTCTAACAAGCGTCCGCGTCTTTTCTCATTAGATGAGATAGTATTGATGTGCATCCACTATGTTTTGATGTAAGTGACGCTCATATTGATGTAAGAAAATGACAAAATAAAAACATGAAAGTGTAATATATTAACGTTAGCATCCTCCCGTTTGTCATGACTGACTTAGCTGCCTCTCTGGCATAAAACAAATCGTATGGCTGTCACTGTGAAAGTTTGAGTTTAGCTAGCACCAGCAAAATATAGGCATAATTCAGTGATGGGTCATGGCCTAATTAACAATAAAGTTTATGATAAACCCATGCCAGGTTTATTTGCAGTTATATCTTAACACATAACATTAACCCCTAACATACACCCCTTTCTGGCATGTACAGTAAAGCTAACATTATCAAATCCCACTTACAGATAGTTATTGCAAACTAGGCTACTATTATGTATGTCTCTCTCAATGAGTTTTTATGTTGACTAATAACCAAAGCGGGAACCACCGTTGTGTTTTCTGCTTATGGATGTTAGGAAAATGTATTTGTATACAAGTAGGCCAATGTCTCGTCATCTTTGTGATTACAAAAAAGCCTGCTAATTTGCTACCTGATGTAACGTTAGTCTGAGACTCGTAATGTTAACGTTAGCACAGGATAGGTTGAAGGTTTGTGAACGAGTGCAACAGGTTCATTATCATCAACTGATCAAGTTTAGATAAATGATATAATGTGATGTGCATGTAAAACAAAACGTAAATCCATGTCAGGTTTAACAGTCCCTGTTCTTGGTGACATGCTTATCAAATGAGTCACGATTTCATGCGCTATGCTTCTGGCCTACGTTAGTTCATATCCTCATCATTTTTTAGCTGTAGCCTAAGGCTTACTGTCCAGCTAAATCCCAAATAAGTGCAAGATATGCCAGTCTATTTCAATGAAATCAGTACTCGTATAGTATCTTGTTTCCCAGCTTCTAATACAGAAATATGTGAACCATATTTGTAACTTTTTGTTAGTGAAAGACTTTGAGACTGTAAGTGAGTAGGCCTACAGTATGGCCGTCTATGGGAAACATGAATATATAATTCTTAATGGATCATATATCATTTGAAAGAGCAATTTCTAATCTTTAAACTGAAAGAAACTTACAATTGACACTTTTCATTAGATTTTTAGTTATTCTTGGTTATTTTAAATGTTTCTCAAATTGCCCTTTTCTCTTAGAATTCCCAGGAATCTGGGGCATTGTTGTAGAATTCCACTGGGGTATAGAGGGTTAATACAATATATAAAAATATACTAAAATACAAGTTACAAAAATACAAATTATACTAACACTTAATCTAAATCAATTCTAAAAACAGTATCCACATAGTGGTGATTAATAAATCAGAGGCGCTTGCAATGACTGAGGCAGGGACTAAGCCTGTGATTCTCTGTGCATAGTAAGGTATGGTAAGGTGGTATGGTAAGGTGCTCTAAGGTGCTCTGTGTGAATGAGTGTCATGGTGGTAGTGCAATGGTGATAGTGGTCATGGTGACAGTGCAAATGAGTAAGTCAACAGTGCAACAATGCAGAAATAAAGTAAAGTAAAGTCTATACATCTATATATTTAACTATTAAGAAAATGTATAAGTGTGGCCACAGTTTGCTGTGGCATGGAGGGGGGGGGGGGGGGTATGCATATGTGCTAATGTGCTAATATAGCACGCAAACAGTGAGGCATAAAGACAGTGGTATAAGTGGCTAGTGGACAGACAGTACCAAACATGGAGGGGGTGAAGAGGCAGGCAGACTATGCAGAAAAGTCTATCTCTCCTCTTCCCTTAAGTGAGGCATTGAACAGTTCAATGGCCCTGGGGACAAATGACTTTCTCAGTCTGTCAGTTGTGCAAGGCAGTGAGCGAAGTCTCCAGCTGATCAGGCTCTTCTGCTTAACAATAGTGCTGTGGAGTGGGTGACACTCATTGTCCAAGATGTTGATCAGTTTGTTCAGGGTCCTTTTGTCAGATAGTGAATTGATGCACTCCAGTTCAGCTCCCACTACAGAGCCAGCTTTCCTTACCGGCCTGTCAATTCGCCCCACATCCTTCTTCCTTGTGCTTCCTCCCCAGCATACTACTGCATAGAAGAGGACGCTGGCAACAACAGACTGGTAGAACATCCTGAGGAGCTTACTGCACACATTGAAGGACCGCAGCCTCCTCAGGAAGTACAGCCTGCTCTGCCCTTTCTTGTAGAGTGCATCAGTGTTGGCTGACCAGTCCAGTTTATTGTCCAGGTGGAGACCCAGATACTTGTAGGTGCTAACCACCTCCACATTGACCCCATCAATGTGGACTGGTAGCAGAGTGGCCTTAGACCTGCGGAAATCCACCACCATCTCCTTGGTCTTTGAAGTGTTAAGTTGAAGATGATTGAGTTTGCACCACTGCACAAAGTCCTCCACCAGGCTCCTGTACTCCTCCTCCTGCCCGTTCCTGATACACCCCACAATTGCAGTATCATCAGAAAACTTCTGCATGTGGCATGAAGTTGTGTTGATGGTGTTGTAGCAGAAGTCAGATGTGTACAGGGTGAACAGGACTGGAGAGAGCACAGTTCCCTGTGGCGCTCCGGTGCTGCAGATCACAGTGTCAGAGAGACAGTTCTTCAGTCTGACGAACTGTAGCCGCTCGTGTAATCCAGGTTACCAGGTGAGCGTCCACACCCATCTGCAAGAGCTTGTCTCCCAATCTGAGGGGCTGGATGGTGTTAAAAGCACTTGAGAAATCAAAGAACATGATTCTCACAGCACTTTTCCCCTTGTCCAGGTGGGAATGTGTCCTGTGTAGAAGATAAGTGATGGCATCGTCCACGCTCACTTTCCCACTTTCACTTGGTAAGCAAACTGTAACGGGTCTAGTGCATGGCGTACCTGGGGTCTGAGCATGCCTAAGACCAATCGCTCCATTGTCTTCATCACATGTGATGTAAGAGCGACAGGTCTGTAGTCATTAAGCTCACTAGGGTGTGGCTTCTTAGGGACAGGGGTGAGACATGATGTCTTCCACAGTGTTGGAACTTGTCCAAGGCGTAGGCTCAAATTGAAGATGTGCTTCAGTGGCTCCCCCAGTTCAGCAGTCCACGTCGGCGCTGCATGCCACCACTACGCACCAACTTCAGCCGGCAGTCCCACCAGAGCTGCCTGTGATGCCATGCCCTGGCTGTCCACGGACTGTAGCTGTTTCGGCCAACTCGGGATTACGTGATACAGACTTAAAGTATGCTTCTCTAACCCACAGTACAAGACCACCAATTAGAATGGCACTTTTAAATACAAGATCACTTGCCAACAAATCACTATTAGTCAACAATCTAATCTCAACACAGCAATTCGATTTTTTGTTCTTAACTGAAACATGTTTAGAGAGTAATGGTAGTGCAGTTCTCATTGAGACAGCCCCCCCAGATTTTAATTTTCAAGAGGTCTCTTGTGTTGGAAGGAGAGGTGGGGGTGTTGCTGTTTTGTTCAAAGACACTTTTGAATGTAAACAAATTTCACTTGGGGAATTTAATTCTTTTGAGTATCTCTGTACTGTGCTGAAAAGTGTGCCTAAGGTTTTACTAGTTGTTTTATACAGACCCCCAAAATATTGCTCCAATTTCATTCACGATTTCTCAGAAATGCTGTCAATAATATCTACAGATTTTGATTATTTTATCATTACTGGTGATTTTAATATTCACATTGACAATCCTACAGACATCTCTTCTAAAGAGCTCACTGTTTTATTTGATATGTTTAATCTTGTACAATATGTTAACAGCCCCACTCATATCAAAGGTCACACTCTGGATCTAGTTATCAGTAAGGGTATCTGTGTTTCTTCAATTAATGCTATAGACTTAGCACTATCTGATCATTTCTGTGTATTCTTTGATGGACAGGTCTCCCCAATTAGCCAAACTCAATCGAAAACTGTATCTAAGAGGTATATTAATGAGAATACCTGCAGTCTGTTTAAAGAAGCCATGGCTATTACACCATGCATAACAACTCAGGGTGTGGAGGACTAAGTCTGTTTAACGGCAATATTGTCAGGATATTTGACTCTGTAGCACCTACCAAACTTAAAAAAGTCCCCAGGAAATGTAAAGCACCATGGAGGTATACCACAGCAGTAGCGTCTCAGAAAAGAGAACTTCAGGTTGACAATAATATATTCAAAGACAAACTTCAATCTTACAACTATGAGTTAAGAAAGGCTAGACAATGTTATTTCTCTAACATCATTAACAAGAACATTAACAACTCCCGTGCACTGTTTGCCACTGTTGATAAGTTAACAAATCCTTCAGTACATCTACCTCAAGAGTTTGTCATCTGATAAATGTAGTGAGTTTGCTTCCTTCTTCCAAAACTATTGTGAAAATATTAGAAAAAACATTAGCTCCACCTGCTTATGTAATGTCTTGGTTAAATCATCAAATACACATGTAGCCTCTTTATCTGAATGTACTGCCATTGATAGCAAAACTCTTGAAAAAACAGTGATGCAGCTCAGCTCATCTACTTGCTGTCTTGACACCTTGCCCACAAACTTCTTTAAAAGCATCTTTGTGTGGCATTTGAGCTTCTAAAGATTGTGAATGGCTCTCTTATTTCAGACATTTTCCCAGCCTCTCTTAAGACTGCAGTTATCAAACCCCTCATAAAAATAAGAAACCTTGATCCCTCTGTGCTTAACAACTACAGGCCCATCTCAAACCTCCCCTTTATAGGCAAAGTTATTGAGAAAGTTGTATTCAACCAAGTCAATAACTATTTAAATACAAATGGCATCTATGATCAACTACAATCAGGCTTTCGTCAACACCACAGTACCGAAACTGCACTTGTAAAGGTATTAAATGATATCCGCCTGAATACAGATTCAGGTAAAACAACTGTCCTGGTAATGTTAGACCTTAGTGCAGCTTTCGATACGGTTGATCATGTATTACTTCTCAACTGACTAGAATGCTGTGTAGGGCTTTCTGATACTGTCCTTAGATGGTTTAAGTCTTATTTAGATCAGAGAGAGTATTTTGTTTCTATTGGTACCTATGTATCTGAGAAACATACTATGCCATATGGGGTGCCACAGGGATCCATTCTTGGGCCACTCTTATTATGACCGCCGCGCAGCGAAGCGGCGGTCATATAGGTTTAGTCAGATTTTTTTTTTTTTTTTTTTTTTCGCATGCCCAAATTTCCGTCAATGAGTCCCGGGACACTGAAAGACCGGGGTACACGAAACTTGGTGGGCATGTAACCCCACATGGATAGCATGGAACCATCGTTTTTCGTTTTGATCTGTAGCCCCCCCGCTGGACTGGACCCCCCGAAAGGAGGGTAGGGCAGACACAGTTTTCTGGGAATATCTCGAAAACCGTAGGGTTTAGGAGGACCATTTTTTTTTGTATGTTGATCCCAAGGGGCCATGTCAACCCATTCCATAACCACTCATTTCATGTATAGCGCCACCTAGTTAAACACAAAAAAGTAAAAATGAGGTGTTGTAATCGCAGGTATCTGTGACCTAACTTAGTCAAAACTAGACGAAATTGGAAGTGTAGGATCATTATGACACCCTCTGAATGCACGCCAAGTTTCGTGGAATTCCGTTCATGGGGGGCCACACAATAAATTAATTTATGTTACTATACACCAACTGGCCTGTAGGTGGCCGGAGACAGTTTTCTGTGAATATCTCGAGAACCGTAGGGCCTAGGAGGTCCACCTTTTTTTTGTATGTTGATCTCAAGGGGCCATGTCAACCCATCCCATTACCACTTATTTCATGTATAGCGCCACCTAGTTAAAAATTAAAAAGCAAAAAATTAGGTGTGTTCATCACAATATCTCTGGCTGACATGGTCAAAACTGCACGAAATTGAAAGTGTAGGATCATTATGACACCCTCCGAATGCATGCCAAGTTTTGTGTACTTTCGTTCATGGGGGGCCTTACAATAAAATAATTTATGTGTACATTTAGTGACGTACACCAACAAGGATTCCCGGGACACTGAAAGACCGGGGTACACAAAACTTGGTGGGCATGTACCCCCACATGGATAGCATGGAACCGTCATTTTTCGTTTTGATCTGTAGCCCCCCCCGCTGGACTGGACCCCCCGAAAGGAGGGTAGGGCAGACACCGTTCTCTGTGAATATCTTGAGAACTGTAGGGCCTAGGATGACCATTTTTTTCCATATGTTTGCCTCCAGGGGTCATGTTAACCCATTTCATGTGCACACATGTGCACAAACAGATACACACACACACACACATACATTCACAGTAATCATACGTATGACACATACTCACACAGTAGACATATGTACGCTTGCATGCACAGGCACATACGCAGGCACACACACAAGCACGCACACACACACACACACACACCCACACACACTCACACACACACACACCCACACACATAACATCAACATAACACAAACAATCAAGAATTTCTCAGAATTATGAACAGGCAAGATGGAGGTGGGGTTGTATAAAATGAATTTTACATGTGAAATCTATGAACTAATCATGTTTTGGTACTTGTTGTCTAGCAGATACCAGTGAGAATTGAGTGTGGATAATGCAATTTAGTGAGACAGTTAGAATCATATAGGCCTTTCAGCGTGATTTCTTTCTGTGGAAAAAATGTGCTGGACTGGGCGGCGGTCATATTTTGTACCGCTCTGCGGTACATCTAGTTAGGGCCCGAACACCGAAGGGCGCATGGCCCTATTGTTTTTGTAAGGATTATTATTAGGGCCCGAGCACCGAAGGGCGCAAGGCCCTATTGTTTTTGTAAGGATTATTATTATTATTATTTTTAGGGCCCGAGCACCGAAGGGCACAAGGCCCTATTGTTTTTGTAAGGATTATTATTATTATACTAACTTTGTCTCAGAGCGTTTTCCTTTTTTGAGGTGGTTAAGATGGGAGAAAAGTTGAAATTTGGCACACACATCAGGTGTCACGCAAAGCAGTTAGGCACAAGAGCTTGGCCCTGGGCGTGGCCCAGGGACTCAGTAGCGCCCCCTTAGGTGATTGATGCAGTGGTTGGCACATACTTTCAGCTAGACACATCAAATTTGGTATGTGTGTGTATCTCCCCAAGATGAACAACTTTCGTGTGTACAATGCATTAGCCACGCCCAACAGGAAGTGAGGTATTTGGGATTTTGTGCGGACTAAAATGTGATGAATTGTGATGTCAAAAGAGGTGCTTCCCATCGGTGAAAACGCATGAAATTTGGCACACACATCAAGAGGCACCGTGAATACACAGGAGAAAAGCCTTGGCACCGGGCTTGGCCCAGGAACTCCATAGCGCCCCCTTATGTCACTGTGACTTGTGGTTGGCATACAGTTTTAGATACACACACCAAATTTGGTGGGTGTATGTAACTCCCAAAAACAATCAACTTTTGTATTAACATGCCATTAGCCACGCCCACAGGAAGTGAGGTAATTGGGATTTTGTGCATTGTGGACATGATCAATTTTAACATACTCCTTCTAGACGATTGGTCCGATTCATGTGAAAGTTGATATACATGATGCCAATATGCTTCTGATTCTAAATTGCGAAGCTTTTTTTGATATGTTGTAATTTGACGAAATGGCGAAACTATGAATTTTAATACCCTTCCACATAAACAATAAATGTGTCTTAATTCACCATGCATGGCTTGAAATGTTTTCAATTTTACAGGTCTTTGAATACCATGGGAGTGATGATATTCACATGCCCATAATGCATATTTAGCATAGCGCCACGACCTGGCAACAGAAAGAATGGCAATTACACTGATGTCACATGATCAATTTTAACATACTCCTCCTAGACGGTTTGTCAGATTCATGTGAAATTTGGCAAATATGATGCCAAGAAGTTCCTGATGTTAAATTGCGAAGGGATTTTTGATTTGTTGTATTATGTCATGATTTTAATATCTCACCATATAAACAGGAAATGTGTCATAAAGTCACAGTGCATTGAATGAATGGTCTGAAACTTCTCAGGTTAATAGATATTATGGTTATGATGATATTCAGACACCTAATGGGCCTGCCTGGCATAGCGCCACCACCTGGCCAAGTAGGAAATGTGCCAGAAATGGACAATGCCTTAAGTGATTGATCTGAAACTTTATAAAATGTTGGATATCATTATTGTGATGATATTCACATGTGTAATTCACAGGCCTAGCATAGCGCCACCTTCTGGCCAAGCAGGAAATGTGCCAGAAATGCTCTATGCTTTGAATAAACGGTCTAAAACTTTTCAGGTTAATAGATATTATGATTATGATGATATCCAGACACCCAATGGGCCTGCCTGGCATAGCGCCACCACCTGGCCAAGCAGGAAATGTGCCAGAAATGGACAATGCCTTAAGTGATTGATCTGAAAGTTTACAAAAAAGTTGGATATCATTATTGTGATGATATTCACATGTGTAATTTCCATGCCTAACATAGCGCCACCATCTGGCCAAAAAGGAAATATGCCAGAAATGCTCTATGCTTTGAATGAATGGTCTGAAACTTCTCAGGTTAATAGATATTATAATTATGATAATATCCAGAGACCCTATGGGCCTGCCTGGCATAGCGCCACCACCTGGCCAAGCAGGAAAATGTGCCAGAAATTGGTAATGCCTTTATTGGTTGATCTGAAACTTTAAAAAATATTGGATATCATTATTGTGATGATATTCACATGTGTAATTCACATGCCTAATATAGCGCCGCCATCTGGCCAAAAAGTGTATCAGACATGTTCTTTGCTTAAAATGAATAATCTGAAATTTCTCAGGTTAATATATATTATGATTATGATGACACACAATGGGCCTGCCTTGCATTGCGCCCCCACCTGGCCAAGCAAGTAAATGTGCCAGAAAATAACATGCAAAAACAAATAGCACACACATCAAATATGTACATTTTACAAATGCACCACGTCGGTGCTTTGTTGGATTCTGAAATGTCACGGGTTGCGGCCCGCAGGTGCTCGGGCCCGCCATTGCCGCTTGCGGCTATATTTTGGGCCCGAGCACCGAAGGGCGCAAGGCCCTATTGTTTTTGTAAGGATTATTATTATTATTATTATTAGGGCCCGAGCACCGAAGGGCGCAAGGCCCTATTGTTTTTGTAAGGATTATTATTATTATTGGGGGCCAAGCAGCGAAGCTGCGCGGCAACCCATAGTGATTCTACCTTTTCTTACTATTATTGGGGGCCAAGCAGCGAAGCTGCGCGGCAACCCATAGTGATTCTACCTTTTCTTATTGGGGGCCAAGCAGCGAAGCTGCGCGGCAACCCATAGTGATTCTACCTTTTCTTCTTATTAGGGGTCCGAGCAGCGTAGCTGCAGGAACCCTATTGTTTCTGTACCGTTCATTTTTTGGCCAAAATTCTGTAAAAGTCATACTGCAGCCTAAACCGTAACTCCAAAACTCTTGAAATTTTCAGGTATGGTTACCAGTACCCCCCTCTACCCATAACCCAAAATTTGGGGTACTGCACCCAAAGGTGGCGCTATTGGAAAAAAAAGTTAATTATGCTTATTTCTCCTTACCAGATTCATCTAGACTCAAAATTCTTTCAGAATATTAATCTCTAAACTCAGATGCATCTTTTTGGCCCTGGTCTTATGGTCTACAAATGTTTACTTTTTCCACAATTTCATGGAAAAGCCAAACATTATAAAAAGTTTCACACTCTTCAAAAATAATCGAATCTTCACCAAAATTCTCACAGACAATGTTTAGACCAAGCCTCACAAAAGTTATCGCTCAGAATTTTGATATTTTGTTCCATTTCAGAGATATAGGCCAATAAAGTTAGACCACTTAGGCCTTTTTTCCTAGATCACCTATATTCCTATAAACCGTAAGTCCTAGAAACTTGACATTTTCAAGTATTGTTACCAGTACCCCCCACTACCCATAACCCAAATTTGGGGTACTGCACCCAAAGGTGGCGCTCTTGTCAAAAACGCTTATTTCTCCTTACCAGATTCACCTAGACTCAAAATTCTTTCATCATATTAATCTCTACATTCAGATGCATCTTTTTCACCCTGGTCTTATGCTCTAAAAATGTTTACTTTTGCCACAATTTCAGAGAAAAGCCAAACATCATAAAAAGTTTCACAGGCTTCAAAAATTATCAAATCTTCACCAAAATTCTCACAGACAATGTTTAGACAAAGCCTCACAAAAGTTATCAAAAGAATTTGGATACGTTGTTCCATTTCAGAGATATAGGCCAATAAAGTTCGACCACTCAGCCCATTTCTCCTATATCACCTATATTCCTATATGAGTAAGTTTTTTTTCTTGGATAACAACCATACAACCATCATTAGGTGGATACCATTAACAGTGCACATTTTCAGATATGTACTCTTTTTTATAAAGCCCTTAATTCTATTGTCAAATGTATGCTTGGAATTTTCTTGATGTTGTGTGTTTGCCAACACACATTTTCACCATTTGAATGTGACTGCTCAATGTGTATGATTGTCAGTGGCTGAGTGGGATAATGCCTAGTGCTGGTGTTTGTTAGGTTGAGAGTTCGAATCCTGCTAGAGCTTTAGGCTCAAGATGCACATGCTATTGGTTATTGAAGATTCACACTATTGAACAGCACCTGAATGACCTCAGACAATTAACATTCACACTCATTAGTTGCCAAGAATCAGAATGCCGACACACTCTATGACATATAGGGGAACTTCTTTGTTTACTATTTTTCCTTCATCATTAAGTCTATCATATTTATATTTCATCCATTACTGTTCTTCTCTATAAATGACTAATTGCCCCAGAATATCCAAAAGTTTTCAGGTGTACTCTTTCAGGAAAGCCCTTCATTTTATTGTCAAATGTATACTTGGAGTTTTTCTTGTGTGTTTACCAACACACATTTTCACCATTTGAATGTGACTGCTGAATGTGTATGATTGTCAGTGGCAGAGTGGGATAATGCCTAGTGCTGGTGTTTGTTAGGGTTGAGAGTTCGAATCCTGCTAGAGCTTTAGGCTCAAGATGCACATGCTATTGGTTATTGAAGATTCACACTATTGAACAGCACCTGAATGACATCAGACAATTAACATTCACACTCATTAGTTGCCAAGAATCAGAATGCCGACACACTCTATGACATATAGGGGAACTTCTTTGTTTACTATTTTTCCTTCATCATTAAGTCTATCATATTTATATTTCATCCATTACTGTTCTTCTCTATAAATGACTAATTGCCCCAGAATATCCAAAAGTTTTCAGGTGTACTCTTTCAGGAAAGCCCTTCATTTTATTGTCAAATGTATACTTGGAGTTTTTCTTGTGTGTTTACCAACACACATTTTCACCATTTGAATGTGACTGCTGAATGTGTATGATTGTCAGTGGCAGAGTGGGATAATGCCTAGTGCTGGTGTTTGTTAGGTTGAGAGTTCGAATCCTGCTAGAGCTTTAGGCTCAAGATGCACATGCTATTGGTTATTGAAGATTCACACTATTGAACAGCACCTGAATGACATCAGACAATTAACATTCACACTCATTAGTTGCCAAGAATCAGAATGCCGACACACTCTATGACATATAGGGGAACTTCTTTGTTTACTATTTTTCCTTCATCATTAAGTCTATCATATTTATATTTCATCCATTACTGTTATTCTCTATAAATGTCTAATTGCCCCAGAATATCCAAAAGTTTTCAGGTGTACTTTTTCAGGAAAGCCCTTCATTTTATTGTCAAATATATACTTGGAGTTTTTCTTGTGTGTTTACCAACACACATTTTCACCATGTGAATGTGACTACCCAATATGTAGGATTGTCAGTGGCTCAGTGGGATAATGCCTAGTGCTGGTGTTTGTTAGGTTGAGGGTTCGAATCCCCGGTAGTGCTTTAGGCTCTAGCTCGAATACTATTGGTTATTGAAGATTCACACCATTGAACAGAACCTGAATGACATCAGGCAATCAACATTCACACTCATCAGTTGCTAAGAATCAGAATGCCGAGACACTCTATGACATTCAGGGGAACTTCTTTGTTTACTATTTTTCCTTCATCATTAAGTCTATCATATTTATATTTCATCCATTACTGTTCTTCTCTACAAATGTCTAATTGTCCCAGAATTTCCAAACGTTTTCAGGTGTTCTCTTTCAGGAAAGCCCTTCATTTTATTGTCAAATGTATACTTGGAGTTTTTCTTGTGTGTTTACCAATACACATTTTCACCATGTGAATGTGACTGGCAAAGATGCAGGATTGACAGTGGCTTAGTGGGATAATGCCTTGTACTGGTCATCCTTATGTTGAGAGTTCAAATCCCACCTGAAGCATTAGTGTTAAAATACTGTTGGGTTGTGGAGGTTAGCATACTAGAATAGAATGCTGTTGGGTTGTGGAGGTTAGCACACTATAACATTACAGCATTACAGCTACTTGTCAATATGGACTTGTAGTGCAAGGCAAGTATAACTGTATAATTATACGCTGTTTATCTTATTGACTCCGACACAGAACCCACCACCACAAATACAATTCAATTCTGTGGGAAACACTGCCTTCCATTATCAAACCCTTCATCTTATCCACAACAAATAAATAGTCCTGTAGAATCAAGTATTGTTAGAATACTGTTGGGTTGTGGAGGTTAGCACACTATAATGTTACAGCACAGGGTAATCCTAATTTTATGCATCAAATTTATTCCAATCCAACTCAAAAATTTTGAACGACACAAAGTGAAGGTTTTATCCAGATCAAAACCAAGAATAGATTGATCTAATCCAATTTCAGGATCCTTGTTTCCCTTTGAACAACCCATTTTCAAGATTTGATCCAATCCGATAGCTGAAATCCGATAACCGAAATCCGATCACGTTTCTTTTGAACAATTGTGCCCAAACAATCAAAGCATATGTAAAACTAAAAAGCTATGCTATCATGTTCGTTTTGCTCGGACCCCGTAAATCACCGCTTGCGGTTATATTTGGGGGCCAAGCAGCGAAGCTGCGAGGCAACCCTTAGTGATTCTATGATTTCTTATTATTATTAAACATCTTTCTTCCGCCATGGGAGTCTATGGCAGCCCATAGAACCGTCTGGTAAAAAGTTGGGAAATTTGGCACACTGATTGGGGACAGGCCCATGTTTAATGTCACCAAGTTTCATACCGGCACCTCAAGCGCTCTAGCGCCACCAACAGGCCAAAATTGGACATACGTTCACGCATGTAACTTCTGACCCGTTGGCCCGATTTTAAAAATTGAGGTACCATTGGAATCCTTGGATCAGGCCGAGTTCAACGCACCCTATGACGTCATTTTCCGCCATGATCGATTTTCCGCCATATTGGATTTTAGTGAAAGTGAAACTAAAACTTCACAGGTCACAAATTTTGTCCGATCGACACCAAACTTGACATACATGATCTTCAGACCAAGTCTCACAAAAGTTGTGGTGTTTTGTCTCCGGAACTAAAACCGTTCATCCATAATATCCAATCGAAATTTGCGGCGAAGCCGCCAAACAGGAAGTGAGCTGATATCTCAGCAACCCATTGATCTATGATAACCAAACTAAGTACATTCACTCAGGACCCAATCAGGGGGACGCTCAAGAAATCTGGTGACCTTTGACCTCTAGGGGGCGCTGTAACTAAGAAACATGCCTTTTGGCCTGTAACTGCAGTTGTGCTTAGAATTAAAACACACTAGTGGTGTCTAGTAGTACTACTGGAGGTCCTTAGGCCGACCCAAGCCAATTTGTGATGTCATCGTAATTGATTCGGCCGCCATATTGGATTTAATCAAAAACATCAAAAAGTTTTCGCAGGTCACAAATTTCAGCGGATCCTCGCCAAAATTGGCAGAGATCATCTTCAGACCATGCCTGATGAGTGCTTTGCTTTCTGGAACAATTGCCAGAAGCATTGGCCCGTAACAGCCTTTCGAACTTTGCGGCAAAGCCGCCAAACAGGAAGTGAGCTCATATCTCAGCAACGCTTACATGTATCAAAACCAAACTTGGTACATGCACCTGCGAGCCCATCGGTAGGACGCTCAAGAAATTTGGTGACCTTTGACCTCTAGGGGGCTCTGTAATTGACAAAAATGCATTTTGGCCAGTAGTTGCTGATGTGCATTATTCTGCAATGGAAGTCAATGGCAGCCCATAGAACCGTCTGGTAAAAAGTTATGCAATTTGGCACACTGATTGGGGACAGCTCAATAATTAACTTCACCAAGTTTCATGCCGGCTCCTCCAATGCTCTAGCGCCACCAACAGGCCAAAGTTGGACGTGTGTTCACGGACGTAACTTTTGACTCGTTGACCCGAATGTCAAAATGAGGTATCATTGGAATCCTTGGGCCAAGCCGAGTTCAACACACCCTATGACGTCAAGTTTTGACCTCTGTGTTTAAATCACAGCAAGTGTGATCATATCTCAGTCAATCTTTTATTTTTGATGTGAAACTGATGACAGCAAGTTCCATCCAGTTCATTCTAATGTGTGCGTGCAAGGGTGGGACGGGGTGGGATGGGGCGGTTGCGGCGGTGGGCTGGCTGGGGGAGGGGGCGCCGACACTCAGCCCTGGTTCAGCCCCACAAAATCAGCTATGTTTTGATGTGAAACTTGACCTTGTAACTCAGCCAATCTTGGGTTGTATGGCATGGAACTTGCTGTGACTGCTTAAGCCTACATGTCTGATGCAACGGCATTGACTTACATGGCAAATCTGGCCTGCTGAACTGCCTGCTTGGCCCCCTCATTGCTGCTTGCAGCTATATTTGGGGGCCAAGCAGCGAAGCTGCGCGGCAACCCTTAGTGATTCTACCTTTTCTTATTATTATTACACATCTTTCCGCTGTCATTGAAGACTATGGCAGCCCATAGAACCGTACAGTAAAAAGTTGTGAAATTTGGCACATTGATTCGGGACAGTATAAAAATGAATTTGAGCAAGTTTTATGCCTGAACCACAGAGAGTCTAGCGCCACCAATGGGTCAAAGTTGACATTGCATCCATGCAATTAACTTTTGAACCGTATGCCCGATTTTGAATATCGCAATATCTTTGGAAGTCTTGGATGAGGCCAAACTCAACGCACCCCATGACGTCAATTTCCGCCATGTTGGATCTTCCGCCATATTGTATTTCATCAAAACACTTAAAAGGCATCAAAGTTCGCAAAGTTTGTCCGATTTTCACGAAACTTGACGCAGATGATCTTCAGACCATGACTCATAAATGCATTGCTTTCTGGAACCAAATTCAAAATCCCGTTGCCCGTGACGACCAATCAAGTTTGGCGGCGAAGCCGCCAAACAGGAAGTGAATAATATCTCAGCAATGCTTTCACGTATCAACACCAAACTCAGTACAGGGTCTCAGTACCCAATTAGGAGGAGGCTCAATACATTTTATGACTTTTGACCTATAGGTGGCGCTATAATTAGCAAAATTACGTTTTGGCGTGTAACGGGTCATGTGTTTAGAATTAAAGCATATTAGTGATATCTGTTAATACCTTGAGAGGTCTTTAGTCCGACACATGCCAACATGTGACGTCAACATAATTGATTCGACCGCCATATTGGATTTCACCAAAAACATTTAAAAGGCATCAAAGGTCACAAAGTTTCTCCGATTTTCATGAAACTTGACGCAGATGATCGTCAGACCATGACTCATAAACGCATTGCTTTTTGGGGACATATTCAAAACCGGTTGCCTGTGACGACCAATCACGTTTGGCGGCAAAGCCGCCAAACAAAAAGTGAAGTGATATCTCAGCAAGGCTTTCGCGTATCAACACCAATCTCAGTACATAGTCTCAGGACCCAATTAGGAGGAGGCTCAATATATTTGATGACTTTTGACCTATAGGTGGCGCTATAATTAGCAAAATTACATTTTAACCTGTAACAGGTCATGTGTTTGGAATTAAAACATATTAGTGACATTTATTAATACCTTGACAGGTCCTTGGGCCGACACATGCCAACATGTGACGTCAAAGTAACTGATCCAACTGCCATATTGTATTTCATCAAAAACACTTAAAAGGCATCAAAGTTCGCAAAGTTTGTCCGATTTTCACGAAACTTGACGCAGATGATCTTCAGACCATGACTCACAAATGCATTGCTTTTTGGAACCATATTCAAATCCCCGTTGCCCGTGACGACCAATCAAGTTTGGCGGCGAAGCCGCCAAACAGGAAGTGAAGTAATATCTCAGCAATGCTTTCGCGTATCAACACCAAACTCAGTACAGGGTCTCAGGACCCAATTAGGAGGAGGCTCAATAAATTTGATGACTTTTGACCTATAGGTGGCGCTATAATCACAAGAAGTGGGCTCATATTTCAGCAATGCTTTCACATATTGAAACCAAACTTAGTATATGGACTTGGGACCTCATCCTGAGGACAGACAATAATTTTAGCAACCTTTGACCAGTAGGGGTGCTATAATTTGCAAAACTTTCTCGTATCAACACCAAACTTGGTATGTGGACTCGTGACTACAACCTGAGGATGCACAATAAATGTGGTGACTTTTGACCACTAGGGGTGCTATAATTATCAACACTTTCTCATATAGACACCAAACTTGGTATGTGGACTTGTGACCACATCCTGAGGATGCACAATCAATTTTGCGACCTTTGACCTCTAGGGGTGCTATAATTTGCGACACTTTCTCGTATCGACACCAAACTTGGTACAAGGACTCGGGACCACATCCTGAAGACGCTCAATATATTTAGTGACTTTTGACCACTAGAGGCACTATAATTATCAACACTTTCTCGTATCGACACCAAACTTGGTATGTGGACTTGTTACTACAACCCGAGGACGCACAATACATTTGGTGATGTTTGAGGCATGCGTATGTGTGGGGGGCTATTGGGGTGTGTGGGAGAGGAGGTTTATCTGTGTATATGTGTGTGTGTGCGACGGGGGGTTAATTGGGTGTGTGTATAATGTAACAACATTGGGTTGCCATGACAACTCCTGCTCAACTGCTTGGCCCCCACATTGCTGCTTGCAGCTATATTTGGGGGCCAAGCAGCGAAGCTGCGCGGCAACCCTTAGTGATTCTACCTTTTCTTATTATTATTGGGGGCCAAGCAGCGAAGCTGCGCGGCAACCCTTAGTGATTCTACCTTTTCTTATTATTATTACACATCTTTCCGCTGTCATTGAAGTCTATGGCAGCCCATAGAACCGTACAGTAAAAAGTTGTGAAATTTGGCACATTGATTCGGGACAGTATAAAAATTAATTTGAGCAAGTTTTATGCCTGAACCACAGAGAGTCTAGCGCCACCAATGGGTCAAAGTTGACATTGCATCCATGCAATTAACTTTTGAACCGTATGCCCGATTTTGAATATCGCAATATCTTTGGAAGTCTTGGATGAGGCCGAACTCAACGCACCCCATGACGTCAATTTCCGCCATGTTGGATCTTCCGCCATATTGTATTTCATCAAAAACACTTAAAAGGCATCAAAGTTCGCAAAGTTTGTCCGATTTTCACGAAACTTGACGCAGATGATCGTCAGACCATGACTCATAAACGCATTGCTTTTTGGAGACATATTCAAAACCGGTTGCCTGTGACGACCAATCAAGTTTGGCGGCGAAGCCGCCAAACAGGAAGTGAAGTGATATCTCAGCAAGGCTTTCGCGTATCAACACCAAACTCAGTACAGGGTCTCAGTACCCAATTAGGAGGAGGCTCAATAAATTTGATGACTTTTGACCTATAGGTGGCGCTATAATTAGCAAAATTATGTTTTAGCCTGTAACGGGTCATGTGTTTAGAATTAAAGCATATTAGTGATATCTGTTAATACCTTGAGAGGTCCTTAGGCCGAAACATGCCAACATGTGACGTCAACATAATTTATTCGACCGCCATATTGGATGTCATCAAAAACACTTAAAAGGCATCAAAGGTCAGAAAGTTTCTCCGATTTTCACGAAACTTGACGCAGATGATCGTCAGACCATGACTCATAAACGCATTGCTTTTTGGAGACATATTCAAAACCGGTTGCCTGAGACGACCAATCAAGTTTGGCGGCGAAGCCGCCAAACAGGAAGCGAAGTAATATCTCAGTAAAGCTTTAACGTATCAAAACCAAACTCAGTACATGGGGTCAGGACCCAATAAGGAGAAGGCTCAATAAATTTGATGACTTTTGACCTATAGGTGGCGCTATAATAAGCAAAATTACATTTTGGCCTGTAACGGGTGATGTGTTTGGAATTAAAACTTACTATTGGTGTCTGTTAATGTTAATGTTAATATACTAGTGATGTCTCTGGGAGGTCCTAAGGCTGACAGATGTGATTTTGTGATGTCAACATAATTGATCTGGCCGCCATATTGGATTTAATCAAAATCACTTAAAAGGCATCAAAGGTCACAAAGTTCATCCGATTTTCATGAAACTTGGTTCAGATGATCTTCAGACCATGACTCACAAACGCATTGCTTTTTGGACCCATATTCAAAACCCATCGCCCGTCTTGACCAATCAAGTTTGGCGGCGAAGCCGCCAAACAGGAAGTGAAGTGATCTCAGCAAGGCTTTTGCGTATCAACACCAAACTCAGTACAGGGTCTCAGGACCCAATTAGGAGGAGGCTCAATAAATTTGATGACTTTTGACCTATAGGTGGCGCTATAATCACAAGAAGTGGGCTCATATTTCAGCAATGCTTTCACATATTGAAACCAAACTTAGTATATGGACTTGGGACCTCATCCTGAGGACAGACAATAATTTTAGCAACGTTTGACCACTAGGGGTGCTATAATTTGCAACACTTTCTCGTATCGACACCAAACTTGGTACCTGGACTCGGGACCACATCCTGAATAAGGACAATACATTTAGTGACCTTTGACCACTAGGGGCGCTATAATTAGAAAAACTTTATCGTATCGACACCAAACTTGGTACATGGACTCGGGAACACATCCTGAAGACGCACAATATATTTAGTGAGCTTTGACCACTAGGGGTGCTACAATTATCAACACTTTCTTGTATCGACACCAAACTTGGTATGTGGACTTGTGACTACAACCTGACTACGCACAATAAATTTGGTGATGTTTGAGGTATGCATATGTGTGGGGGGTTATTGGGGTGTGTGGGGGAAGAAGTTTATCTGTGTATATGTGTGTGTGTGGGACAGGGGGGGTTAATTGGGTGTGTGTATAATGTAGCAACATTGGGTTGCCATGACAACTCCTGCTCAACTGCTTGGCCCCCTCATTGCTGCTTGCAGCTATATTTGGGGGCCAAGCAGCGAAGCTGCGCGGCAACCCATAGTGATTCTACGTATTCTTATTATTGGGGGCCAAGCAGCGAAGCTGCGCGGCAACCCTTAGTGATTCTACCTTTTCTTATTATTATTACACATCTTTCCGCTGTCATTGAAGTCTATGGCAGCCCATAGAACCGTACAATAAAAAGTTGTGAAATTTGGCACATTGATTCGGGACAGTATAAAAATTAATTTGAGCAAGTTTTATGCCTGAACCACAGAGAGTCTAGCGCCACCAATGGGTCAAAGTTGACATTGCATCCATGCAATTAACTTTTGAACCGTATGCCCGATTTTGAATATCGCAATATCTTTGGAAGTCTTGGATGAGGCCGAACTCAACGCACCCCATGACGTCAATTTCCGCCATGTTGGATCTTCCGCCATATTGTATTTCATCAAAAACACTTAAAAGGCATCAAAGTTCGCAAAGTTTGTCCGATTTTCACGAAACTTGACGCAGATGATCGTCAGACCATGACTCATAAACGCATTGCTTTTTGGAGACATATTCAAAACCGGTTGCCTGTGACGACCAATCAAGTTTGGCGGCGAAGCCGCCAAACAGGAAGTGAAGTGATATCTCAGCAAGGCTTTCGCGTATCAACACCAAACTCAGTACATGGTCTCAGTACCCAATTAGGAGGAGGCTCAATAAATTTGATGACTTTTGACCTATAGGTGGCGCTATAATTAGCAAAATTATGTTTTAGCCTGTAACGGGTCATGTGTTTAGAATTAAAGCATATTAGTGATATCTGTTAATACCTTGAGAGGTCCTTAGGCCGAAACATGCCAACATGTGACGTCAACATAATTTATTCGACCGCCATATTGGATGTCATCAAAAACACTTAAAAGGCATCAAAGGTCAGAAAGTTTCTCCGATTTTCACGAAACTTGACGCAGATGATCGTCAGACCATGACTCATAAACGCATTGCTTTTTGGAGACATATTCAAAACCGGTTGCCTGAGACGACCAATCAAGTTTGGCGGCGAAGCCGCCAAACAGGAAGCGAAGTAATATCTCAGTAAAGCTTTAACGTATCAAAACCAAACTCAGTACATGGGGTCAGGACCCAATAAGGAGAAGGCTCAATAAATTTGATGACTTTTGACCTATAGGTGGCGCTATAATAAGCAAAATTACATTTTGGCCTGTAACGGGTGATGTGTTTGGAATTAAAACTTACTATTGGTGTCTGTTAATGTTAATGTTAATATACTAGTGATGTCTCTGGGAGGTCCTAAGGCTGACAGATGTGATTTTGTGATGTCAACATAATTGATCTGGCCGCCATATTGGATTTAATCAAAATCACTTAAAAGGCATCAAAGGTCACAAAGTTCATCCGATTTTCATGAAACTTGGTTCAGATGATCTTCAGACCATGACTCACAAACGCATTGCTTTTTGGACCCATATTCAAAACCCATCGCCCGTCTTGACCAATCAAGTTTGGCGGCGAAGCCGCCAAACAGGAAGTGAAGTGATCTCAGCAAGGCTTTTGCGTATCAACACCAAACTCAGTACAGGGTCTCAGGACCCAATTAGGAGGAGGCTCAATAAATTTGATGACTTTTGACCTATAGGTGGCGCTATAATCACAAGAAGTGGGCTCATATTTCAGCAATGCTTTCACATATTGAAACCAAACTTAGTATATGGACTTGGGACCTCATCCTGAGGACAGACAATAATTTTAGCAACGTTTGACCACTAGGGGTGCTATAATTTGCAACACTTTCTCGTATCGACACCAAACTTGGTACCTGGACTCGGGACCACATCCTGAATAAGGACAATACATTTAGTGACCTTTGACCACTAGGGGCGCTATAATTAGAAAAACTTTATCGTATCGACACCAAACTTGGTACATGGACTCGGGAACACATCCTGAAGACGCACAATATATTTAGTGAGCTTTGACCACTAGGGGTGCTACAATTATCAACACTTTCTTGTATCGACACCAAACTTGGTATGTGGACTTGTGACTACAACCTGACTACGCACAATAAATTTGGTGATGTTTGAGGTATGCATATGTGTGGGGGGTTATTGGGGTGTGTGGGGGAAGAAGTTTATCTGTGTATATGTGTGTGTGTGGGACAGGGGGGGTTAATTGGGTGTGTGTATAATGTAGCAACATTGGGTTGCCATGACAACTCCTGCTCAACTGCTTGGCCCCCTCATTGCTGCTTGCAGCTATATTTATTATTATTATTATAACGAAACGCTAATTTGCCATTAAACCATACAGTAAAAAGTTGGGATATTCGGCACATTGATTCGGTTCAGTCATATCTTTAATTTATCAAAGTTTCAAGTCTGCACTTTGAGTGCTCTAGCGCCACCAACATTTCAAATTTTTTATTACATCTATGCACATAACGTTTGAATGGTACACCACATTTTGAACATTAAGGTATATTTGGAATCCTTGGATGAGACCGAACTCAACGCAGATGTCAATTTATGGGGTAAACGTAATTGATCAGGCTGCCATATTGGATTTAATCAAAAACACCTAAAAGGCATCAAAGTTGGCAAAGTTTGTCCGATTTTCACGAAACTTGACGCAGATGATCATCAGACCATGACTCACAAATGCATTGCTTTTTGGAGCCATATTTAAAACCCGTCGCCCGTCGTGACCAATCAAGTTTGGCGGCGAAGCCGCCAAACAGGAAGTGAAGTGGTCTCAGCAAGGCTTTCGTGTATCAACACCAAACTCAGTACAGGGTCTCAGTACCCAATAAGGAGGAGGCTCAATAAATTTGATGACTTTTGACCTATAGGTGGCGCTATAATTAGCAAAATTACATTTTAGCCTGTAACGGGTAATGTGTTTGGAATTAAATCATATTAGTGATATCTGTTAATACCTTGAGAGGTCCTTAGGCCGCCACATGCCAACATGTGACGTCAACATAAATGATCCAACCGCCATATTGGATGTCATCAAAAACACTTAAAAGGCATCAAAGGTCACAAAGTTTCTCCGATTTTCACGAAACTTCATGCAGATGATCGTCAGACCATGTCTCATAAACGCATTGCTTTTTGGAGACATATTCAAAACCGGTTGCCCGTGACAACCAATCAAGTTTGGCGGCGAAGCCGCCAAACAGGAAGTGAAGTGATATCTCAGCAATGCTTTCACATATCAAAACCAAACTAGGTATATAGGTTCAGGACTCAATCAGGAGGACACTCAAGAAATGTGGTAAATTTTGACCACTATGTGGCGCTATAATCACAGGAAGTGGGCTCATATTTCTGCAATGCTTTCACGTATCGAAACCAAACTTGGCTCATTGACTCGGGACCACATCCTGAGGACATACAATAATTTTAGCGACCTTTGACCACTAGGGGTGCTATAATTTGCAACACTTTCTCGTATCAACACCAAACTTGGTATATGGACTCGTGACTACAACCTGAGGACGCACAATAAATGTGGTGACTTTTGACCACTAGGGGTGCAATAATTATCAACACTTTCTCGTATCGACACCAAACTTGGTATGTGGACTTGTGACTACAACCTGACTATGCACAATACATTTGGTGATGTTTGAGGTATGCATATGTATGGGGGGTTATTGGGGTGTGTGGGAGAGGAAGTTTATCTTTGTATATGTGTGTGTGTGGGACGGGTGGTTAATTGGGTGTGTGTATAATGTAGCAACATTGGGTTGCCATGACAACTCCTGCTCAACTGCTTGGCCCCCACATTGCTGCTTGCAGCTATATTTACACATCTTTCCGCTGTCATTGAAGTCTATGGCAGCCCATAGAACCGTACAGTAAAAAGTTGTGAAATTTGGCACATTGATTCGGGACAGTATAAAAATTAATTTGAGCAAGTTTTATGCCTGAACCACAGAGAGTCTAGCGCCACCAATGGGTCAAAGTTGACATTGCATCCATGCAATTAACTTTTGAACCGTATGCCCGATTTTGAATATCGCAATATCTTTGGAAGTCTTGGATGAGGCCGAACTCAACGCACCCCATGACGTCAATTTCCGCCATGTTGGATCTTCCGCCATATTGTATTTCATCAAAAACACTTAAAAGGCATCAAAGTTCGCAAAGTTTGTCCGATTTTCACGAAACTTGACGCAGATGATCGTCAGACCATGACTCATAAACGCATTGCTTTTTGGAGACATATTCAAAACCGGTTGCCTGTGACGACCAATCAAGTTTGGCGGCGAAGCCGCCAAACAGGAAGTGAAGTGATATCTCAGCAAGGCTTTCGCGTATCAACACCAAACTCAGTACAGGGTCTCAGTACCCAATTAGGAGGAGGCTCAATAAATTTGATGACTTTTGACCTATAGGTGGCGCTATAATTAGCAAAATTATGTTTTAGCCTGTAACGGGTCATGTGTTTAGAATTAAAGCATATTAGTGATATCTGTTAATACCTTGAGAGGTCCTTAGGCCGAAACATGCCAACATGTGACGTCAACATAATTTATTCGACCGCCATATTGGATGTCATCAAAAACACTTAAAAGGCATCAAAGGTCAGAAAGTTTCTCCGATTTTCACGAAACTTGACGCAGATGATCGTCAGACCATGACTCATAAACGCATTGCTTTTTGGAGACATATTCAAAACCGGTTGCCTGAGACGACCAATCAAGTTTGGCGGCGAAGCCGCCAAACAGGAAGCGAAGTAATATCTCAGTAAAGCTTTAACGTATCAAAACCAAACTCAGTACATGGGGTCAGGACCCAATAAGGAGAAGGCTCAATACATTTGATGACTTTTGACCTATAGGTGGCGCTATAATAAGCAAAATTACATTTTGGCCTGTAACGGGTGATGTGTTTGGAATTAAAACTTACTATTGGTGTCTGTTAATGTTAATGTTAATATACTAGTGATGTCTCTGGGAGGTCCTAAGGCTGACAGATGTGATTTTGTGATGTCAACATAATTGATCTGGCCGCCATATTGGATTTAATCAAAATCACTTAAAAGGCATCAAAGGTCACAAAGTTCATCCGATTTTCATGAAACTTGGTTCAGATGATCTTCAGACCATGACTCACAAACGCATTGCTTTTTGGATCCATATTCAAAACCCATCGCCCGTCTTGACCAATCAAGTTTGGCGGCGAAGCCGCCAAACAGGAAGTGAAGTGATCTCAGCAAGGCTTTTGCGTATCAACACCAAACTCAGTACAGGGTCTCAGGACCCAATTAGGAGGAGGCTCAATAAATTTGATGACTTTTGACCTATAGGTGGCGCTATAATCACAAGAAGTGGGCTCATATTTCAGCAATGCTTTCACATATTGAAACCAAACTTAGTATATGGACTTGGGACCTCATCCTGAGGACAGACAATAATTTTAGCAACGTTTGACCACTAGGGGTGCTATAATTTGCAACACTTTCTCGTATCGACACCAAACTTGGTACCTGGACTCGGGACCACATCCTGAATAAGGACAATACATTTAGTGACCTTTGACCACTAGGGGCGCTATAATTAGAAAAACTTTATCGTATCGACACCAAACTTGGTACATGGACTCGGGAACACATCCTGAAGACGCACAATATATTTAGTGAGCTTTGACCACTAGGGGTGCTACAATTATCAACACTTTCTTGTATCGACACCAAACTTGGTATGTGGACTTGTGACTACAACCTGACTACGCACAATAAATTTGGTGATGTTTGAGGTATGCATATGTGTGGGGGGTTATTGGGGTGTGTGGGGGAAGAAGTTTATCTGTGTATATGTGTGTGTGTGGGACAGGGGGGGTTAATTGGGTGTGTGTATAATGTAGCAACATTGGGTTGCCATGACAACTCCTGCTCAACTGCTTGGCCCCCTCATTGCTGCTTGCAGCTATATTTAGGGGTCCGAGCAGCGTAGCTGCAGGAACCCTATTGTTTCTGTACCGTTCATTTTTTGGCCAAAATTCTGTAAAAGTCATACTGCAGCCTAAACCGTAACTCCAAAACTCTTGAAATTTTCAGGTATGGTTACCAGTACCCCCCTCTACCCATAACCCAAAATTTGGGGTACTGCACCCAAAGGTGGCGCTATTAAAAAAATAAGTTAATTATGCTTATTTCTCCTTACCAGATTCACCTAGACTCAAAATTATTTCAGAATATTAATCTCTAAACTCAGATGCATCTTTTTGGCCCTGGTCTTATGGTCTACAAATGTTTACTTTTTCCACAATTTCATGGAAAAGCCAAACATTATAAAAAGTTTCACACTCTTCAAAAATAATCGAATCTTCACCAAAATTCTCACAGACAATGTTTAGACCAAGCCTCACAAAAGTTATCGCTCAGAATTTTGATATTTTGTTCCATTTCAGAGATATAGGCCAATAAAGTTAGACCACTTAGGCCTTTTTTCCTAGATCACCTATATTCCTATAAACCGTAAGTCCTAGAAACTTGACATTTTCAAGTATTGTTACCAGTACCCCCCACTACCCATAACCCAAATTTGGGGTACTGCACCCAAAGGTGGCGCTCTTGTCAAAAACGCTTATTTCTCCTTACCAGATTCACCTAGACTCAAAATTCTTTCATCATATTAATCTCTACATTCAGATGCATCTTTTTCACCCTGGTCTTATGCTCTAAAAATGTTTACTTTTGCCACAATTTCAGAGAAAAGCCAAACATCATAAAAAGTTTCACAGGCTTCAAAAATTATCAAATCTTCACCAAAATTCTCACAGACAATGTTTAGACAAAGCCTCACAAAAGTTATCAAAAAAATTTGGATACGTTGTTCCATTTCAGAGATATAGGCCAATAAAGTTCGACCACTCAGCCCATTTCTCCTATATCACCTATATTCCTATATGAGTAATTTTTTTTTCTTGGATAACAACCATACAACCATCATTAGGTGGATACCATTAACAGTGCACATTTTCAGATATGTACTCTTTTTTATAAAGCCCTTAATTCTATTGTCAAATGTATGCTAGGAATTTTCTTGATGTTGTGTGTTTGCCAACACACATTTTCACCATTTGAATGTGACTGCTCAATGTGTATGATTGTCAGTGGCTGAGTGGGATAATGCCTAGTGCTGGTGTTTGTTAGGTTGAGAGTTCAAATCCTGCTAGAGCTTTAGGCTCAAGATGCACATGCTATTAGTTATTGAAGATTCACACTATTGAACAGCACCTGAATGACATCAGACAATTAACATTCACACTCATTAGTTGCCAAGAATCAGAATGCCGACACACTCTATGACATATAGGGGAACTTCTTTGTTTACTATTTTTCCTTCATCATTAAGTCTATCATATTTATATTTCATCCATTACTGTTCTTCTCTATAAATGTCTAATTGCCCCAGAATATCCAAAAGTTTTCAGGTGTACTCTTTCAGGAAAGCCCTTCATTTTATTGTCAAATGTATACTTGGAGTTTTTCTTGTGTGTTTACCAACACACATTTTCACCATTTGAATGTGACTGCTGAATGTGTATGATTGTCAGTGGCAGAGTGGGATAATGCCTAGTGCTGGTGTTTGTTAGGTTGAGAGTTTGAATCCTTCTAGAGCTTTAGGCTCAAGATGCACATGCTATTGGTTATTGAAGATTCACACTATTGAACAGCACCTGAATGACATCAGACAATTAACATTCACACTCATTAGTTGCCAAGAATCAGAATGCCGACACACTCTATGACATATAGGGGAACTTCTTTGTTTACTATTTTTCCTTCATCATTAAGTCTATCATATTTATATTTCATCCATTACTGTTCTTCTCTATAAATGTCTAATTGCCCCAGAATATCCAAAAGTTTTCAGGTGTACTCTTTCAGGAAAGCCCTTCATTTTATTGTCAAATGTATACTTGGAGTTTTTCTTGTGTGTTTACCAACACACATTTTCACCATGTGAATGTGACTACCCAATATGTAGGATTGTCAGTGGCTCAGTGGGATAATGCCGAGTGCTGGTGTTTGTTAGGTTGAGGGTTCGAATCCCCGGTAGTGCTTTAGGCTCTAGCTCGAATACTATTGGTTATTGAAGATTCACACCATTGAACAGCACCTGAATGACATCAGGCAATCAACATTCACACTCATCAGTTGCCAAGAATCAGAATGCCGAGACACTCTATGACATTCAGGGGAACTTCTTTGTTTACTATTTTTCCTTCATCATTAAGTCTATCATATTTATATTTAATCTATTAGTGTTCATCTCTACAAATGTCTAATCGCCCCTCCATGCTTGGAGTTTTTCTTGTGTGTTTACCAATACACATTTTCAACATGTGAATGTGACTGGCCAACATGTAGGATTGACAGTGGCTCAGTGGGATAATGCCTTTGGTGCCTTAGGTTGAGAGTTCAAATCCCACTTGAAGCATTAGTGGGTTGTGGATGTTAGCATACTACAATAGAATGCTGTTGGGTTGTGGAGGTTAACACACTATAACATTACAGCTACTTGTCAATATGGACTTGTAGTGCAAGGCAAGTATTACTGTATAATTATAAGCTGTAGCCTATAATTATTTGTTATTCTTATAATATTTGTCATTTCTTATACATATTTAGTCGGCTCTTCCACTTGACAGAACAACTCTATATCGGTTAAGGATGTCACGCATGAAACAATGCTGCAGAAACACGAAAATACGACTTTGAGTTTAGTAGGCTATAATTTTCAGTTCCTGTTTATCTATTGCACAATGGGTAATAATTTAAAGGAATCGTGTTGCAGTCTTGTAAATAGTGACCCTGCAAGATCCCTAGTCATTGCAAAATCATAGTCTGTGACTTAAAACTCTACTACTTGTCTTTAGATGTGAGAGGGTCTGAGACTGTAGTCTTTCAAAAATCTTTTCCAAATCTTTGCAAATCTTTCCAAAGTTTACCTGCTGGGAAACCCTGTAGCTCCGGAGCAGGGGCTCAGACCAGGATAAATTGTTTGCTCGCCCTCAGTTCGCTCTTTTGTTCATCTCAACCCAGCACTCCAGTGTGTCCTGCTCTGTGTGCGTCTTTGAGTTAACGTAAGTCATCACTTTAATCATCACTTTAATGACCCTCACTATGACTTTTGTGATGTTTATCAGTTTGTAGAGTAGCTCTGCCATCATGTGTAAAGTTAAGGTCTTTGTTTGTTGGTTTGGTGTGTTGGAGTCCCATGTGAGAGATGATTAGGTGATGTTGGTTGACTTGGGATGTCAAGTATTGTTTAGTTGTACCTTATATAGCCATATGATTTCAGTTTATTGTTCAAATGTCAATTGGTTTGTTTGTGAGTTGGGATCTGTACTGATTTACCCCATTTCACTGATTACTCCATTTTCTGTTTGTTTCCTCTTTGATGCAGCACACATACAAGTAAAGAACAAAAGAACAGATGAATTGAAACTCAAATAAAGTTAACTTGTGTTGCACCGAAACCTGCCATCTCCGTGTCATCACTCCATACCATTGAGCCTTCTGAGTCACACCATTGAACAGCACCTGAATGACATCAGGCAATTAACATTCACACTCATTACACACTGCTGGTGTTTGTTAGGTTGAGAGTTCGAATCCTGCTAGAGCTTGAAGCTCAAGATGCACATGCTATTGGTTATTGAAGATTGACACCATTGAACAGCACCTGAATGACATCAGGCAATTAACATTCACACTCATTAGTTGCCAAGAATCAGAATGCCGACACACTCTATGACATATAGGGGAACTTCTTTGTTTACTATTTTTCCTTCATCATTAAGTCTATCATATTTATATTTCATCCATTACTGTTCTTCTCTATAAATGTCTAATTGCCCCAGAATATCCAAAAGTTTTCAGGTGTACTCTTTCAGGAAAGCCCTTCATTTTATTGTCAAATGTATACTTGGAGTTTTTCTTGTGTGTTTACCAACACACATTTTCACCATGTGAATGTGACTGCCTATTATGTTGGATTGTTAGTGGCTCAGAGGGATAATGCCTAGTGCTGGTGTTTGTTAGGTTGAGAGTTCGAATCCTGCTAGAGCTTTAGGCTCAAGATGCACATGCTATTGGTTATTGAAGAGTCACACCATTGAACAGCACCTGAATGACATCAGGCAATCAACATTCACACTCATTAGTTGCCAAGAATCAGAATGCCGACACACTCGAAGACATATAGGGGAACTTCTTTGTTTACTATTTTTCCTTCATCATTAAGTCTATCATATTTATATTTCATCCATTACTGTTCTTCTGTACAAATGTCTAATTGTCCCAGAATTTCCAAACGTTTTCAGGTGTTCTCTTTCAGGAAAGCCCTTCATTTTATTGTCAAATGTATACTTGGAGTTTTTCTTGTGTGTTTACCAATACACATTTTCACCATGTGAATGTGACTGGCAAAGATGTAGGATTGACAGTGGCTTAGTGGGATAATGCCTTGTACTGGTCATCCTTATGTTGAGAGTTCAAATCCCACCTGAAGCATTAGTGTTAAAATACTGTTGGGTTGTGGAGGTTAGCATACTAGAATAGAATGCTGTTGGGTTGTGGAGGTTAGCACACTATAACATTACAGCATTACAGCTACTTGTCAATATGGACTTGTAGTGCAAGGCAAGTATAACTGTATAATTATACGCTGTTTATCTTATTGACTCCGACACAGAACCCACCACCACAAATACAATTCAATTCTGTGGGAAACACTGCCTTCCATTATCAAACCCTTCATCTTATCCACAACAAATAAATAGTCCTGTAGAATCAAGTATTGTTAGAATACTGTTGGGTTGTGGAGGTTATCACACTATAATGTTACAGCACAGGGTAATCCTAATTTTATGCATCAAATTTATTCCAATCCAACTCAAAAGTTTTGAACGACACAAAGTGAAGGTTTTATCCAGATCAAAACCAAGAATAGATTATGTGATCTAATCCAATTTCAGGATCCTTGTTTCCCTTTGAACAACCCATTTTCAAGATTTGATCCAATCCGATAGCTGAAATCCGGTAACTGAAATCCGATAACCGAAATCCGATCACGTTTCTTTTGAACAATTGTGCCCAAACAATCAAAGCATATGTAAAACTAAAAAGCTATGCTATCATGTTCGTTTTGCTCGGACCCCGTAAATCACCGCTTGCGGTTATATTTGGGGGCCAAGCAGCGAAGCTGCGCGGCAACCCATAGTGATTCTACGTATTCTTATTGGGGGCCAAGCAGCGAAGCTGCGCGGCAACCCTTAGTGATTCTACCTTTTCTTATTATTATTACACATCTTTCCGCTGTCATTGAAGTCTATGGCAGCCCATAGAACCGTACAGTAAAAAGTTGTGAAATTTGGCACATTGATTCGGGACAGTAAAAAAATTAATTTGAGCAAGTTTTATGCCTGAACCACAGAGAGTCTAGCGCCACCAATGGGTCAAAGTTGACATTGCATCCATGCAATTAACTTTTGAACCGTATGCCCGATTTTGAATATCGCAATATCTTTGGAAGTCTTGGATGAGGCCGAACTCAACGCACCCCATGACGTCAATTTCCGCCATGTTGGATCTTCCGCCATATTGTATTTCATCAAAAACACTTAAAAGGCATCAAAGTTCGCAAAGTTTGTCCGATTTTCACGAAACTTGACGCAGATGATCGTCAGACCATGACTCATAAACGCATTGCTTTTTGGAGACATATTCAAAACCGGTTGCCTGTGACGACCAATCAAGTTTGGCGGCGAAGCCGCCAAACAGGAAGTGAAGTGATATCTCAGCAAGGCTTTCGCGTATCAACACCAAACTCAGTACAGGGTCTCAGTACCCAATTAGGAGGAGGCTCAATAAATTTGATGACTTTTGACCTATAGGTGGCGCTATAATTAGCAAAATTATGTTTTAGCCTGTAACGGGTCATGTGTTTAGAATTAAAGCATATTAGTGATATCTGTTAATACCTTGAGAGGTCCTTAGGCCGAAACATGCCAACATGTGACGTCAACATAATTTATTCGACCGCCATATTGGATGTCATCAAAAACACTTAAAAGGCATCAAAGGTCAGAAAGTTTCTCCGATTTTCACGAAACTTGACGCAGATGATCGTCAGACCATGACTCATAAACGCATTGCTTTTTGGAGACATATTCAAAACCGGTTGCCTGAGACGACCAATCAAGTTTGGCGGCGAAGCCGCCAAACAGGAAGCGAAGTAATATCTCAGTAAAGCTTTAACGTATCAAAACCAAACTCAGTACATGGGGTCAGGACCCAATAAGGAGAAGGCTCAATAAATTTGATGACTTTTGACCTATAGGTGGCGCTATAATAAGCAAAATGACATTTTGGCCTGTAACGGGTGATGTGTTTGGAATTAAAACTTACTATTGGTGTCTGTTAATGTTAATGTTAATATACTAGTGATGTCTCTGGGAGGTCCTAAGGCTGACAGATGTGATTTTGTGATGTCAACATAATTGATCTGGCCGCCATATTGGATTTAATCAAAATCACTTAAAAGGCATCAAAGGTCACAAAGTTCATCCGATTTTCATGAAACTTGGTTCAGATGATCTTCAGACCATGACTCACAAACGCATTGCTTTTTGGACCCATATTCAAAACCCATCGCCCGTCTTGACCAATCAAGTTTGGCGGCGAAGCCGCCAAACAGGAAGTGAAGTGATCTCAGCAAGGCTTTTGCGTATCAACACCAAACTCAGTACAGGGTCTCAGGACCCAATTAGGAGGAGGCTCAATAAATTTGATGACTTTTGACCTATAGGTGGCGCTATAATCACAAGAAGTGGGCTCATATTTCAGCAATGCTTTCACATATTGAAACCAAACTTAGTATATGGACTTGGGACCTCATCCTGAGGACAGACAATAATTTTAGCAACGTTTGACCACTAGGGGTGCTATAATTTGCAACACTTTCTCGTATCGACACCAAACTTGGTACCTGGACTCGGGACCACATCCTGAATAAGGACAATACATTTAGTGACCTTTGACCACTAGGGGCGCTATAATTAGAAAAACTTTATCGTATCGACACCAAACTTGGTACATGGACTCGGGAACACATCCTGAAGACGCACAATATATTTAGTGAGCTTTGACCACTAGGGGTGCTACAATTATCAACACTTTCTTGTATCGACACCAAACTTGGTATGTGGACTTGTGACTACAACCTGACTACGCACAATAAATTTGGTGATGTTTGAGGTATGCATATGTGTGGGGGGTTATTGGGGTGTGTGGGGGAAGAAGTTTATCTGTGTATATGTGTGTGTGTGGGACAGGGGGGGTTAATTGGGTGTGTGTATAATGTAGCAACATTGGGTTGCCATGACAACTCCTGCTCAACTGCTTGGCCCCCTCATTGCTGCTTGCAGCTATATTTATTATTATTATTATAACGAAACGCTAATTTGCCATTAAACCATACAGTAAAAAGTTGGGATATTCGGCACATTGATTCGGTTCAGTCATATCTTTAATTTATCAAAGTTTCAAGTCTGCACTTTGAGTGCTCTAGCGCCACCAACATTTCAAATTTTTTATTACATCTATGCACATAACGTTTGAATGGTACACCACATTTTGAACATTAAGGTATATTTGGAATCCTTGGATGAGACCGAACTCAACGCAGATGTCAATTTATGGGGTAAACGTAATTGATCAGGCTGCCATATTGGATTTAATCAAAAACACCTAAAAGGCATCAAAGGTCACAAAGTTTCTCCGATTTTCACGAAACTTGACGCAGATGATCGTCAGACCATGACTCATAAACGCATTGCTTTTTGGAGACATATTCAAAACCGGTTGCCTGTGACGACCAATCACGTTTGGCGGCGAAGCCGCCAAACAGGAAGTGAAGTGATCTCAGCAGTGGCTTTCGCGTATCAACACCAAACTCAGTACAGGGTCTCAGGACCCAATTAGGAGGAGGCTCAATAAATTTGATGACTTTTGACCTATAGGTGGCGCTATAATTAGCAAAATTACATTTTAGCCTGTAACGGGTCATGTGTTTGGAATTAAATCATATTAGTGATATCTGTTAATACCTTGAGAGGTCCTTAGGCCGCCACATGCCAACATGTGACGTCAACATAAATGATCCAACCGCCATATTGGACGTCATCAAAAACACTTAAAAGGCATCAAAGGTTACAAAGTTTGTCTGATTTTCACGAAACTTGACGTAGATGATCTTCATACCATGACTCATAAATGCATTGCTTTCTGGAACCATATTCAAAACCTGTTGCCCGTGACAACCAATCAAGTTTGGCGGCGAAGCCGCCAAACAGGAAGTGAAGTGATATCTCAGCAATGCTTTCACATATCAAAACCAAACTAGGTATATAGGTTCAGGACTCAATCAGGAGGACATTCAAGAAATGTGGTAAATTTTGACCACTATGTGGCGCTATAATCACAGGAAGTGGGCTCATATTTCTGCAATGCTTTCACGTATCGAAACCAAACTTGGCTCATTGACTCGGGACCACATCCTGAGGACATACAATAATTTTAACGACCTTTGACCACTAGGGGTGCTATAATTTGCAACACTTTCTCGTATCAACACCAAACTTGGTATATGGACTCGTGACTACAACCTGAGGACGCACAATAAATGTGGTGACTTTTGACCACTAGGGGTGCTATAATTATCAACACTTTCTCGTATCGACACCAAACTTGGTATGTGGACTTGTGACTACAACCTGACTATGCACAATACATTTGGTGATGTTTGAGGTATGCATATGTATGGGGGGTTATTGGGGTGTGTGGGAGAGGAAGTTTATCTTTGTATATGTGTGTGTGTGGGACGGGTGGTTAATTGGGTGTGTGTATAATGTAGCAACATTGGGTTGCCATGACAACTCCTGCTCAACTGCTTGGCCCCCACATTGCTGCTTGCAGCTATATTTGGGGGCCAAGCAGCGAAGCTGCGCGGCAACCCATAGTGATTCTACGTATTCTTATTATTATTATTATTATTATAACGAAACGCTAATTTGCCATTAAACCATACAGTAAAAAGTTGGGATATTCGGCACATTGATTCGGTTCAGTCATATCTTTAATTTATCAAAGTTTCAAGTCTGCATTTTGAGTGCTCTAGCGCCACCAACATTTCAAATTTTTTATTACATCTATGCACATAACGTTTGAACGGTACACCACATTTTGAACATTAAGGTATATTTGGAATCCTTGGATGAGACCGAACTCAACGCAGATGTCAATTTATGAGGTAAACGTAATTGATCAGGCTGCCATATTGGATTTAATCAAAAACACCTAAAAGGCATCAAAGTTGGCAAAGTTTGTCCGATTTTCACGAAACTTGACGCAGATGATCTTCAGACCATGACTCATAAATGCATTGCTTTTTGGAGCCATATTCAAAACCCGTCGCCCGTGGTGACCAATCAAGTTTGGCGGCGAAGCCGCCAAACAGGAAGTGAAGTAATCTCAGCAAGGCTTTCGCGTATCAACACCAAACTCAGTACAGGGTCTCAGTACCCAATTAGGAGGAGGCTCAATAAATTTGATGACTTTTGACCTATAGGTGGCGCTATAATTAGCAAAATTACGTTTTAGCCTGTAACGGGTCATGTGTTTGGAATTAAAGCATATTAGTGATATCTGTTAATACCTTGAGAGGTCCTTAGGCCGACACATGCCAACATCTGACGTCAACTTAATTGATCCGACCGCCATATTGGATTTCATCAAAAACACTTAAAAGGCATCAAAGGTCATAAAGTTTGTCCGATTTTCACGAAACTTGACGCAGATGATCGTCAGACCATGACTCATAAACGCATTGCTTTTTGGAGACATATTCCAAACCGGTTGCCTGTGACGACCAATCAAGTTTGGCGGCGAAGCCGCCAAACAGGAAGTGAAGTGATATCTCAGCAATGCTTTCACGTATCAAAACCAAACTAGGTATATGGGCTCAGGACCCAATCAGGAGGACACTCAAGAAATGTGGTAAATTTTGACCACTATGTGGCGCTATAATCACAGGAATTGGGCTCATATTTCAGCAATGCTTTCACGTATTGAAACCAAACTTGGCTCATTGACTCGGGACCACATCCTGAGGACATACAATAATTTTAGCAACGTTTGACCACTAGGGGTGCTATAATTTGCAACACTTTCTCGTATCGACACCAAACTTGGTACCTGGACTCGGGACCACATCCTGAATAAGGACAATACATTTAGTGACCTTTGACCACTAGGGGCGCTATAATTAGAAAAACTTTATCGTATCGACACCAAACTTGGTACATGGACTCGGGAACACATCCTGAAGAGGCACAATATATTTAGTGAGCTTTGACCACTAGGGGTGCTACAATTGTCAACACTTTCTTGTATCGACACCAAACTTGGTATGTGGACTTGTGACTACAACCTGACTACGCACAATAAATTTGGTGATGTTTGAGGTATGCATATGTGTGGGGGGTTATTGGGGTGTGTGGGGGAAGAAGTTTATCTGTGTATATGTGTGTGTGTGGGACAGGGGGGGGTTAATTGGGTGTGTGTATAATGTAGCAACATTGGGTTGCCAGTGCAACTCCTGCTCAACTGCTTGGCCCCCACATTGCTGCTTGCAGCTATATTTATTATTATTATTACACATCTTTCCGCTGCCATTGAAGTCTATGGCAGCCCATAGAACCGTACAGTAAAAAGTTGTGAAATTTGGCACATTCATTCCATACATTCCCATATTCCATTTCACAAATTTTCAAGTCTGAACCCCAAGCAGTCTAGCGCCACCAATGGGTCAAAGTTGGCGTTGCATCCATGCACTTAACTTTTGAACCGCATGTCCAATTTTGAACATCGATATACAGTTGGAACCCCTAGACGGACCTGAGTTCAATAACTCCTATTACGGTACTTTCCGCCATATTGGACCTCCGCCATATTGTATTTCATCAAAAACACTTAAAAGTTTTCACAGGTCACAAACTTCATCCAACTTTCACGAAACTTGGCACAGATGATCTTCAGACCATGTCTCATAATTGCCTTGCTTTTGACACCCATACTCACAACTGGTCACCAGTCACGACCAATCAAAATTGGCGGCGAAGCCGCCAAACAGGAAGTGAACTCAGATCTCAGCAAGGCTTTCACATATCAAAACCAAACTCACTACATGGGCTCAGGACCCAATTAGGAGGAGGCTCAATACATTTCATGACTATTGACCTACAGGTGGCGCTATAATTACCAAAACTACGTTTTGGCCTGTATGGGGTGATATGTTTGAAATTAAAACATATTAGTTATCTCTATTTATACTTTGGGAGGTCCTTAGGCTGTCACATATCAACTTTTGACATTAACATAATTGATTGGACCGCCATATTGGATTTCATCAAAAACACTTAAAAGTTTTCACAGGTCACAAACTTCATCCAATTTTCACGAAACTTCACACAGATAATCTTCAGACCATGTCTCATAATTGCATTGCCTTTGACACCCATACTCAAAACTGGTCGCCAGTCACGACCAATCAAAATTGGCGGCTAAGCCGCCGAACAGGAAGTGAACTCAGATCTCGGCAAGGCTTTCACATATCAAAACCAAACTCAGTACATGGGCTCAGGACCCAATTAGGAGGAGGCTCAATAAATTTGATGACTTTTGACCTACAGGTGGCGCTATAATTAACAAAAGTACGTTTTGGCCTCTATGGGGTGATGTGTTTGAAATTAAAACATATTAGTTATCTCTGTTAATACTTTGGGAGGGCCTTAGGCTGTAACATATCAACTTTTGACATTAACATAATTGATTGGACCGCCATATTGGATTTAATCAAAAACCTTTAAAAGTTTTCACAGGTCACAAATTTCATCCATTTTTCACGAAACTTGGCACAGATGATCTTCAGACCATGTCTCACAAACGCATTGCTTTTTTGACCTTTATTCAAAACAGGTCGGCCGTGACGACCAATCAAAATTGAAAAGCCGCCAATCAGGAAGTGAACTGTTATCTCCGCCAAGCTGTCACGTATCAAAACCAAACTCGGTACATGGGCTCAGGACCCAATTAGGAGAAGGCTCAATACATTTGGCGACTTTTGACCACTATGGGGGCGCTATAATCACAAGAAGTAGGCTCATATCTCAGCAACGCTTTCACATATCAAAACCAAACTTGGTTCATAGACTTGGGACCCCATCCTGAGGACACACAAAACATTTGGTGTACTTTGACCACTAGGGGCGCTATAATTAGCAATACTTTCTCGTATCAACCTCAAACTTGGTACGTGGACTTGTGGTCACAACCTGAGGACGCACAATACATTTGGTGACTTTTGACCACTAGGGGTGCTATAATTAGCAAGACTTTCTCATATCAACACCAAACTTGGTACGTGGACTCATGAACACATCCCGAATAGCTACAATACATTTGGTGTCTTTTGACCACTAGGGGAAACTATAATGACATGAATTAGGCTCATATCTTACTAACGCTTTCATGGATTGAAACCAAACTTTGTACATGGACTCAAGACCCAATCCCAATCCAATCCAGTCCAATTCAATCCAATCCAATCAACAATTACATGAAGTAGGCTCATATCTCAGCAATCCCAATCCAATCCAGTCCAATCAACAATCACTTGAAGTAGGCTCATATCTCAGCAATCCCAATCCAATCCAGTCCATTCCAATCCAATCCAGTCCTGTCCAATTCAGTCCAGTCCAATTCCAATCCAGTCCAATCCAGTCCATCCCAATCCAATCCAGTCCAGTCCAATTCAATCCAATCCAATCCAATCAACAATCACATGAAGTAAGCTCATATCTCAGCAATCCCAATCCAGTCCAATGAAATCCAATCCAGTCAAATCCAATCCATTCCAATCCAGTCCAGTACAATCCAATCCAGTCCAATTCCATCCAATCCAATCAACAATCACATGAAGTATTCTCATATCTCAGCAATCCCAATCCAGTCCAATCAAATCCAATCCAATCCAGTCCAGTGCAGTCCAATTAAATCCAATCTAATCAACAACCACATGAAGCAGGCTCATATCTCTGCAATCCCAATCCCAATACAGTCCAGTCCAGTCCAATCCAATCCAGTCCAGTCCAATCAAGTCCAGTCCAGTCCAGTCCAGTCAAGTCCAGTCCATTCCATTCCATTCCATTCCAATCCAATCCTGTCCAATTCTGTCCAGTCCAATCCCAATCCAATCCAATGCAATCCAGTCCAATTCAATCCAATCCAATCAACAATCACTTGAAGTAGGCTCATATCTCAGCAATCCCAATCCAATTCAGTCCAGTCCATTCCAATCCAATCCAGTCCTGTCCAATTCAGTCCAGTCCAATCCCAATCCAATCGAATCCAGTCCAATTCAATCCAATCCAATCAACAATCACATGGAGTAGGCTCATATCTCAGCAATCCCAATCCATTCCAATCAAATCCAATCCAGTCCACTCCAATCCAATCCAATCCAATCCAATCCAATCCAATCCAGTCCAGTACAGTACAATCCAATCCAGACCAATTCAATCCAATCCAATCAACAATCACATGAAGTAGTCTCATATCTCAGCAATCCCAATTCAGTCCAATTCAATCCAATGCAATCCAGTCCAGTCCAGTCCAGTCCATCTTAGTCTAGTCCAGTCCAATACCAACTTCTGCTTATTTGCTTGGCCCCCACATTGCTGCTTGCAGCTATATTTGGGGGCCAAGCAGCGAAGCTGCGAAGGCACCCATTGTGTTTCTATCTTTTCTTATTATTGGGGGCCAAGCAGCGAAGCTGCGAAGCCCCATTGTGTTTCTACGTTTTCTTATTGGGGGCCAAGCAGCGAAGCTGCGCGGCAACCCATAGTGATTCTACGTATTCTTCTTATTGGGGGCCAAGCAGCGAAGCTGCGCGGCAACCCATAGTGATTCTACGTATTCTTATTATTATTGGGGGCCAAGCAGCGAAGCTGCGCGGCAACCCATAGTGATTCTACGTATTCTTATTATTATTATTATTATTATTATAACGAAACACTCATTTGCCATTAAACCGTACAGTAAAAAGTTGAGAAATTTGGCACATTGATTCGGTTCAGTCATATCTTTAATTTATCAAAGTTTCAAGTCTGCACTTTGAGAGCTCTAGCGCCACCAATGTTTCAAATTTTGAATTGCATCTATGCATTTACCGTACATCATATTTTGAACATTAAGGTATATTTGGAATCCTTGGATGAGACCGAACTCAACGCAGATGTAAATTTATGAGGTAAACGTAATTGATCAGGCTGCCATATTGGATTTAATCAAAAACACCTAAAAGGCATCAAAGTTCGCAAAGTTTGTCCGATTTTCACGAAACTTGACGCAGATGATCTTCAGACTATGACTCACAAATGTTATTGCTTTTCGGAGCCATATTCAAAACCCATCGCCCGTCGTGACCAATCAAGTTTGGCGGCGAAGCCGCCAAACAGGAATTGAAGTGATCTCAGCAAGGCTTTCGCGTATCAACACCAAACTCAGTACAGGGTCTCAGGACCCAATTAGGAGGAGGCTCAATAAATTTGGTGACTTTTGACCTATAGGTGGCGCTATAATTACCAAAATTACGTTTTAGCCTGTAACGGGTCATGTGTTTGGAATTAAAGCATATTAGTGATATCTGTTAATACCTTGAGAGGTCCTTAGGCCGCCACATGCCAACATGTGACGTCAACATAAATGATCCAACCGCCATATTGGATGTCATCAAAAACACTTAAAAGGCATCAAAGGTCACAAAGTTTCTCCGATTTTCACGAAACTTGACGCAGATGATCGTCAGACCATGTCTCATAAATGCATTGCTTTCTGGAACCATATTCAAAACCTGTTGCCCGTGACAACCAATCAAGTTTGTGACAGGAAACAGGAAGTGAAGTGATATCTCAGCAATGCTTTCACATATCAAAACCAAACTAGGTATATAGGTTCAGGACTCAATCAGGAGGACACTCAAGAAATGTGGTAAATTTTGACCACTATGTGGCGCTATAATCACAGGAAGTGGGCTCATATTTCTGCAATGCTTTCACGTATCGAAACCAAACTTGGCTCATTGACTAGGGACCACATCCTGAGGACATACAATAATTTTAGCGACCTTTGACCACTAGGGGTGCTATAATTTGCAACACTTTCTCGTATCAACACCAAACTTGGTATATGGACTCGTGACTACAACCTGAGGACGCACAATAAATGTGGTGACTTTTGACCACTAGGGGTGCTATAATTATCAACACTTTCTCGTATCGACACAAAACTTGGTATGTGGACTTGTGACTACAACCTGACTATGCACAATACATTTGGTGATGTTTGAGGTATGCATATGTATGGGGGGTTATTGGGGTGTGTGGGAGAGGAAGTTTATCTTTGTATATGTGTGTGTGTGGGACGGGTGGTTAATTGGGTGTGTGTATAATGTAGCAACATTGGGTTGCCATGACAACTCCTGCTCAACTGCTTGGCCCCCACATTGCTGCTTGCAGCTATATTTATTATTATTATTATTATTATAACGAAACGCTCATTTGCCATTGAACCGTACAGTAAAAAGTTGAGAAATTCGGCACATTGATTCGGTTCAGTCATATCTTTAATGTATCAAAGTTTCAAGTCTGCACTTTGAGTGCTCTAGCGCCACCAACGTTTCAAAGTTTGAATTGCATCTATACATTTACCGTACATCACATTTTGAACATTAAGGTATATTTGGAATCCTTGGATGAGACCGAACTCGACGCACCCCATGATGTCAATTTCCGCTTAGTTGGATCTTCCGCCATATTGTATTTCATCAAAAACACTTAAAAGTCATGAAAGTTCGCAAAGTTTGTCCGATTTTCACGAAACTTGACGCAGATGATCTTCAGACCATGACTCACAAATGCATTGCTTTTTGGAGCCATATTCATAACCCATCGCCCGTCGTGACCAATCAAGTTTGGCGGCGAAGCCGCCAAACAGGAAGTGAAGTGATCTCAGCAAGGCTTTCGCGTATCAACACCAAACTCAGTATAGGGTCTCAGGATCCAATTAGGAGGAGGCTCAATCAATTTGGTGACTTTTGACCTATAGGTGGCGCTATAATTACCAAAATTACATTTTAGCCTGTAACGGGTCATGTGTTTGGAATTAAAGCATATTAGTGATATCTGTTAATACCTTGAGAGGTCCTTAGGCCGACACATGCCAACATGTGACGTCAACATAATTGATTCGACCGCCATATTTGATTTCATCAAAAACACTTAAAAGGCATCAAAGGTCATAAAGTTTGTCCGATTTTCACGAAACTTGACGCAGATGATCGTCAGACCATGACTCATAAACGCATTGCTTTTTGGAGACATATTCCAAACCGCTTGCCTGTGACGACCAATCAAGTTTGGCGGCAAAGCCGCCAAACAGGAAATGAAGTGATCTCAGCAAGGCTTTTGCGTATCAACACCAAACTCAGTAGAGGGCCTCAGGACCCAATTAGGAGGGGGCTCAATACATTTGATGACTTTTGACCTATAGGTGGCGCTATAATCACATGAAGTGGGCTCATATTTCAGCAATGCTTTCACATATTGAAACCAAACTTAGTATATGGACTTGGGACCTCATCCTGAGGACAGACAATAATTTTAGCAACCTTTGACCACTAGGGGTGCTATAATTTGCAACACTTTCTCGTATCAACACCAAACTTGGTATATGGACTCGTGACTACAACCTGAGGACGCACAATAAATTTGGTGACTTTTGACCACTAGGGGTGCTATAATTATCAACACTTTCTCGTATCGACACCAAACTTGGTATGTGGACTCGTGAGTACAACCTGACTATGCACAATACATTTGGTGATGTTTGAGGTGTGCATATGTATGGGGGGTTATTGGGGTGTGTGGGAGAGGAAGTTTATCTGTGTATATGTGTGTGTGTGGGACGGGTGGTTAATTGGGTGTATGTATAAGGTAGCAACATTGGGTTGCCATGACAACTCCTGCTCAACTGCTTGGCCCCCACATTGCTGCTTGCAGCTATATTTGGGGGCCAAGCAGCGAAGCTGCGCGGCAACCCATAGTGATTCTACGTATTCTTATTGGGGGCCAAGCAGCGAAGCTGCGCGGCAACCCATAGTGATTCTACGTATTCTTATTATTATTATTATTATTATAACGAAACGCTAATTTGCCATTAAACCATACAGTAAAAAGTTGGGATATTCGGCACATTGATTCGGTTCAGTTATATCTTTAATTTATCAAAGTTTCAAGTCTGCACTTTGAGTGCTCTAGCGCCACCAACATTTCAAATTTTTTATTACATCTATGCACATAACGTTTGAATGGTACACCACATTTTGAACATTAAGGTATATTTGGAATCCTTGGATGAGACCGAACTCAACGCAGATGTCAATTTATGGGGTAAACGTAATTGATCAGGCTGCCATATTGGATTTAATCAAAAACACCTAAAAGGCATCAAAGTTCGCAAAGTTTGTCCGATTTTCACGAAACTTGACGCAGATGATCTTCAGACCATGACTCATAAATGCATTGCTTTTTGGAGCCATATTCAAAACCCGTCGCCCGTGGTGACCAATCAAGTTTGGCGGCGAAGCCGCCAAACAGGAAGTGAAGTAATCTCAGCAAGGCTTTCGCGTATCAACACCAAACTCAGTACAGGGTCTCAGTACCCAATTAGGAGGAGGCTAAATAAATTTGATGACTTTTGACCTATAGGTGGCGCTATAATTAGCAAAATTACGTTTTAGCCTGTAACGGGTCATGTGTTTGGAATTAAAGCATATTAGTGATATCTGTTAATACCTTGAGAGGTCCTTAGGCCGACACATGCCAACATGTGACGTCAACATAATTGATTCGACCGCCATATTTGATTTCATCAAAAACACTTAAAAGGCATCAAAGGTCATAAAGTTTGTCCGATTTTCACGAAACTTGACGCAGATGATCGTCAGACCATGACTCATAAACGCATTGCTTTTTGGAGACATATTCCAAACCGCTTGCCTGTGACGACCAATCACGTTTGGCGGCAAAGCCGCCAAACAGGAAATGAAGTGATCTCAGCAAGGCTTTTGCGTATCAACACCAAACTCAGTAGAGGGCCTCAGGACCCAATTAGGAGGGGGCTCAATACATTTGATGACTTTTGACCTATAGGTGGCGCTATAATCACATGAAGTGGGCTCATATTTCAGCAATGCTTTCACATATTGAAACCAAACTTAGTATATGGACTTGGGACCTCATCCTGAGGACAGACAATAATTTTAGCAACGTTTGACCACTAGGGGTGCTATAATTTGCAACACTTTCTCGTATCGACACCAAACTTGGTACCTGGACTCGGGACCACATCCTGAATAAGGACAATACATTTAGTGACCTTTGACCACTAGGGGCGCTATAATTAGAAAAACTTTATCGTATCGACACCAAACTTGGTACATGGACTCGGGAACACATCCTGAAGACGCACAATATATTTAGTGAGCTTTGACCACTAGGGGTGCTACAATTATCAACACTTTCTTGTATCGACACCAAACTTGGTATGTGGACTTGTGACTACAACCTGACTACGCACAATAAATTTGGTGATGTTTGAGGTATGCATATGTGTGGGGGGTTATTGGGGTGTGTGGGGGAAGAAGTTTATCTGTGTATATGTGTGTGTGTGGGACAGGGGGGGTTAATTGGGTGTGTGTATAATGTAGCAACATTGGGTTGCCATGACAACTCCTGCTCAACTGCTTGGCCCCCTCATTGCTGCTTGCAGCTATATTTATTGGGGGCCAAGCAGCGAAGCTGCGCGGCAACCCATAGTGATTCTACGTATTCTTATTATTATTATTATTATTATAACGAAACGCTAATTTGCCATTAAACCATACAGTAAAAAGTTGGGATATTCGGCACATTGATTCGGTTCAGTCATATCTTTAATTTATCAAAGTTTCAAGTCTGCATTTTGAGTGCTCTAGCGCCACCAACATTTCAAATTTTTTATTACATCTATGCACATAACGTTTGAACGGTACACCACATTTTGAACATTAAGGTATATTTGGAATCCTTGGATGAGACCGAACTCAACGCAGATGTCAATTTATGAGGTAAACGTAATTGATCAGGCTGCCATATTGGATTTAATCAAAAACACCTAAAAGGCATCAAAGTTGGCAAAGTTTGTCCGATTTTCACGAAACTTGACGCAGATGATCTTCAGACCATGACTCATAAATGCATTGCTTTTTGGAGCCATATTCAAAACCCGTCGCCCGTGGTGACCAATCAAGTTTGGCGGCGAAGCCGCCAAACAGGAAGTGAAGTAATCTCAGCAAGGCTTTCGCGTATCAACACCAAACTCAGTACAGGGTCTCAGTACCCAATTAGGAGGAGGCTCAATAAATTTGATGACTTTTGACCTATAGGTGGCGCTATAATTAGCAAAATTACGTTTTAGCCTGTAACGGGTCATGTGTTTGGAATTAAAGCATATTAGTGATATCTGTTAATACCTTGAGAGGTCCTTAGGCCGACACATGCCAACATCTGACGTCAACTTAATTGATCCGACCGCCATATTGGATTTCATCAAAAACACTTAAAAGGCATCAAAGGTCATAAAGTTTGTCCGATTTTCACGAAACTTGACGCAGATGATCGTCAGACCATGACTCATAAACGCATTGCTTTTTGGAGACATATTCCAAACCGGTTGCCTGTGACGACCAATCAAGTTTGGCGGCGAAGCCGCCAAACAGGAAGTGAAGTGATATCTCAGCAATGCTTTCACGTATCAAAACCAAACTAGGTATATGGGCTCAGGACCCAATCAGGAGGACACTCAAGAAATGTGGTAAATTTTGACCACTATGTGGCGCTATAATCACAGGAATTTGGCTCATATTTCAGCAATGCTTTCACGTATTGAAACCAAACTTGGCTCATTGACTCGGGACCACATCCTGAGGACATACAATAATTTTAGCAACGTTTGACCACTAGGGGTGCTATAATTTGCAACACTTTCTCGTATCGACACCAAACTTGGTACCTGGACTCGGGACCACATCCTGAATAAGGACAATACATTTAGTGACCTTTGACCACTAGGGGCGCTATAATTAGAAAAACTTTATCGTATCGACACCAAACTTGGTACATGGACTCGGGAACACATCCTGAAGAGGCACAATATATTTAGTGAGCTTTGACCACTAGGGGTGCTACAATTGTCAACACTTTCTTGTATCGACACCAAACTTGGTATGTGGACTTGTGACTACAACCTGACTACGCACAATAAATTTGGTGATGTTTGAGGTATGCATATGTGTGGGGGGTTATTGGGGTGTGTGGGGGAAGAAGTTTATCTGTGTATATGTGTGTGTGTGGGACAGGGGGGGGTTAATTGGGTGTGTGTATAATGTAGCAACATTGGGTTGCCAGTGCAACTCCTGCTCAACTGCTTGGCCCCCACATTGCTGCTTGCAGCTATATTTATTATTATTATTATTATTATTATAACGAAACGCTCATTTGCCATTGAACCGTACAGTAAAAAGTTGAGAAATTCGGCACATTGATTCGGTTCAGTCATATCTTTAATGTATCAAAGTTTCAAGTCTGCACTTTGAGTGCTCTAGCGCCACCAACGTTTCAAAGTTTGAATTGCATCTATACATTTACCGTACATCACATTTTGAACATTAAGGTATATTTGGAATCCTTGGATGAGACCGAACTCGACGCACCCCATGATGTCAATTTCCGCTTAGTTGGATCTTCCGCCATATTGTATTTCATCAAAAACACTTAAAAGTCATGAAAGTTCGCAAAGTTTGTCCGATTTTCACGAAACTTGACGCAGATGATCTTCAGACCATGACTCACAAATGCATTGCTTTTTGGAGCCATATTCATAACCCATCGCCCGTCGTGACCAATCAAGTTTGGCGGCGAAGCCGCCAAACAGGAAGTGAAGTGATCTCAGCAAGGCTTTCGCGTATCAACACCAAACTCAGTACAGGGTCTCAGGACCCAATTAGGAGGAGGCTCAATAAATGTGATGACTTTTGACCTATAGGTGGCGCTATAATTAGCAATATTACGTTTTGGCCTGTAACGGGTGATGTATTTGGAATTAAAACATATTAGTGATGTCTATTAATACTTTGAGAGGTCCTTAGGCCGATACATGCCAACATGTGACGTCAACATAATTCATTCGACCGCCATATTGGATGTCATCAAAAACACTTAAAAGGCATCAAAGGTCACAAAGTTCCTCCGATTTTCACGAAACTTGACGCAGATGATCGTCAGACCATGACTCATAAACGCATTGCTTTTTGGAGACATATTCAAAACCGGTTGCCTGTGACGACCAATCACGTTTGGCGGCAAAGCCGCCAAACAGGAAGTGAAGTGATCTCAGCAAGGCTTTTGCGTATCAACACCAAACTCAGTAGAGGGCCTCAGTACCCAATTAGGAGGAGGCTAAATAAATTTGATGACTTTTGACCTATAGGTGGCGCTATAATTAGCAAAATTACGTTTTAGCCTGTAACGGGTCATGTGTTTGGAATTAAAGCATATTAGTGATATCTGTTAATACCTTGAGAGGTCCTTAGGCCGACACATGCCAACATGTGACGTCAACATAATTGATTCGACCGCCATATTTGATTTCATCAAAAACACTTAAAAGGCATCAAAGGTCATAAAGTTTGTCCGATTTTCACGAAACTTGACGCAGATGATCGTCAGACCATGACTCATAAACGCATTGCTTTTTGGAGACATATTCCAAACCGCTTGCCTGTGACGACCAATCACGTTTGGCGGCAAAGCCGCCAAACAGGAAATGAAGTGATCTCAGCAAGGCTTTTGCGTATCAACACCAAACTCAGTAGAGGGCCTCAGGACCCAATTAGGAGGGGGCTCAATACATTTGATGACTTTTGACCTATAGGTGGCGCTATAATCACATGAAGTGGGCTCATATTTCAGCAATGCTTTCACATATTGAAACCAAACTTAGTATATGGACTTGGGACCTCATCCTGAGGACAGACAATAATTTTAGCAACGTTTGACCACTAGGGGTGCTATAATTTGCAACACTTTCTCGTATCGACACCAAACTTGGTACCTGGACTCGGGACCACATCCTGAATAAGGACAATACATTTAGTGACCTTTGACCACTAGGGGCGCTATAATTAGAAAAACTTTATCGTATCGACACCAAACTTGGTACATGGACTCGGGAACACATCCTGAAGACGCACAATATATTTAGTGAGCTTTGACCACTAGGGGTGCTACAATTATCAACACTTTCTTGTATCGACACCAAACTTGGTATGTGGACTTGTGACTACAACCTGACTACGCACAATAAATTTGGTGATGTTTGAGGTATGCATATGTGTGGGGGGTTATTGGGGTGTGTGGGGGAAGAAGTTTATCTGTGTATATGTGTGTGTGTGGGACAGGGGGGGTTAATTGGGTGTGTGTATAATGTAGCAACATTGGGTTGCCATGACAACTCCTGCTCAACTGCTTGGCCCCCTCATTGCTGCTTGCAGCTATATTTATTATTATTATTATTATTATAACGAAACGCTCATTTGCCATTGAACCGTACAGTAAAAAGTTGAGAAATTCGGCACATTGATTCGGTTCAGTCATATCTTTAATGTATCAAAGTTTCAAGTCTGCACTTTGAGTGCTCTAGCGCCACCAACGTTTCAAAGTTTGAATTGCATCTATACATTTACCGTACATCACATTTTGAACATTAAGGTATATTTGGAATCCTTGGATGAGACCGAACTCGACGCACCCCATGATGTCAATTTCCGCTTAGTTGGATCTTCCGCCATATTGTATTTCATCAAAAACACTTAAAAGTCATGAAAGTTCGCAAAGTTTGTCCGATTTTCACGAAACTTGACGCAGATGATCTTCAGACCATGACTCACAAATGCATTGCTTTTTGGAGCCATATTCATAACCCATCGCCCGTCGTGACCAATCAAGTTTGGCGGCGAAGCCGCCAAACAGGAAGTGAAGTGATCTCAGCAAGGCTTTCGCGTATCAACACCAAACTCAGTACAGGGTCTCAGGACCCAATTAGGAGGAGGCTCAATAAATGTGATGACTTTTGACCTATAGGTGGCGCTATAATTAGCAATATTACGTTTTGGCCTGTAACGGGTGATGTATTTGGAATTAAAACATATTAGTGATGTCTATTAATACTTTGAGAGGTCCTTAGGCCGATACATGCCAACATGTGACGTCAACATAATTCATTCGACCGCCATATTGGATGTCATCAAAAACACTTAAAAGGCATCAAAGGTCACAAAGTTCCTCCGATTTTCACGAAACTTGACGCAGATGATCGTCAGACCATGACTCATAAACGCATTGCTTTTTGGAGACATATTCAAAACCGGTTGCCTGTGACGACCAATCACGTTTGGCGGCAAAGCCGCCAAACAGGAAGTGAAGTGATCTCAGCAAGGCTTTTGCGTATCAACACCAAACTCAGTAGAGGGCCTCAGGACCCAATTAGGAGGAGGCTCAATACATTTGATGACTTTTGACCTATAGGTGGCGCTATAATCACATGAAGTGGGCTCATATTTCAGCAATGCTTTCACATATTGAAACCAAACTTAGTATATGGACTTGGGACCTCATCCTGAGGACAGACAATAATTTTAGCAACCTTTGACCACTAGGGGTGCTATAATTTGCAACACTTTCTCGTATTAACACCAAACTTGGTATATGGACTCGTGACTACAACCTGAGGACGCACAATAAATGTGGTGACTTTTGACCACTAGGGGTGCTATAATTATCAACACTTTCTCGTATCGACACCAAACTTGGTATGTGGACTCGTGACTACAACCTGACTATGCACAATACATTTGGTGATGTTTGAGGTATGCATATGTATGGGGGGTTATTGGGGTGTGTGGGAGAGGAAGTTTATCTTTGTATATGTGTGTGTGTGGGACGGGTGGTTAATTGGGTGTGTGTATAATGTAGCAACATTGGGTTGCCATGACAACTCCTGCTCAACTGCTTGGCCCCCACATTGCTGCTTGCAGCTATATTTATTATTATTATTATAACGAAACACTCATTTGCCATTAAACCGTACAGTAAAAAGTTGAGAAATTTGGCACATTGTTTCGGTTCAGTCATATCTTTAATTTATCAAAGTTTCAAGTCTGCACTTTGAGTGCTCTAGCGCCACCAATGTTTCAAATTTTGAATTGCATCTATGCATTTACCGTAAATCATATTTTGAACATTAAGGTATATTTGGAATCCTTGGATGAGACCGAACTCAACGCAGATGTAAATTTATGAGGTAAACGTAATTGATCAGGCTGCCATATTGGATTTAATCAAAAACACCTAAAAGGCATCAAAGTTGGCAAAGTTTGTCCGATTTTCACGAAACTTGACGCAGATGATCTTCAGACCATGACTCATAAATGCATTGCTTTTAGGAGCCATATTCAAAACCCGTCGCCCGTCACGACCAATCAAGTTTGGCGGCGAAGCCGCCAAACAGGAAGTGAAGTGATCTCGGCAAGGCTTTCGCGTATCAACACCAAACTCAGTATAGGGTCTCAGGACCCAATTAGGAGGAGGCTCAATAAATTTGGTGACGTTTGACCTACAGGTGGCGCTATAATTACCAAAATTACGTTTTAGCCTGTAATGGGTCATGTGTTTGGAATTAAAGCATATTAGTGATATCTGTTAATACCTTGAGAGGTCCTTAGGCCGACACATGCCAACATGTGACGTCAACATAATTGATTAGACCGCCATATTGGATGTCATCAAAAACACTTAAAAGGCATCAAAGGTCACAAAGTTTCTCCGATTTTCACGAAACTTGACGCAGATGATCGATCGTCAGACCATGACTCATAAACGCATTGCTTTTTGGAGACATATTCAAAACCGGTTGCCTGTGACGACCAATCAAGTTTGGCGGCGAAGCCGCCAAACAGGAAGTGAAGTGATATCTCAGCAAGGCTTTCGCGTATCAACACCAAACTCAGTACAGGGTCTCAGTACCCAATTAGGAGGAGGCTCAATACATTTGATGACTTTTGACCTATAGGTGGCGCTATAATAACATGAAGTGGGCTCATATTTCAGCAATGCTTTCACATATTAAAACCAAACTTAGTATATGGACTTGGGACCTCATCCTGAGGACAGACAATAATTTTAGCAACCTTTGACCACTAGGGGTGCTATAATTTGCAACACTTTCTCGTATCGACACCAAACTTGGTATATGGACTCGTGACTACAACCTGAGGACGCACAATAAATTTGGTGACTTTTGACCACTAGGGGTGCTATAATTATCAACACTTTCTCGTATCGACACCAAACTTGGTATGTGGACTCGTGACTACAACCTGACTATGCACAATACATTTAGTGATGTTTGAGGTATGCATATGTGTGGGGGGTTATTGGGGTGTGTGGGAGAGGAAGTTTATCTGTGTATATGTGTGTGTGTGGGACGGGTGGTTAATTGGGTGTGTGTATAATGTAGCAACATTGGGTTGCCATGACAACTCCTGCTCAACTGCTTGGCCCCCACATTGCTGCTTGCAGCTATATTTATTGGGGGCCAAGCAGCGAAGCTGCGAAGGCACCCATTGTGTTTCTTAGTTTTCTTATTATTATAAATCCTCTGCCATTGAAGTCTATGGCAGCCCATAGAACCGTCTGGTGAAAAGTTGTGAAATTTGGCACACTAATTAGGCAGTACTCCATGATTAATTTCACCAAGTTTCAAGTCCGCACCCCGAGCGCTCTAGCGCCACCAACAGGCCAAAGTTGGACATGCTTTCACGCACGTAACTTCTGACCCGTTGGCTCAATTTTGAAAAATGACCTATCCTTGGAATCCTTGGACCAAGCCGAGTTCAACGCACCCTATGACGTCATTTTCCGCCATGATGGATTTTCCGCCATATTGGATTTTAGTGAAAGTGAAACTAATCTTTCACAGGTCACAAATTTTGTCCGATCATCACCAAACTTGACACACATGATCTTCAGGCCATGCCTCATTAATGCATTGCTTTTTGTCTTCGGAACTAAAACCGTTCGCGCGTAACAGCAATCGAAAATTGCGGCGAAGCCGCCAAACAGGAAGTGAGCTCATATCTCAGCAACCCATAAATCTATCATAACCAATCTTAGTACAAGGACTCAGGACCCAATCAGGGGGACGCTCAAGAAATCTGGTGACCTTTGACCTCTAGGGGGCGCTGTAATTAAGAAACATGCCTTTTGGCCTGTAGCTGCAGTTGTGCTTAGAATTAAAACGCACTAGTGGTATCTGGTAATGCTGTTGGAGGCCCTTAGGCCAACCCAAGCCAACTTGTGATGTCATCGTAATTGATTCGGCCGCCATATTGGATTTAATCAAAAACACGTACAAGTTTTCGCAGGTCACAAATTTCAACGGATCCTCACCAAAACTGGCAGAGACCATCTTCAGACCATGCCTTATCAGTGCATTGCTTTCTGGAGCAATTGACAGAAGCATTTGGCTGTAACAGCCAATCGAAAATTGCGGCGAAGCCGCCAAACAGGAAGTGAGCTCATATCTCAGCAACCCTTGCATGTATCAAAGCCAAACTGGGTGCATGGACTCAGGACCCAATGAGGGGGACACTCAATAAATCTGGTGACCTTTGACCTCTAGGGGGCGCTGTAATTGAGAAACATGCCTTTTGGCCTGTAGCTGCTGATGCGCATTATTTTGCAATGGAGGTCAATGGCAGCCCATAGAACCGTCTGGCAAAATGTTCTGACATTTGGCACACTGATTTAAGACAGTCCATTGATTCATGTCACCAAGTTTCATGTCGGCACCTCCCGCACTCTAGCGCCACCAACAGGCCAAAGTTGGACTTGCGTTCACGCACGTAACTTCTGACCTGTTGACCCGATTGTCAAAAATGAGGTATCATTGGAATCCTTGGACCAAGCCGAGTTCAACGTACCCTATGTCGTCGTTTTCCGCCATGATGGATTTTCCGCCATTTTGGATTTCATCAAAATCACTTAAAACGTATCAGAGGTCACAAATTTTGTCCGATCGACATCAATCTTTACATATATCATCTACAGACCATGCCTCATTAATGCATTGCTTTTTGTCTTCGGAACTAAAACCGTTCGCGCGTAACAGCCAATAGAAATTTGTGGCGAAGCCGCCAAACAGGAAGTGAGCTCATATCTCAGCAACCCATTGATCTATCATAACCAAACTAAGTACATGGACTCAGGACCCAATCAGGGGGACGCTCAAGAAATCTGGTGACCTTTGACCTCTAGGGGGCGCTGTAATTAAGAAACATGCCTTTTGGCCTGTAGCTGCAGTTGTGCTTAGAATTAAAACGCACTAGTGGTGTCTGGTAATACTGTTGGAGGTCCTAAGGCCGACCCAAGCCAACTTGTGATGTAATCGTAATTGATTCGGCCGCCATATTGGATTTAATCAAAAACACGTACAAGTTTTCACAGGTCACAAATTTCAGCGGATCCTCACCAAAATGGGCAGAGACCATCTTCAGACCATAACCTATCTATATATTGCTTTCTGGAACAATTGACAAAAGTATTCGCCCGTGACAGCCAATTGAAATTGGTGGCGAAGCCGCCAAACAGGAAGTGAGTTCATATCTCAGCAACCCTGCCATGTATCATAACCAAACTTACTACATGGATTCATGACCACATTAGGAGGACGCTCAAAAAACTTTGGTGACCTTTGACCTGTAGGGGGTGCTGCAATTAGCAATATTGCATTTTGATCTGTAGTTGCTGATGTGTTTTATTGATCTTTTATTTTTTGATGTGAAACTGATGACAACATGTTCCATCCAGTTCATTTTAATGCGTGCGTGCGTGCTAGGGCGGGGCGGGGCAGGACGGGGTGGGACGGGCTGGGGTGATTAGGTGGGGGGCTTGCTGGCGGAGGCGTTGCAATACTCAGCCCTGTTTCAGCCCTACAAAATCAGCTATGTTTTGATGTGACACTTGTTGAAAGTGTTGATCACGGGTGTCTACTGAGTTCTATCTTGTCGCCGTGGCTACTCCGGCCTATTCTGCTTGGCCCCCTCATTGCTGCTTGCAGCTATATTTGGGGGCCAAGCAGCGAAGCTGCGAAGGCACCCATTGTGTTTCTATGATTTCTTATTATTATTTAACATCTTTCCTCCGCCATTGGAGTCTATGGCAGCCCATAGAACCGTCTGGTGAAAAGTTGTGAAATTTGGCACACTAATTAGGCTGAATCTCATGATTAATTTCACCAAGTTTCAATTCCGCACCCCGAGCGCTCTAGCGCCACCAACAGGCCAAAGTTGGGCATGCGTTCACGCATGTAACTTCTGACCCGTTGGCCTGATTTTGTAAAATGAGGTACCATTGGAATCCTTGGACCAGGCCGAGTTCAACGCACCCTATGACGTCATTTTCCGCCATGATGGATTTTCCGCCATATTGGATTTTAGTGAAAGTGAAACTAAAACTTCACAGGTCACAAATTTTGTCCGATCATCACCAAACTTGACACACATGATCTTCAGAGTATGCCTCACAAAAGTTATTCCTTTTCGTCTTCGGAACTAAAACCGTTCGCGCGTAACAGCCAATCGAAGTTTGCGGCGAAGCCACCAAACAGGAAGTGAGCTCATATCTCAGCAACCCATTCATCTATCATAACCAAACTAAGTACATGGACTCGGAACTCAATCAGAGGGACGCTCAAGAAATTTGGTGACCTTTGACCTCTAGGGGGCGCTGTAATTAAGAAACATGCTTTTTGGCCTGTAGCTGCAGTTGTGCTTAGAATTAAAATGCACTAGTTGTGTCTGGTAATACTGTTGGAGGTCCTTAGGCCGACCGAAGCCAACTTGTGATGTCATCATAATTGATTCTGCCGCCATATTGGATTTAATCAAAAACACGTACAAATTTTCGCAGGTCACAAATTTAATCTGTTCTTCACCAAAATTGGCAGAGACCATCTTCAGACCATGCCTGATGAGTGCAATGCTTTCTGGAACAATTGACAGAAGCATTGACCTGTACCAGCCAATCGAAATTTGCGGCGAAGCCACCAAACAGGAAGTGATTTTATATCTCAGCAACGCTTTCATGTATCAAAACTAAATTTAGTACATGTACCTCAGACCCCATCGGGAGGACGCTCAAGAAATTTGGTGACATTTGACCTCTAGGGGGCACCATAATTGACAAAAATGCATTTTGGCCAGTAGTTGATGATGCGCATTATTTTGCAATGGAAGTCAATGGCAGCCCATAGAACCGTCTGGTAAAAAGTTATACAATTTTGCACACTAATTGGGGACAGTCCAATAATTCATTTCACCAAGTTTCATGCCGGCACCTCAAGCGCTCTAGCGCCACCAACAGGCCAAAGTTGGATGTGCGTTCACGCACGTAACTTTTGACCCGTATGGCCGATTGTCAAAAATGATGTATCGTTGGAATCCTTGGACCAAGCCGAGTTCAACGCACCCTATGACGTCAATTTCCGCTATGATGGATTTTCCGCCATATTGGATTTCATCAAAAAAACTTAAATGTCTTGACAGGTCACAAATTTTGTCCAATTGATACCAAACTTCACAGATATCATATACTGACCATGCCTCATTAATGCATTGCTTTTTGTCTTCGGAACTATAATCATTCGCGCATAACAGCCAATCGAATTTTGCGGCGAAGCCACCAAACAGGAAGTGAGCTCATATCTCAGCAACCCATTAATCTATCATAACCAAACTTAGTATATGGACTCAGGACCCAATCAGGGGTACACTCAAGAAATCTGGTGACTTTTGACCTCTAGGGGGCGCTGTAATTAAGAAACATGCCTTTTGGCCTGTAGCTGCAGTTGTGCTTAGAATTAAAACACACTAGTGGTGTCTGGTAATACTGTTGGAGGTCCTTAGGCCGACCCAAGTTAACTTGTGATATCATCGTAATTGATTCGGCCGCCATATTGGATTTAATCAAAAACACGTACAAGTTTTCGCAGGTCACAAATTTCAGCGGATCCTCACCAAAATTGGCACAAACCATCTTCAGACCATAACCTATCAATATATTGCTCTCTATAACAATTGACAAAAGCATTCGCCCATAACAGCCAATCGAAATTGGTGGCGACGCCGCCAAACAGGAAGTGAGCTCATATCTCAGCAACCCTGCCATGTATCATAACAAAAGTTACTATATATATTCATGACCCCATTAGGAGGACGCTCAAAACATTTGGTAACATTTGACCTGTAGGGGGTGCTGCCATTAGCAATATTGCATTTTGATGTGTAGTTGCTGATGTGTTTTATCAATCTTTTATTTTTTGATGTGAAACTGATGACAACATGTTCCATCCAGTTAATTCTAATGCGTGCGTGCAAGGGCAGGGCAGGGCAGGGCAGGGGGGGGTGGGACGGGCTGGGGTGATTAGGTGTGTGGGGGGGGGGGGGGGCTGGCTGGCGGAGGCGGTGGCAATACTCAGCCCTGTTGATCCCGGGTTTCTGCTGAGTTCTATCTTGTCGCCATGGCTACTCCGGCCTATACTGCTTGGCCCCCTCATTGCTGCTTGCAGCTATATTTGGGGGCCAAGCAGCGAAGCTGCGAGGCAACCATTGTGTTTCTATGATTTCCTATTATTATTATTATTTAACATCTTTCTTCCGCCATGGGAGTCTATGGCAGCCCATAGAACCGTCTGGTAAAAAGTTGTGAAATTTGGCACACCGATTAGGGACAGTCCCATGATTAATTTCACCAAGTTTCATGTCGGCACCTCCAGGGCTCTAGCGCCACCAACAGGCCAAAGATGGACGTGCGTTCACGCACGTAACTTTTGACCTGTTGACCCGATTTTGAAAAATGAGGTACCGTTGGAATCCTTGGACCAGGCCGAGTTCAACGCACCCTATGACGTCATTTTCCGCCATGATGGATTTTCCGCCATATTGGATTTTAGTGAAAGTGAAACTAATTTTTCACAGGTCACAAATTTTGTCCGATCGTCACCAAACTTGACATACATGATCGATCGTCAGACCAAGCCTCACAAAAGTTGTGGTGTTTTGTCTTCGGAACTTAAACCGTTCACCCGTAATATCCAATCGAAATTTGCGGCGAAGACGCCAAACAGGAAGTGAGCTCATATCTCAGCAACCCATTCATCTATCATAAACAAACTTAGTATTTGGACTCATGACCCCATCAGGGGGAAGCTCAAGAAATTTGGTGACCTTTGACCCCTAGGGGGCGCTGTAATTAAGAAACATGCCTTTTGGCCTGTAGCTGCTGTTGTGCTTAGAATTAAAACGCACTAGTGGTGTCTGATAATGCTGTTGGAGGTCCTTAGGCCGACCCAAGCCAACTTGTGATGTCATCATAATTGATTCGGCCGCCATATTGGATTTAATCAAAAACACATACAAGTTTTCGCAGGTCACAAATTTCAGCGGATCCTGACTAAAATTGGCAGAGACCATCTTCAGACCATGCCTGATGAATGCATTGATTTCTGGAACAATTGAAAGAAGCATTGGCCTGTACCAGCCAATCGAAATTTGCAGCGAAGCCGCCAAACAGGAAGTGATTTCATATCTCAGCAACGCTTTCATGTAACAAAACCAAACTTAGTACATGTACCTCTGAGCCCATCGGTAGGACGCTCAAGAAATTTGGTGACATTTGACCTCTAGGGGGCTCCGTAATTGACAAAAATGCATTTTGGCCAGTAGTTGCTGATGCGCATTATTTTGCAATGGAAGTCAATGGCAGCCCATAGAACCGTCAGGTAAAAAGTTATACAATTTGCCACACTAATTGGGGACAGTCCAATAATTAATTTCACCAAGTTTCATGCCGGCACCTCAAACGCTCTAGCGCCACCAACAGGCCAAAGTTGGATTTGTGTTCACGGACGTAACTTTTGACCTGTTGACCCGAATGGCAAAATGAGGTATCATTGGAATCCTTGGGCCAAGCCGAGTTCAACACACCCTATGACGTCAATTTTTGACCTCCATGTTTAAATCACAGCAAGTGTGATCATATCTCAGTCAATCTTTTATTTTTGATGTGAAACTGATGACAGCAAGTTCCATCCAGTTCATTCTTAAGCGTGCGTGCAAGGGTGGGGCGGGGTGGGATGGGCAGGGGCGGTTGCGGCGGTGGGCTGGCTGGGGGAGGGGGCGGCGACACTCAGCCCTGGTTCAGCTCCACAAAATCAGTTATGTTTTGATGTGAAACTTGACCTTGTAACTCAGCCAATCTTGGGTTGTATGGCATGGAACTTGTTGTGACTGCTTAAGGCTATATGTCTGATGCAACAGCATTGACTTACATGGCAAATCTGGCCTGCTGAACTGACTGCTTGGCCCCCACATTGCTGCTTGCAGCTATATTTGGGGGCCAAGCAGCGAAGCTGCGAAGGCACCCATTGTGTTTCTATCTTTTCCTACTATTATTATTATTATTACACATCTTTCCTCTGCCATTGAAGTCTATGGCAGCCCATAGAACCGTCTGGTGAAAAGTTGTGAAATTTGGCACTGTAATTAGGCAGAGTCCCATGATTAATTTCACCAAGTTTCAAGTCCGCACCACGAGCGCTCTAGCGCCACCAACAGGCCAAAGTTGGACATGCGTTCACGCATGTATCTTCTGACCCGTTGGCCCGATTTTAAAAATTGAGGTACCATTGGAATCCATGGACCAGGCCGAGTTCAACGCACCCTATGGCGTCGTTTTCCGCCATGATGGATTTTCCGCCATATTGGATTTTAGTGAAAGTGAAACTAATTTTTCACAGGTCACAAATTTTGTCCGATCGACACCAAACTTGACATACATGATCTTCAGACCAAGCCTCACAAAAGTTGTGGTATTTTGTCTCCGGAACTATAACCGTTCATCCATAATATACAATTGAAATTTGCGGCGAAGCCGCCAAACAGGAAGTGAGCTCATATCTCAGCAACCCTTGCATGTATCAATGCCAAACTTGGTGGATAGACTCAGGACCCAATCAGAGGGAAGCTCAAAACATTTGGTGACCTTTGACCTCTAGGGGGCGCTGTAATTAAGAAACATGCCTTTTGGCCTGTAGTTGCTGTTGTGTTTAGAATTAAATTGCACTAATGATGTCTGGTAATACTGTTGGAGTTCCTTAGTTCGACCCAAGCCAACTTGTGATGTCATCGTAATTGATTCGGCCGCCATATTGGATTTAATCAAAAACACGTACAAGTTTTCGCAGGTCACAAATTTCAGCGGATCCTGACCAAAATTGGCAGAGAACATCTTCAGACCATGCCTGATGAGTGCATTGATTTCTGGAACAATTGAAAGAAGTATTGGCCTGTACCAGCCAATTGAAATTTGCGGCGAAGCCGCCAAACAGGAAGTGATTTCATATCTCAGCAACGCTTTCATGTATCAAAACCAAACTTAGTACATGTACCTCCGACCCCATCGGGAGGACGCTCAAGAAATTTGGTGACATTTGACCTCTAGGGGGCTCCGTAATTGACAAAAATGCATTTTGGCCAGTAGTTGCTGATGCGCATTATTTTGCAATGGAAGTCAATGGCCGCCCATAGAACCGTCTGGTAAAAAGTTATACAATTTTGCACACTAATTGGGGACAGTCCAATAATTCATTTCACCAAGTTTCATGAAGGCACCTCAAGCGCTCTAGCGCCACCAACAGGCCAAAGTTGGATTTGTGTTCACGGACGTAACTTTTGACCTGTTGACCCGAATGGCAAAATGAGGTATCATTGGAATCCTTGGGCCAAGCCGAGTTCAACACACCCTATGACGTCAATTTTTGACCTCTCTGTTTAAATCACAGCAAGTGTGATCATATGTCAGTCAATCTTTTATTTTTGATGTGAAACTGATGACAGCAAGTTCCATCCAGTTCATTCTAATGTGTGCGTGCAAGGGTGGGACGGGGTGGGATGGGCAGGGGCGGTTGCGGCGGTGGACTGGCTGGGGGAGGGGGCGCCGACACTCAGCCCTGGTTCAGCCCCACAAAATCAGCTATGTTTTGATGTGAAACTTGACCTTGTAACTCAGCCAATCTTGGGTTGTATGGCATGGAACTTGCTGTGACTGCTTAAGCCTACATGTCTGATGCAACGGCATTGACTTACATGGCAAATCTGGCCTGCTGAACTGCCTGCTTGGCCCCCTCATTGCTGCTTGCAGCTATATTTGGGGGCCAAGCAGCGAAGCTGCGAAGGCACCCATTGTGTTTCTATGTTTTCTTATTATTATTGGGGGCCAAGCAGCGAAGCTGCGAAGGCACCCATTGTGTTTCTATGTTTTCTTATTGGGGGCCAAGCAGCGAAGCTGCGAAGGCACCCATTGTGTTTCTATTTGTTCTTATTATTATTATTATTATTATTATTATTATTATTCCGCCATTGAAGTCAATGGCAGCCCATAGAACCGTCTGGTGAAAAGTTGTGAAATTTGGCACACTGATTAGGGACAGTCCCATGATTAATGTCACCAAGTTTCATGATGGCACCTCAAGCACTCTAGCGCCACCAACAGGCCAAAGTTGGACGTGCGTTCACGCACGTAACCTTTGACCCGTATGGCCGATTGTCAAAAATGAGGTATCGCTGGAATCCTTTGACCAAGCTGAGTTCAACGCACCCTATGACGTCAATTTCCGCCATGATGGATTTTCCGCCATTTTGGATTTCATCAGAAACACTAAAAAGTCTTCACAGGTCACAAATTTTGTCCGATCGACACCAAACCTGACACACTTGATCTTCAGACCAAGCCTCACAAAAGTTATTCCTTTTCGTCTTCGGAACTCAAACCGTTCGCCCGTAACAGCCAATCGAAGTTTGCGGCGAAGCCGCCAAACAGGAAGTGAGCACATATCTCAGCAACCCATTCACCTATCATAACCAAACTTAGTACATGGACTCAGGACCCAATCAGGGGGACGCTCAAGAAATCTGGTGACCTTTGACCTCTAGGGGGAGCTGTAATTAAGAAACATGCCTTTTGGCCTGTAGCTGCAGTTGTGCTTAGAATTGAAACGCACTAGTGGTCTCTGGTAATACTGTTGGAGGTCCTTAGGCCGACCCATGTCGACTTGTGATGTCATCGTAATTGATTCGGCCGCCATATTGGATTTAATCAAAAGCACGTACAAGTTTTCGCAGGTCACAAATTTCAGCGGATCCTCACCAAAATTGGCAGAGACCATCTTCAGACCATGCCTTATAAGTGCCTTGCTTTCTGGAACAATTGACAGTAGCATGTGGCTGGAACAGCCAACCGAAACTTGCGGCGAAGCCGCCAAACAGGAAGTGAGCTCATATTTCAGCAACCCTTGCATGTATCAAAGCCAAACTTGGTGCATGGACTCAGGACCCAATCAGGGGGACGCTCAGGGAATCTGGTGACCTTTGACCTCTAGGGGGCGCTGTAATTAAGAAACATGCCTTTTGGCCTGTAGCTGCAGTTGTGCTTAGAATTAAAACACACTAGTGGTGTCTGGTAATACTGTTGGAGGTCCTTAGGCCGACCCATGTCGACTTGTGATGTCATCGTAATTGATCCGGCCGCCATATTGGATTTAATCAAAAGCACGTACAAGTTTTCGCAGGTCACAAATTTCAGCGGATCCTCACCAAAATGGGCAGAGACTATCTTCAGACCATAACCTATCAATATATTGCTTTCTGGAACAATTGACAAAAGCATTCGCCCGTAACAGCCAATCGAAATTGGTGGCGAAGCCGCCAAACAGGAAGTGAGCTCATATCTCAGCAACCCTGCCATGTATTATATCCAAACTTACTACATATATTCATGACCCCATTAGGAGGACGCTGAAAAAAATTGGTGACCTTTGACCTGTAGGGGGTGCTGCAATTAGCAATATTGCATTTTGATGTGTAGTTGCTGATGTGTTATATCAATCTTTTATTTTTTGATGTGAAACTGAAGACAACATGTTCCATCCAGTTAATTCTAATGCGTGCATGCAAGGGCTGGGCAGGGCAGGACGGGGTGGGACGGGCTGGGGTGATTAGGTGGGGGGGGGGCTGGCTGGCGGAGGCGGTGGCAATACTCAGCCCTGTTTCAGCCCTGTTGATCCCTGGTGTCTGCTGAGTTCTATCTTGTCGCCGTGGCTACTCCGGCCTATTCTGCTTGGCCCCCTCATTGCTGCTTGCAGCTATATTTATTATTATTATTACGCTTCCGTCATTGAAGTCAATGGCAGCCCATAGAACCGTCTGGTGAAAAGTTGTGAAATTTGGCACACTGATTTGGGACAGTCCCATGATTAATGTCACCAAGTTTCATGATGGCACCTAGAGCACTCTAGCGCCACCAACAGGCCAAAGTTGGACGTGCGTTCACGCACGTAACCTTTGACCCGTATGGCCGATTGTCAAAAATGAGGTATCGTTGGAATCCTTGGACGAAGCCGAGTTCAACGCACCCTATGACGTCATTTTCCGCCATGATGGATTTTCCGCCATTTTGGATTTCATCAAAAACACTTAAAAGTCTTCACAGGTCACAAATTTTGTCTGATCGACACCAAACCTGACACACTTGATCTTCACATCAAGCCGCACAAAAGTTATTCCTTTTCGTCTTCAGAACTCAAACCGTTTGCCCGTAACAGCCAATCGAAATATGCGGCAAAGCCGCCAAACAGGAAGTGAGCTCATATCTCAGCAACCCATTCATCTGTCATAACCAAACTTAGTGCATGGACTCAGGACCCAATCAGGGGGACGCTCAAGAAATCTGGTGACCTTTGACCTGTAGGGGGCGCTGTATTTAAGAAACATGCCTTTTGGCCTGTAGCTGCAGTTGTGCTTAGAATTAAAACGCACTAGTGGTGTCTGGTAATACTGTTGGAGGTCCTTAGGCCGACCCAAGTCAACTTGTGATGTCATCGTAATTGATTCGGCCGCCATATTGGATTTTATCAAAAACACGTACAAATTTTCGCAGGTCACAAATTTCAGCGGATCCTCACCAAAATAGGCAGAAACCATCTTCAGACCATGCCTTATCAGTGCTTTGCTTTTTGGAACAATTGACAGTAGCATTCGGCTGTAACAGCCAATCGAAACTTGCGGCGAAGCCGCCAAACAGGAAGTGAGCTCATATCTCAGCAACCCTTGCATGTATCAAAGCCAAACTTGGTGCATGGACTCGGGACCCAATAAGGGGGACGCTCAAGAAATCTGGTGACCTTTGACCTCTAGGGGGCGCTGTAATAAAGAAACATGCTTTTTGGCCTGTAGCTGCTGTTGTGCTTAGAATTAAAACGCACTAGTGGTGTCTGGTAATACTGTTTGAGGTCCTTAGGCCAACCCAAGCCAACTTGTGATGTCATCTTAATTGATTCGGCCGCCATATTGGATTAATCAAAAATACGTACAAGTTATCGCAGGGCACAAATTTCAGCGGATCCTCGCCAAAATTGGCAGAAACCATCTTCAGACCATGCCTTATCAGTGCATTGCTTCCTGGAACAATTGACAGAAGCATTTGGCTGAAACAGCCAATCGAAATTTGCGGCGAAGCCGCCAAACAGGAAGTGAACTCATATCTCAGCAACCCTGCCATGTATCATAACCAAACTTACTACATAGATTCATGACCCCATTAGGAGGATGCTTAAAAAATTTGTTGACCTTTGACCTGTAGGGGGTGCTGCAATTAGCAATATTGCATTTTGATCTGTAGTTGCTGATGTGTTTTTATCAATCTTTTATTTTTGGATGTGAAACTGATGACAACATGTTCCATCCAGTTCATTCTAATGCGTGCGTGGAAGGGCGGGGTGGGACGGGCAGGGGTGATTAGGTGGGGGGGCTGGCTGGTGGAGGCTGTGGCAATACTCAGCCTTGTTTCAGCCCTACAAAATCAGATATGTTTGATGTGACACTTGTTGAAAGTGTTAATCGCGAGTGTCTGCTGAGTTCTATCTTGTCGCCGTGGCTACTCCGGCCTATGCTGCTTGGCCCCCTCATTGCTGCTTGCAGCTATATTTATTATTATTATTACGCTTCCGTCATTGAAGTCAATGGCAGCCCATAGAACCGTCTGGTGAAAAGTTCTGAAATTTGGCACACTGATTAAAGACAGTCTCATGATTAATTTCACCAAGTTTCATACCGGCACCTTGAGCGCTCTAGCGCCACCAACAGGCCAAAGTTGGATGTGCGTTCACGCACGTAACTTTTGACCCGTTGATCTGATTGTCAAAAATTAGGTATTGTTAGAATCCTTGGACCAAGCCGAGTTCAACGCACCCTGTGACGTCATTTTCCGCCATGATGGATTTTCCGCCATTTTGGATTTCATCAAAAACACTTAAAAGTCTTCACAGGTCACAAATTTTGTCCGATCAAAACCAAACCTGACACACATAATCTTCAGACCAAGCCTCACAAAAGTTATTCCTTTTTGTTTTCGGAACTAAACCCGTTCTCCCGTAACAGCCAATTAAAGTTTGCGGCGAAGCCGCCAAACAGGAAGTGAGCTCATATCTCAACAACCCTTGCATGTATCAAAGCCAAACTTGGTACATTGACTCAGGACCCAATCAGGGGGACGCTCAAGAAATCTGGTGACCTTTGACCTCTAGGGGGCGCTGTAATTAAGAAACATGCCTTTTGGCCTGTAGCTGCAGTTGTGCTTAGAATTAAAATGCACTAGTGGTGTCTGGTAATACTGTTGGAGGTCCTTAGGCCGACCCAAGCCAATTTGTGATGTCATCGTAATTGATTCGGCCGCCATATTGGATTTAATCAAAAACACGTAAAAAAATTTCGCAGGTCAGAAATTTCAGTGGATCCTCACCAAAATTGGCAGACATCATCTTCAGACCATGCATTATCAGTGCTTTGATTTCTGGAACAATTGACAGAAGCATTCGGCTGTAACAGCCAATCGAATCTTGCGGCGAAGCCGCCAAACAGGAAGTGAGCTCATATCTCAGCAACCCTTGCATGTATCAAAGCCAAACTTGGTGCATGGCCTCAGGACCCAATCAGGGAGACACTCAAGAAATCTGGTGACCTTTGACCTCTAGGGGGCGCTCTAATTAAGAAACATGCCTTTTGGCCTGTAGCTGAAGTTGTGCTTAGAATTAAAATGCACTAGTGGTGTCTGGTAATACTGTTGGAGGTCCTTAGGCTGACCCAAGCCAACTTGTGATGTCATCGTAATTGATTCGGCCGCCATATTGGATTTAATCAAAAATACATACAAGTGTTCGCAGGTCACAAATTTCAGCGGATCCTCACCAAAATTGGCAGAGACCATCTTCACACCATAACCTTTCAATATATTGCTCTCTGGAACAATTGACAAAAGCATTCGCCCGTAACAGCCAATCGAAATTGGTGGCGAAGCCGCCAAACAGGAAGTGAGCTCATATCTCAGCAACCCTGCCATGTATCATAACCAAACTTACTACATATATTTGTGACCCCATTAGGAGGACGCTCAAAAAATTTGGTGACCTTTGACCTGTAGGGGATGCTGCAATTAGCAATATTGTATTTTGATCTGTAGTTGCTGATGTTTTAGCAATCTTTTATTTTTTGATGTGAAACTGATGACAACATGTTCCATCCAGTTAATTCTAATTCTTGCGTGCAAGGGCAGGGCAGGGCAGGATGGGGTGGGACGGGCTGGGGTGATTAGGTGGGGGGGGCTGGCTGGCGGAGGCGGTGGCAATTCTCAGCCCTGTTTCAGCCCTGTTGATCCCGAGTGTCTGCTGAGTTCTATCTTGTCACCGTGGCTACTCCGGCCTATTCTGCTTGGCCCCCTCATTGCTGCTTGCAGCTATATTTGGGGGCCAAGCAGCGAAGCTGCGAGGCAACCATTGTGTTTGTTAGTTTTCTTATTATTATTCCTCTGCCATTGAAGTCTATGGCAGCCCATAGAACCGTCTGGTGAAAAGTTGTGAAATTTGGCACACTAATTAGGCTGAATCTCATGATTAATTTCACCAAGTTTAAAGTCCGCACCCCAAGCGCTCTAGCGCCACCAACAGGCCAAAGTTGGACATGCGTTCACGCATGTAACTTCTGACCCGTTGGCCCGATTTTGGAAAATGAGGTACCATTGGAATCCTTGGACCAGGCCGAGTTCAACGCACCCTATGACGTCATTTTCCGCCATGATGGATTTTCTGCCATATTGGACTTTAGTGAAAGTGAAACTAAAACTTCACAGGTCACAAATTTTGTTCAATCGTCACCAAACTTGACATACATGATCTTGAGACCAAGCCTCACAAAAGTTGTGGTGTTTTGTCTTCGGAACTAAAACCGTTCGCGCGTAACAGCAAATCGAAATTTGCGGCGAAGCCGCCAAACAGGAAGTGAGCTCATATCTCAGCAACCCATTCATCTATCATCACCAAACTTAGTCCATGGACTCAGGACCCAATCAGGGGGACGCTCAAGAAATCTGGTGACCTTTGACCTCTAGGGGGCGCTGTAATTAAGAAACATGCCTTTTGGCCTGTAACTGCAGTTGTGCTTAGAATTAAAACACTCTAGTGGTGTCTGGTAGTACTGTTGGAGGTCCTTAGGCCGACCCAAGCCAATTTGTGATGTCATCGTAATTGATTCGGCCGCCATATTGGATTTAATCAAAAACACGTACAAGTTTTCGCAGGTCACAAATTTCAGCGGATCCTGACCAAAATTGGCAGAGACCATCTTCAGACCATGCCTGATGAGTGCATTGATTTCTGGAACAATTGAAAGAAGTATTGGCCTGTACCAGCCAATCGAAATTTGCGGCGAAGCCGCCAAACAGGAAGTGATTTCATATCTCAGCAACGCTTTCATGTATCAAAACCAAACTTAGTACATGTACCTCCGACCCCATCGGGAGGACGCTCAAGAAATTTGGTGACATTTGACCTCTAGGGGGCTCCGTAATTGACAAAAATGCATTTTGGCCAGTAGTTGCTGATGCTCATTATTTTGCAATGGAAGTCAATGGCAGCCCATAGAACCGTCTGGTAAAAAGTTATACAATTTTGCACACTAATTGGGGACAGTCCAATAATTCATTTCACCAAGTTTCATGCCGGCACCTCAAGCGCTCTAGCGCCACCAACAGGCCAAAGTTGGACTTGCGTTCACGCACGTAACTTTTGACCTGTTGACCCGATTGTCAAAAATGTGGTATCGTTGGAATCCTTGGACCTAGCCGAGTTCAACGCATCCTATGACGTCAATTTCCGCCATGATGGATTTTCCGCCATTTTGGATTTTTTCAAAAATCTTTAAAAAGTTTCACGCCTCACATAGTTTGTCCAATCTTCACGAAACTTAGTACATATGATCTTCAGATCAAGCCGCACAAAAGGTATCGATTTTCGTCTTCGGAACTAAAACCGTTTGCCCGTAACAGTCAATCGAAATATGCGGCGAAGCCGCCAAACAGGAAGTGAGCTCATATCTCAGCAACCGATTCATCTGTCATACCCAAACTTAGTACATGGACTTATATCCCCATCTGTAGGGCACTCAAGAAATCTGGTGACCTTTGACCTCTAGGGGGTGCTGTAATTAGCGAAAATGCATTTTGGCCTGTAGCTGCTGTTGTGCTTAGAATTAAAACGCACTAGTGGTGTCTGGTAATACTGTTGGAAGTCCTTAGGCCGACCCAAGCCAACTTGTGATGTCATCGTAATAGATTCGGCCGCCATATTGGATTTAATCAAAAACATGAATAAGTATTCGCATGTCACAAATTTCAGCTGATCCTCACCAAAATTGGCAGAGACCATCTTCAGACCATGCCTTATCAGTGTATTTTTTTCTGGAACAATTGACAGAAGCGTTCGCCTGTAACAGCCAATTGAAATTTGCGGCGAAGCCGCCAAACAGGAAGTGAGCTCATATCTCAGCAATGCTTTCATGTATCGAAACCAAACTTAGTACATGGTCCTCAGGACCAACCAGGAGGACGCTCAAGAAATTTGGTGACCTTTGACCTTTAGGGGGCTCTGTAATTGGCAAAAATGTATTTTGGCCTGTAGTTGTTGCATTATTCTGCAATGGAGGTCAATGGCAGCCCATAGAACCGTCTGGTTCATCCTGATGATGCACAAATAATTTGATGACCTTTGACCTCTATTGGGGCATTGAAATCACAGCAAGCATGATCATATCTCAATCGATCTTTTATTTTTGATGTGAAACTGTTGACAGCGAGTTCCATCCAGTTAATTCTAATGCGTGCGTGCAAGGGTGGGGCGGGGTGGGACGGGCAGGGGCGATTGCGGCGGTGGGTTGGCTGGGTGAGGGGGCGGCGACACTCAGCCCTGGTTCAGCCACACAAAATCAGTTATGTTTTCATGTGAAACTTGACCTTGTAACTCAGCCAATCTTGGGTTGTTTGACATGGAACTTGTTGTGACTGCTTAATGCTATATGCCTGATGCCACGGCATTGAGTTGCATGGCAAATCTGGACTTCTGGACTGCTGAACCTCTGCTTGGCCCCCTCATTGCTGCTTGCAGCTATATTTGGGGGCCAAGCAGCGAAGCTGCGAAGGCACCCATTGTGTTTCTATGATTTCTTATTATTATTTAACATCTTTCCTCTGCCATTGGAGTCTATGGCAGCCCATAGAACCGTCTGGTGAAAAGTTGTGAAATTTGGCACACTGATTAGGGACAGTCCCATGATTACTTTCACCAAGTTTCATGTCGGCACCTCGAGGGCTCTAGCGCCACCAACAGGCTAAAGTTGGACGTACGTTCACGCACGTAACTTTTGACCTGTTGATCCAATTTTGAAAAATGAGGTACCGTTGGAATCCTTGGACAAAGCCGAGTTCAACGCACCCTATGACGTCATTTTCCGCCATGATGGATTTTCCGCCATATTGGATTTAAGTGAAAGTGAAACTAAAACTTCACAGGTCACAATTTTTGTCCGATCGTCACCAAACTTGACACACATGATCTTCAGACCAAGCCGCACAAAAGTTGTGGTGTTTTGTCTTCGGAACTATAACTGTTCACCCGTAATATCCAATCGAAATTTGCGGCGAAGCCGCCAAACAGGAAGTGAGCTCATATCTCAGCCACCCTTGCATGTATCAAAGACAAACTTGGTGCATGAGGTCAGGATCCAACCAGAGGGGCGCTCAAGAAATTTGGTGAACTTTGACCTTTAGGGGGCGCTGTAATTAAGAAACATGCTTTTTGGCCTGTAGCTGCAGTTTTGCTTAGAATTAAAACGCACTAGTGGTGTCTGGTAATACTGTTGGAGGTCCTTAGTCCGACCCAAGCCAACTTGTGATGTCATCGTAATTGATTCGGCCGCCATATTGGATTTAATCAAAAACACGTACAAGTTTTCGCAGGTCACAAATTTCATCTGTTCTTCACCAAAATTGGCAGAGACCATCTTCAGACCATGCCTGATGAGTGCTTTGCTTTCTGGAACAATTGACAGAGGCATTGACCTGTACCAGCCAATCGAAATTTGCGGCGAAGCCGCCAAACAGGAAGTGATTTCATATCTCAGCAACGCTTTCATGTATCAAAACCAAACTTAGTACATGTACCTCAGACCTCATCGGGAGGACGCTCAAGAAATTTCGTGACATTTGACCTCTAGGGGGCACTGTAATTGACAAAAATGCATTTTGGCCAGTAGTTGCTGATGCGCATTATTTTGCAATGGAAGTCAATGGCAGCCCATAGAACCGTTTGGTAAAAAGTTATACAATTTTGCACACTAATTGGGGACAATCCAATAATTCATTTCACCAAGTTTCATGCCGGCACCTCAAGCGCTCTAGCGCCACCAACAGGCCAAAGTTGGATGTGCTTTCACGCACGTAACTTTTGACCCATATGGCCGATTGTCAAAAATGATGTATCGTTGGAATTCTTGGACCAAGCCGAGTTCAACGCACCCTATGACGTCAATTTCCGCTATGATGAATTTTCCGCCATATTGGATTTCATCAAAAAAACTTAAATGTCTTCACAGGTCACAAATTTTGTCCAATTGATACCAAACTTGACAGATATCATCTACAGACCATGCCTCATTAATGCATTGCTTTTTGTCTTCGGAACTATAACCATTCGTGCGTAACAGCCAATCGAATTTTGCGGCGAAGCCGCCAAACAGGAAGTGAGCTCATATCTCAGCAACCCATTAATTTATCATAACCAAACTTAGTATATGGACTCAGGACCCAATCAGGGGGACGCTCAAGAAATCTGGTGACCTTTGACCTCTAGGGGGCGCTGTAATTAAGAAACATGCCTTTTGGCCTGTAGCTGCAGTTGTGCTTAGAATTAAAACGCACTAGTGGTGTCTGGTAATACTGTTGGAGGTCCTTAGGCCGACCCATGTCGACTTGTGATGTCATCATAATTGATTCGGCCACCATATTGGATTTAATCAAAAACACGTACAAGTTTTCGCAGGTCACAAATTTCAGCGGATCCTCACCAAAATTGGCAGAGACCATCTTCAGACCATGCCTTATCAGTGCATTGCTTTTTGGAACAATTGACAGTAGCATGCGGCTGTAACAGCCAATCGAAACTTGCGGCGAAGCCGCCAAACAGAAAGTGAGCTCATATCTCAGCAACCCTTGTATGTATCAAAGCCAAACTTGGTGCATGGACTCAGGACCCAATCAGGGGGACGCTCAAGGAATCTGGTGACCTTTGACCTGTAGGGCAATTAGCAATATTGCATTTTGATCTGTAGTTGCGATGTGTTTTAACGATCTTTTATTTTTGGATGTGAAACTGATGACAACATGTTCCATCCAGTTAATTCTAATGAGTGCGTGGTAGGGCGAGGCGGGGCGGGACGGGGTGGGACGGGCAGGGGTGATTAGGTGGGGGGGCTGGCTGGCGGAGGCGGTGGCAATACTCAGCCCTGTTTCAGCCATACAAAATCATTTATGTTTGATGTGACACTTGTTGAAAGTGTTGATTGCGTGTGTCTGCTGAGTTCTATCTTGTCGCCGTGGCTACTCCGGCCTATTCTGCTTGGCCCCCTCATTGCTGCTTGCAGCTATATTTGGGGGCCAAGCAGCGAAGCTGCGAAGCCCCATTGTGTTTCTACGTTTTCTTATTATTATTGGGGGCCAAGCAGCGAAGCTGCGAAGCCCCATTGTGTTTCTATGATTTCTTACTATTATTATTATTATTTAACATCTTTCTTCCGCCATTGGAGTCTATGGCAGCCCATAGAACCGTCTCGTAAAAAGTTGTGAAATTTGGCACACCGATTGGGGACAGTCCAAAAATTAATTTCACCAAGTTTTATGCCGGCACCTCGAGCACTCTAGCGCCACCAACAGGCCAAAGTTGGACGTGCATTCACGTACGTAACTTTTGACCCGTAAGGCCAATTTTAAAAAATGAGGTATCGTTGGAATCCTTGGACCAAGCCGAGTTCAACGCACCCTATGACGTCATTTTCCGCCATGATGGATTTTCCGCCATATTGGATTTTAGTGAAAGTGAAACTAAAACTTCACAGGTCACAAATTTTGTCTGATCGACACCAAACTTGACATACATGATCTTCAGACCAAGCCTCACAAAAGTTGTGGTGTTTTGTCTCCGGAACTAAAACCGTTCATCCATAATATCCAATCGAAATTTGCGGCGAAGCCGCCAAACAGGAAGTGAGCTCATATCTCAGCAACCCATTCATCTATCATAACCAAACTAAATACCTGGACTTAGGACTAGAGGCCTGCGCGGGACAGATTTTCCAGTCCCGCGCCCGCCCGCTCCCGCAGTGTTCAGTCCCGCTCCCGCCCGCTCCCGCAAAGAATTATGATTTTCAGTCCCGCTCCCGCCCGCAACTGTAATACATTGTCCCGCTCCCGCCCGCAACAATTCCCGCATGATTCCGACGTTCACCTACTGCTCAAGACAGTTATTGACATTGGTTTGAGGAATTAAACACGCTGCGCTAAGCTGAGCGCATCACTGACGGATCCTTCTCCAAAGTGCATGAAGCGCCTTCGGTGGCACCAGCTGCTTAGGTTTCACAGCAATACCCAGCAAACCTACCAATTTAATCTACAGTGATATTAAGAATAATACATTCTTTATATGCTTCATTACGTTTACATAAGAAATAAAAATATAAGAAGTGATGTTATAATTTTAAACACCGCATAATGCCCTGCCCCCTCGAGCATTTGAGCATAGCCAGCTCACATTACAATTGATTTAGGCTTAAATGCAAACAAGTGAAATGGAGAAAATATTAGCCTACCTTTTCTGAATCCAGAATATTGAAAATATAACATAATCTTAATTATTATTATTTAGGCTAACCATGGCCTGTCGCCCGTGAGGGAGAAAAGACATGGATCGCGCTACAGAACCTCCTTCTCCGTTGTTTTTAGCAGTAGGAGAAACATCGTGGCTGTTGCCTTTGCCAGTGTCTATAGCTTAATAATAGCAATAGGAATGGTAGCTTGATACGGAAGAGCAGAACGGAATCGGAAATCAGTGCGAGATTACACATCTGCAAATCTACATTCAAAAATGTTTATTAATAGATAGGCTACCAAATATAATATCCAGCACATTGTGTTATATATATGATATACATTGACCAATAGGTAATTTATGATTTTATTTTACATTTTAAAACACTTTTTTAATTCGCGGGACTGCCGCTTATCACTGCTCCCGCCCGCACCCGCGCTGTGCGCTCTCCCTCCCGCCCGCTCCCGCAAGGAGCTTTCAATATTTGTCCCGCGTCGCACTGCTTTGCGTTGGGTCCCGCGAGTCCCGCGGGACTCCCGCGGGAGTGCAGGGCTCTACTTAGGACCCAATCAAAGGGACACTCAAGAAATCTGGTGACCTTTGACCTCTAGGGGGCTCTGGAATTTGCAAAAATGTATTTTGGCCTGTAGTTGCTGCATTATTCTGCAATGGAGGTCAATGGTAGCCCATAGAACCGTCTAGTTCATCCTGATGATGCACAAATAATTTGGTGACCTTTGACCTCTATGGGGGCATTGAAATCACAGCAATCAATCAATCTTTTATTTTTGATGTCAAACTGATGACAGCGAGTTCCATCCAGTTAATTCTAAAGTGTGCGTGCAAGAGTGGGGCAGGGTGGGACGGGCAGGGGCGGTTGCGGCGGTGGGCTGGCTGGGGGAGGGGGTGGCGACACTCAGCCCTGGTTCAGCTCCACAAAATCAGTTATGTTTTGATGTGAAACTTGACCTTGTAACTCAGCCAATCTTGGGTTGTATGGCATGGAACTTGCTGTGACTGCTTAAGGCTATATGCCTGATGCAACGGCATTGACTTACATGGCAAATCTGGCCTGCTGAACTGCCTGCTTGGCCCCCACATTGCTGCTTGCAGCTATATTTATTATTATTATTATGCATCATCTTTCTTCTGCCATGGAAGTCTATGGCAGCCCATAGAACCGTCTGGTCAAAAGTTGTGAAATTTGGCACACTGATTAGGGACAGTCTCATGATTAATTTCACCAAGTTTCAAGTCGGCACCTCGAGCGCTCTAGCGCCACCAACAGGCCAAAGTTGGACGTGCGTTCACACACGTAACTTTTGACCCGTTGACCCAATTTTCAAAACTGATGTATCGTTGGAATCCTTGGACCAGGCCGAGTTCAACGCACCATATGACGTCGTTTTCCGCCATGATGGATTTTCCGCCATTTTGCATTTCATCAAAAACACTAAAAAGTCTTCACAGGTCACAAATTTTGTCCGATCATCACCAAACCTGACACACATGATCTTCAGACCAAGCCTCACAAAAGTTGTGGTGTTTTGTCTCCGGAACTAAAACCGTTCATCCATAACATCCAATCGAAATTTGCGGCGAAGCCGCCAAACAGGAAGTGACCTCATATCTCAGCAACTCTTGCATGTATCAAAGCCAAACTTGGTGCATGGACTCAGGACCCAATCAGGGGGACGCTCAAGAAATCTGGTGACCTTTGACCTCTAGGGGGCGCTATAATTAAGAATCATGGCTTTTGGCCTGTAGCTGCTGTTGTGCTTAGAATTAAAATGCACTAGTGGTGTCTGACAATACTGTGGAAGATCCTTAGGTCAACAGAAGACAACTTGTGACATCAACATAATTGATTTGGCCGCCATATTGGATTTATTCAAAAATATGAATAAGTATTCGCAAGTCACAAATTTCAGCTGATCCTCACCAAAATTGGCTGAGAACATCTTCAGACCATGCCTTATCAGCGTATTTTTTTCTGGAACAATTGACAGAAGCGTTCGCTTGTAACAGCCAATTGAAATTTGCGGCGAAGCCGCCAAACAGGAAGTGAGCTCATATCTCAGCAACGTTTTCATGTATCAAAACCAAACTTAGTACATGGTCCTCAGGACCCACCAGGAGGACGCTCAAGAAATTTGGTGACCTTTGACCTCTAGGGGGCTCTGTAATTGGCAAAAATGTGAAACTGATGACAGCGAGTTCCATCCAGTTAATTCTAATGCGTGCGTGCAAGGGTGGGGCGGGGTGGGATGGGCAGGGGCGATTGCGGCGGTGGGTTGGCTGGGTGAGGGGGCGGCGGCACTCAGCCCTGGTTCAGCGACACAAAATCAGTTATGTTTTGATGTGAAACTTGACCTTGTAACTCAGCCAATCTTGGGTTGTTTGACATGGAACTTGCTGTGACTGCTTAATGCTATATGCCTGATGCCACGGCATTGAGTTGCATGGCAAATCTGGACTTCTGGACTGCTGAACTGCCTGCTTGGCCCCCTCATTGCTGCTTGCAGCTATATTTGGGGGCCAAGCAGCGAAGCTGCGAGGCAACCCTTAGTGATTCTATGATTTCTTATTATTATTAAACATCTTTCTTCCGCCATGGGAGTCTATGGCAGCCCATAGAACCGTCTGGTAAAAAGTTGGGAAATTTGGCACACTGATTGGGGACAGGCCCATGTTTAATGTCACCAAGTTTCATACCGGCACCTCAAGCGCTCTAGCGCCACCAACAGGCCAAAATTGGACATACGTTCACGCATGTAACTTCTGACCCGTTGGCCCGATTTTAAAAATTGAGGTACCATTGGAATCCTTGGATCAGGCCGAGTTCAACGCACCCTATGACGTCATTTTCCGCCATGATGGATTTTCCGCCATATTGGATTTTAGTGAAAGTGAAACTAAAACTTCACAGGTCACAAATTTTGTCCGATCGACACCAAACTTGACATACATGATCTTCAGACCAAGTCTCACAAAAGTTGTGGTGTTTTGTCTCCGGAACTAAAACCGTTCATCCATAATATCCAATCGAAATTTGCGGCGAAGCCGCCAAACAGGACGTGAGCTGATATCTCAGCAACCCATTGATCTATCATAACCAAACTAAGTACATTCACTCAGGACCCAATCAGGGGGACGCTCAAGAAATCTGGTGACCTTTGACCTCTAGGGGGCGCTGTAACTAAGAAACATGCCTTTTGGCCTGTAACTGCAGTTGTGCTTAGAATTAAAACACACTAGTGGTGTCTGGTAGTACTGCTGGAGGTCCTTAGGCCGACCCAAGTCAATTTGTGATGTCATCGTAATTGATTCGGCCGCCATATTGGATTTAATCAAAAACATCAAAAAGTTTTCGCAGGTCACAAATTTCAGCGGATCCTCGCCAAAATTGGCAGAGACCATCTTCAGACCATGCCTGATGAGTGCTTTGCTTTCTGGAACAATTGCCAGAAGCATTGGCCCGTAACAGCCTTTCGAACTTTGCGGCAAAGCCGCCAAACAGGAAGTGAGCTCATATCTCAGCAACGCTTACATGTATCAAAACCAAACTTGGTACATGCACATTCGAGCCCATCGGTAGGACGCTCAAGAAATTTGGTGACCTTTGACCTCTAGGGGGCTCTGTAATTGTCAAAAATGCATTTTGGCCAGTAGTTGCTGATGTGCATTATTCTGCAATGGAAGTCAATGGCAGCCCATAGAACCGTCTGGTAAAAAGTTATACAATTTGGCACACTGATTGGGGACAGCTCAATAATTAACTTCACCAAGTTTCATGCCGGCTCCTCCAATGCTCTAGCGCCACCAACAGGCCAAAGTTGGACGTGTGTTCACGGACGTAACTTTTGACTCGTTGACCCGAATATCAAAATGAGGTATCATTGGAATCCTTGGGCCAAGCCGAGTTCAACACACCCTATGACGTCAAGTTTTGACCTCTGTGTTTAAATCACAGCAAGTGTGATCATATCTCAGTCAATCTTTTATTTTTGATGTGAAACTGATGACAGCAAGTTCCATCCAGTTCATTCTAATGTGTGCGTGCAAGGGTGGGACGGGGTGGGATGGGGCGGTTGCGGCGGTGGGCTGGCTGGGGGAGGGGGCGCCGACACTCAGCCCTGGTTCAGCCCCACAAAATCAGCTATGTTTTGATGTGAAACTTGACCTTGTAACTCAGCCAATCTTGGGTTGTATGGCATGGAACTTGCTGTGACTGCTTAAGCCTACATGTCTGATGCAACGGCATTGACTTACATAGCAAATCTGGCCTGCTGAACTGCCTGCTTGGCCCCCTCATTGCTGCTTGCAGCTATATTTATTGGGGGCCAAGCAGCGAAGCTGCGAGGCAACCCATAGTGATTCTACGTATTCTTATTATTATTATTATTATTATTATAACGAAACGCTAATTTGCCATTAAACCATACAGTAAAAAGTTGGGATATTCGGCACATTGATTCGGTTCAGTCATATCTTTAATTTATCAAAGTTTCAAGTCTGCACTTTGAGTGCTCTAGCGCCACCAACATTTCAAATTTTTTATTACATCTATGCACATAACGTTTGAACGGTACACCACATTTTGAACATTAAGGTATATTTGGAATCCTTGGATGAGACCGAACTCAACGCAGATGTGAATTTATGAGGTAAACGTAATTGATCAGGCTGCCATATTGGATTTAATCAAAAACACCTAAAAGGCATCAAAGTTCGCAAAGTTTGTCCGATTTTCACGAAACTTGACGCAGATGATCTTCAGACTATGACTCACAAATGTTATTGCTTTTCGGAGCCATATTCAAAACCCATCGCCCGTCGTGACCAATCAAGTTTGGCGGCGAAGCCGCCAAACAGGAATTGAAGTGATCTCAGCAAGGCTTTCGCGTATCAACACCAAACTCAGTACAGGGTCTCAGGACTCAATTAGGAGGAGGCTAAATAAATTTGATGACTTTTGACCTATAGGTGGCGCTATAATTACCAAAATTACGTTTTGGCCTGTAACGAGTCATGTGTTTGGAATTAAAGCATATTAGTGATATCTGTTAATACCTTAAGAGGTCCTTAGGCCGAAACATGCCAACATGTGACGTCAACATAATTCATTCGACCGCCATATTGGATGTCATCAAAAACACTTAAAAGGCACCAAAGGTCAGAAAGTTTCTCCGATTTTCACGAAACTTGACGCAGATGATCGTCAGACCATGACTCATAAACGCATTGCTTTTTGGAGACATATTCAAAACCGGTTGCCTGTGACGACCAATCAAGTTTGGCGGCGAAGCCGCCTAACAGGAAGCGAAGTAATATCTCAGTAAAGCTTTAACGTATCAACACCAAACTCAGTAGAGGGCCTCAGGACCCAATTAGGAGGAGGCTCAATACATTTGATGACTTTTGACCTATAGGTGGCGCTATAATTACCAAAATTACGTTTTGGCCTGTAACGAGTCATGTGTTTGGAATTAAAGCATATTAGTGATATCTGTTAATACCTTGAGAGGTCCTTAGGCCGAAACATGCCAACATGTGACGTCAACATAATTAATTCGACCGCCATATTGGATGTCATCAAAAACACTTAAAAGGCATCAAAGGTCACAAAGTTCCTCCGATTTTCACGAAACTTGACGCAGATGATCGTCAGACCATGACTCATAAACGCATTGCTTTTTGGAGACATATTCAAAACCGGTTGCCTGTGACGACCAATCACGTTTGGCGGCAAAGCCGCCAAACAGGAAGTGAAGTGATCTCAGCAAGGCTTTTGCGTATCAACACCAAACTCAGTAGAGGGCCTCAGGACCCAATTAGGAGGAGGCTCAATACATTTGATGACTTTTGACCTATAGGTGGCGCTATAATCACATGAAGTGGGCTCATATTTCAGCAATGCTTTCACATATTGAAACCAAACTTAGTATATGGACTTGGGACCTCATCCTGAGGACAGACAATAATTTTAGCAACCTTTGACCACTAGGGGTGCTATAATTTGCAACACTTTCTCGTATTAACACCAAACTTGGTATATGGACTCGTGACTACAACCTGAGGACGCACAATAAATGTGGTGACTTTTGACCACTAGGGGTGCTATAATTATCAACACTTTCTCGTATCGACACCAAACTTGGTATGTGGACTCGTGACTACAACCTGACTATGCACAATACATTTGGTGATGTTTGAGGTATGCATATGTATGGGGGGTTATTGGGGTGTGTGGGAGAGGAAGTTTATCTTTGTATATGTGTGTGTGTGGGACGGGTGGTTAATTGGGTGTGTGTATAATGTAGCAACATTGGGTTGCCATGACAACTCCTGCTCAACTGCTTGGCCCCCACATTGCTGCTTGCAGCTATATTTTGGGGCCAAGCAGCGAAGCTGCGAAGGCACCCATTGTGTTTCTATGATTTCTTATTATTATTTAACATCTTTCCTCTGCCATTGGAGTCTATGGCAGCCCATAGAACCGTCTGGTGAAAAGTTGTGAAATTTGGCACACTGATTAGGGACAGTCCCATGATTACTTTCACCAAGTTTCATGTCGGCACCTCGAGGGCTCTAGCGCCACCAACAGGCTAAAGTTGGACGTACGTTCACGCACGTAACTTTTGACCTGTTGATCCAATTTTGAAAAATGAGGTACCGTTGGAATCCTTGGACAAAGCCGAGTTCAACGCACCCTATGACGTCATTTTCCGCCATGATGGATTTTCCGCCATATTGGATTTAAGTGAAAGTGAAACTAAAACTTCACAGGTCACAATTTTTGTCCGATCGTCACCAAACTTGACACACATGATCTTCAGACCAAGCCGCACAAAAGTTGTGGTGTTTTGTCTTCGGAACTATAACTGTTCACCCGTAATATCCAATCGAAATTTGCGGCGAAGCCGCCAAACAGGAAGTGAGCTCATATCTCAGCCACCCTTGCATGTATCAAAGACAAACTTGGTGCATGAGGTCAGGATCCAACCAGAGGGGCGCTCAAGAAATTTGGTGAACTTTGACCTTTAGGGGGCGCTGTAATTAAGAAACATGCTTTTTGGCCTGTAGCTGCAGTTTTGCTTAGAATTAAAACGCACTAGTGGTGTCTGGTAATACTGTTGGAGGTCCTTAGTCCGACCCAAGCCAACTTGTGATGTCATCGTAATTGATTCGGCCGCCATATTGGATTTAATCAAAAACACGTACAAGTTTTCGCAGGTCACAAATTTCATCTGTTCTTCACCAAAATTGGCAGAGACCATCTTCAGACCATGCCTGATGAGTGCTTTGCTTTCTGGAACAATTGACAGAGGCATTGACCTGTACCAGCCAATCGAAATTTGCGGCGAAGCCGCCAAACAGGAAGTGATTTCATATCTCAGCAACGCTTTCATGTATCAAAACCAAACTTAGTACATGTACCTCAGACCTCATCGGGAGGACGCTCAAGAAATTTCGTGACATTTGACCTCTAGGGGGCACTGTAATTGACAAAAATGCATTTTGGCCAGTAGTTGCTGATGCGCATTATTTTGCAATGGAAGTCAATGGCAGCCCATAGAACCGTTTGGTAAAAAGTTATACAATTTTGCACACTAATTGGGGACAATCCAATAATTCATTTCACCAAGTTTCATGCCGGCACCTCAAGCGCTCTAGCGCCACCAACAGGCCAAAGTTGGATGTGCTTTCACGCACGTAACTTTTGACCCATATGGCCGATTGTCAAAAATGATGTATCGTTGGAATTCTTGGACCAAGCCGAGTTCAACGCACCCTATGACGTCAATTTCCGCTATGATGAATTTTCCGCCATATTGGATTTCATCAAAAAAACTTAAATGTCTTCACAGGTCACAAATTTTGTCCAATTGATACCAAACTTGACAGATATCATCTACAGACCATGCCTCATTAATGCATTGCTTTTTGTCTTCGGAACTATAACCATTCGTGCGTAACAGCCAATCGAATTTTGCGGCGAAGCCGCCAAACAGGAAGTGAGCTCATATCTCAGCAACCCATTAATTTATCATAACCAAACTTAGTATATGGACTCAGGACCCAATCAGGGGGACGCTCAAGAAATCTGGTGACCTTTGACCTCTAGGGGGCGCTGTAATTAAGAAACATGCCTTTTGGCCTGTAGCTGCAGTTGTGCTTAGAATTAAAACGCACTAGTGGTGTCTGGTAATACTGTTGGAGGTCCTTAGGCCGACCCATGTCGACTTGTGATGTCATCATAATTGATTCGGCCACCATATTGGATTTAATCAAAAACACGTACAAGTTTTCGCAGGTCACAAATTTCAGCGGATCCTCACCAAAATTGGCAGAGACCATCTTCAGACCATGCCTTATCAGTGCATTGCTTTTTGGAACAATTGACAGTAGCATGCGGCTGTAACAGCCAATCGAAACTTGCGGCGAAGCCGCCAAACAGAAAGTGAGCTCATATCTCAGCAACCCTTGTATGTATCAAAGCCAAACTTGGTGCATGGACTCAGGACCCAATCAGGGGGACGCTCAAGGAATCTGGTGACCTTTGACCTGTAGGGCAATTAGCAATATTGCATTTTGATCTGTAGTTGCGATGTGTTTTAACGATCTTTTATTTTTGGATGTGAAACTGATGACAACATGTTCCATCCAGTTAATTCTAATGAGTGCGTGGTAGGGCGAGGCGGGGCGGGACGGGGTGGGACGGGCAGGGGTGATTAGGTGGGGGGGCTGGCTGGCGGAGGCGGTGGCAATACTCAGCCCTGTTTCAGCCATACAAAATCATTTATGTTTGATGTGACACTTGTTGAAAGTGTTGATTGCGTGTGTCTGCTGAGTTCTATCTTGTCGCCGTGGCTACTCCGGCCTATTCTGCTTGGCCCCCTCATTGCTGCTTGCAGCTATATTTATTATTATTATGCATCATCTTTCTTCTGCCATGGAAGTCTATGGCAGCCCATAGAACCGTCTGGTCAAAAGTTGTGAAATTTGGCACACTGATTAGGGACAGTCCCATGATATATTTCACCAAGTTTCAAGTCGGCACCTCGAGCGCTCTAGCGCCACCAACAGGCCAAAGTTGGACTTGCGTTCACGCACGTAACTTCTGACCCGTATGGCCGATTTTCAAAAATGAGATATCGTTGGAATCCTTGGATCAGGCCGAGTTCAACGCACCCTATGACGTCATTTTCCGCCATGATGGATTTTCCGCCATATTGGATTTTAGTGAAAGTGAAACTAAAACTTCACAGGTCACAAATTTTGTCCGATCGACACCAAACTTGACATACATGATCTTCAGACCAAGTCTCACAAAAGTTGTGGTGTTTTGTCTCCGGAACTAAAACCGTTCATCCATAATATCCAATCGAAATTTGCGGCGAAGCCGCCAAACAGGACGTGAGCTGATATCTCAGCAACCCATTGATCTATCATAACCAAACTAAGTACATTCACTCAGGACCCAATCAGGGGGACGCTCAAGAAATCTGGTGACCTTTGACCTCTAGGGGGCGCTGTAACTAAGAAACATGCCTTTTGGCCTGTAACTGCAGTTGTGCTTAGAATTAAAACACACTAGTGGTGTCTGGTAGTACTGCTGGAGGTCCTTAGGCCGACCCAAGTCAATTTGTGATGTCATCGTAATTGATTCGGCCGCCATATTGGATTTAATCAAAAACATCAAAAAGTTTTCGCAGGTCACAAATTTCAGCGGATCCTCGCCAAAATTGGCAGAGACCATCTTCAGACCATGCCTGATGAGTGCTTTGCTTTCTGGAACAATTGCCAGAAGCATTGGCCCGTAACAGCCTTTCGAACTTTGCGGCAAAGCCGCCAAACAGGAAGTGAGCTCATATCTCAGCAACGCTTACATGTATCAAAACCAAACTTGGTACATGCACATTCGAGCCCATCGGTAGGACGCTCAAGAAATTTGGTGACCTTTGACCTCTAGGGGGCTCTGTAATTGTCAAAAATGCATTTTGGCCAGTAGTTGCTGATGTGCATTATTCTGCAATGGAAGTCAATGGCAGCCCATAGAACCGTCTGGTAAAAAGTTATACAATTTGGCACACTGATTGGGGACAGCTCAATAATTAACTTCACCAAGTTTCATGCCGGCTCCTCCAATGCTCTAGCGCCACCAACAGGCCAAAGTTGGACGTGTGTTCACGGACGTAACTTTTGACTCGTTGACCCGAATATCAAAATGAGGTATCATTGGAATCCTTGGGCCAAGCCGAGTTCAACACACCCTATGACGTCAAGTTTTGACCTCTGTGTTTAAATCACAGCAAGTGTGATCATATCTCAGTCAATCTTTTATTTTTGATGTGAAACTGATGACAGCAAGTTCCATCCAGTTCATTCTAATGTGTGCGTGCAAGGGTGGGACGGGGTGGGATGGGGCGGTTGCGGCGGTGGGCTGGCTGGGGGAGGGGGCGCCGACACTCAGCCCTGGTTCAGCCCCACAAAATCAGCTATGTTTTGATGTGAAACTTGACCTTGTAACTCAGCCAATCTTGGGTTGTATGGCATGGAACTTGCTGTGACTGCTTAAGCCTACATGTCTGATGCAACGGCATTGACTTACATAGCAAATCTGGCCTGCTGAACTGCCTGCTTGGCCCCCTCATTGCTGCTTGCAGCTATATTTATTGGGGGCCAAGCAGCGAAGCTGCGAGGCAACCCATAGTGATTCTACGTATTCTTATTATTATTATTATTATTATTATAACGAAACGCTAATTTGCCATTAAACCATACAGTAAAAAGTTGGGATATTCGGCACATTGATTCGGTTCAGTCATATCTTTAATTTATCAAAGTTTCAAGTCTGCACTTTGAGTGCTCTAGCGCCACCAACATTTCAAATTTTTTATTACATCTATGCACATAACGTTTGAACGGTACACCACATTTTGAACATTAAGGTATATTTGGAATCCTTGGATGAGACCGAACTCAACGCAGATGTGAATTTATGAGGTAAACGTAATTGATCAGGCTGCCATATTGGATTTAATCAAAAACACCTAAAAGGCATCAAAGTTCGCAAAGTTTGTCCGATTTTCACGAAACTTGACGCAGATGATCTTCAGACTATGACTCACAAATGTTATTGCTTTTCGGAGCCATATTCAAAACCCATCGCCCGTCGTGACCAATCAAGTTTGGCGGCGAAGCCGCCAAACAGGAATTGAAGTGATCTCAGCAAGGCTTTCGCGTATCAACACCAAACTCAGTACAGGGTCTCAGGACTCAATTAGGAGGAGGCTAAATAAATTTGATGACTTTTGACCTATAGGTGGCGCTATAATTACCAAAATTACGTTTTGGCCTGTAACGAGTCATGTGTTTGGAATTAAAGCATATTAGTGATATCTGTTAATACCTTAAGAGGTCCTTAGGCCGAAACATGCCAACATGTGACGTCAACATAATTCATTCGACCGCCATATTGGATGTCATCAAAAACACTTAAAAGGCACCAAAGGTCAGAAAGTTTCTCCGATTTTCACGAAACTTGACGCAGATGATCGTCAGACCATGACTCATAAACGCATTGCTTTTTGGAGACATATTCAAAACCGGTTGCCTGTGACGACCAATCAAGTTTGGCGGCGAAGCCGCCTAACAGGAAGCGAAGTAATATCTCAGTAAAGCTTTAACGTATCAACACCAAACTCAGTAGAGGGCCTCAGGACCCAATTAGGAGGAGGCTCAATACATTTGATTACTTTTGACCTATAGGTGGCGCTATAATTACCAAAATTACGTTTTGGCCTGTAACGAGTCATGTGTTTGGAATTAAAGCATATTAGTGATATCTGTTAATACCTTGAGAGGTCCTTAGGCCGAAACATGCCAACATGTGACGTCAACATAATTAATTCGACCGCCATATTGGATGTCATCAAAAACACTTAAAAGGCATCAAAGGTCACAAAGTTCCTCCGATTTTCACGAAACTTGACGCAGATGATAGTCAGACCATGACTCATAAACGCATTGCTTTTTGGAGACATATTCAAAACCGGTTGCCTGTGACGACCAATCACGTTTGGCGGCAAAGCCGCCAAACAGGAAGTGAAGTGATCTCAGCAAGGCTTTTGCGTATCAACACCAAACTCAGTAGAGGGCCTCAGGACCCAATTAGGAGGAGGCTCAATACATTTGATGACTTTTGACCTATAGGTGGCGCTATAATCACATGAAGTGGGCTCATATTTCAGCAATGCTTTCACATATTGAAACCAAACTTAGTATATGGACTTGGGACCTCATCCTGAGGACAGACAATAATTTTAGCAACCTTTGACCACTAGGGGTGCTATAATTTGCAACACTTTCTCGTATTAACACCAAACTTGGTATATGGACTCGTGACTACAACCTGAGGACGCACAATAAATGTGGTGACTTTTGACCACTAGGGGTGCTATAATTATCAACACTTTCTCGTATCGACACCAAACTTGGTATGTGGACTCGTGACTACAACCTGACTATGCACAATACATTTGGTGATGTTTGAGGTATGCATATGTATGGGGGGTTATTGGGGTGTGTGGGAGAGGAAGTTTATCTTTGTATATGTGTGTGTGTGGGACGGGTGGTTAATTGGGTGTGTGTATAATGTAGCAACATTGGGTTGCCATGACAACTCCTGCTCAACTGCTTGGCCCCCACATTGCTGCTTGCAGCTATATTTGGGGGCCAAGCAGCGAAGCTGCGAAGGCACCCATTGTGTTTCTATGATTTCTTATTATTATTTAACATCTTTCCTCTGCCATTGGAGTCTATGGCAGCCCATAGAACCGTCTGGTGAAAAGTTGTGAAATTTGGCACACTGATTAGGGACAGTCCCATGATTACTTTCACCAAGTTTCATGTCGGCACCTCGAGGGCTCTAGCGCCACCAACAGGCTAAAGTTGGACGTACGTTCACGCACGTAACTTTTGACCTGTTGATCCAATTTTGAAAAATGAGGTACCGTTGGAATCCTTGGACAAAGCCGAGTTCAACGCACCCTATGACGTCATTTTCCGCCATGATGGATTTTCCGCCATATTGGATTTAAGTGAAAGTGAAACTAAAACTTCACAGGTCACAATTTTTGTCCGATCGTCACCAAACTTGACACACATGATCTTCAGACCAAGCCGCACAAAAGTTGTGGTGTTTTGTCTTCGGAACTATAACTGTTCACCCGTAATATCCAATCGAAATTTGCGGCGAAGCCGCCAAACAGGAAGTGAGCTCATATCTCAGCCACCCTTGCATGTATCAAAGACAAACTTGGTGCATGAGGTCAGGATCCAACCAGAGGGGCGCTCAAGAAATTTGGTGAACTTTGACCTTTAGGGGGCGCTGTAATTAAGAAACATGCTTTTTGGCCTGTAGCTGCAGTTTTGCTTAGAATTAAAACGCACTAGTGGTGTCTGGTAATACTGTTGGAGGTCCTTAGTCCGACCCAAGCCAACTTGTGATGTCATCGTAATTGATTCGGCCGCCATATTGGATTTAATCAAAAACACGTACAAGTTTTCGCAGGTCACAAATTTCATCTGTTCTTCACCAAAATTGGCAGAGACCATCTTCAGACCATGCCTGATGAGTGCTTTGCTTTCTGGAACAATTGACAGAGGCATTGACCTGTACCAGCCAATCGAAATTTGCGGCGAAGCCGCCAAACAGGAAGTGATTTCATATCTCAGCAACGCTTTCATGTATCAAAACCAAACTTAGTACATGTACCTCAGACCTCATCGGGAGGACGCTCAAGAAATTTCGTGACATTTGACCTCTAGGGGGCACTGTAATTGACAAAAATGCATTTTGGCCAGTAGTTGCTGATGCGCATTATTTTGCAATGGAAGTCAATGGCAGCCCATAGAACCGTTTGGTAAAAAGTTATACAATTTTGCACACTAATTGGGGACAATCCAATAATTCATTTCACCAAGTTTCATGCCGGCACCTCAAGCGCTCTAGCGCCACCAACAGGCCAAAGTTGGATGTGCTTTCACGCACGTAACTTTTGACCCATATGGCCGATTGTCAAAAATGATGTATCGTTGGAATTCTTGGACCAAGCCGAGTTCAACGCACCCTATGACGTCAATTTCCGCTATGATGAATTTTCCGCCATATTGGATTTCATCAAAAAAACTTAAATGTCTTCACAGGTCACAAATTTTGTCCAATTGATACCAAACTTGACAGATATCATCTACAGACCATGCCTCATTAATTCATTGCTTTTTGTCTTCGGAACTATAACCATTCGTGCGTAACAGCCAATCGAATTTTGCGGCGAAGCCGCCAAACAGGAAGTGAGCTCATATCTCAGCAACCCATTAATTTATCATAACCAAACTTAGTATATGGACTCAGGACCCAATCAGGGGGACGCTCAAGAAATCTGGTGACCTTTGACCTCTAGGGGGCGCTGTAATTAAGAAACATGCCTTTTGGCCTGTAGCTGCAGTTGTGCTTAGAATTAAAACGCACTAGTGGTGTCTGGTAATACTGTTGGAGGTCCTTAGGCCGACCCATGTCGACTTGTGATGTCATCATAATTGATTCGGCCACCATATTGGATTTAATCAAAAACACGTACAAGTTTTCGCAGGTCACAAATTTCAGCGGATCCTCACCAAAATTGGCAGAGACCATCTTCAGACCATGCCTTATCAGTGCATTGCTTTTTGGAACAATTGACAGTAGCATGCGGCTGTAACAGCCAATCGAAACTTGCGGCGAAGCCGCCAAACAGAAAGTGAGCTCATATCTCAGCAACCCTTGTATGTATCAAAGCCAAACTTGGTGCATGGACTCAGGACCCAATCAGGGGGACGCTCAAGGAATCTGGTGACCTTTGACCTGTAGGGCAATTAGCAATATTGCATTTTGATCTGTAGTTGCGATGTGTTTTAACGATCTTTTATTTTTGGATGTGAAACTGATGACAACATGTTCCATCCAGTTAATTCTAATGAGTGCGTGGTAGGGCGAGGCGGGGCGGGACGGGGTGGGACGGGCAGGGGTGATTAGGTGGGGGGGCTGGCTGGCGGAGGCGGTGGCAATACTCAGCCCTGTTTCAGCCATACAAAATCATTTATGTTTGATGTGACACTTGTTGAAAGTGTTGATTGCGTGTGTCTGCTGAGTTCTATCTTGTCGCCGTGGCTACTCCGGCCTATTCTGCTTGGCCCCCTCATTGCTGCTTGCAGCTATATTTATTATTATTATGCATCATCTTTCTTCTGCCATGGAAGTCTATGGCAGCCCATAGAACCGTCTGGTCAAAAGTTGTGAAATTTGGCACACTGATTAGGGACAGTCCCATGATATATTTCACCAAGTTTCAAGTCGGCACCTCGAGCGCTCTAGCGCCACCAACAGGCCAAAGTTGGACTTGCGTTCACGCACGTAACTTCTGACCCGTATGGCCGATTTTCAAAAATGAGATATCGTTGGAATCCTTGGACCAAGCCGAGTTCAACGCACCCTATGACGTCATTTTCCGCCATGATGGATTTTCCGCCATATTGGATTTTAGTGAAAGTGAAACTAAAACTTCACAGGTCACAAATTTTGTCCGATCGACACCAAACTTGACATACATGATCTTCAGACCAAGCCTCACAAAAGTTGTGGTGTTTTGTCTCCGGAACTAAAACCGTTCATCCATAATATCCAATCGAAATTTGCGGCGAAGCCGCCAAACAGGAAGTGACCTCATATCTCAGCAACCCTTGCATGTATCAAAGCCAAACTTGGTGCATGGACTCAGGACCCAATCAGGAGGACGCTCAAGAAATCTGGTGACCTTTGACCTCTAGGGGACGCTGCAATTAAGAATCAAGCCTTTTGGCCTGTAGCTGCTGTTGTGCTTAGAATTAAAATGCACTAGTGGTGTCTGACAATACTGTGGAAGGTCCTTAGGTCAACAGAAGAAAACTTGTGACATCAACATAATTGATTTGGCCGCCATATTGGATTTAATCAAAAACATGAATAAGTATTCGCAAGTCACAAATTTCAGCTGATCCTCACCAAAATTGGCAGATACCATCTTCAAACCATGCCTTATCAGTATATATTTTTCTGGAACAATTGACAGAAGCGTTCGCCTGTAACAGCCAATCGAAATTTGCGGCGAAGCCGCCAAACAGGAAGTGAGCTCATATCTCAACAACGCTTTCATGTATCAAAACCAAACTTAGTACATGGCCCTCAGGACCAACCAGGAGGACGCTCAAGAAATTTGGTGACCTTTGACCTCTAGGGGGCTCTGTAATTGGCAAAAATGTATTTTGGCCTGTAGTTGCTGCATTATTCTGCAATGCAGGTCAATGCCAGCCCATAGAACCGTCTGGTTCATCCTGATGATGCACAAATAATTTGGTGACGTTTGACCTCTATGGGGGCATTGAAATCACAGCAAGCATGATAATATCTCAATCAATCTTTTATTTTTGATGTGAAACTGATGACAGCGAGTTCCATCCAGTTAATTCGTCCGTGCAAGCGTCCGTGCAAGGGTGGGCCAGGGTGGGACGGGCACGGGCGATTGCGGCGGTGGGTTGGCTGGGTGAGGGGGCGACGACACTCCCCACAAAATCAGTTATGTTTTGATGTGAAACTTGACCTTGTAACTCAGCCAATCTTGGGTTGTTTGACATGGTAAGCCTGATGCCACGGCATTGAGTTGCATGGCAAATCTGGCCTGCTGAACTGTCTGCTTGGCCCCCACATTGCTGCTTGCAGCTATATTTATACTTTCTTCCGCCATGGAAGTCAATGGCAGCCCATAGAACCGTCTGGTAAAAAGTTGTGAAATTTGGCACACTGATTGGAGACAGTCCAATGACTCATGACACCAAGTTTCATGTCGGCACCTCCCGCGCTCTAGCGCCACCAACAGGCCAAAATTGGACTTGCGTTCACGCACGTAACTTCTGACCTGTTTACCCGATTGTCAAAAATGAGGTATCATTGGAATCCTTGGACCAAGCCGAGTTCAACGCACCCTATGACGTCATTTTCCGCCATGATGGATTTTCCGCCATTTTGGATTTCATCAAAATCCCTTAAAACGTATCAGAGGTCACAAATTTTGTCCGATCGACACCAAACTTCACAGATATCATCTACAGACCATGCCTCATTAATGCATTGCTTTTTGTCTTCGGAACTAAAACCGTTCGCGCGTAACAGCCAATCGAAATTTGCGGCGAAGCCGCCAAACAGGAAGTGAGCTCATATCTCAGCAACCCATTCATCTATCATAACCAAACTTAGTCCATGGACTCAGGACCCCATCAGGGGGAAGCTCAAGAAATTTGGTGACCTTTGACCTCTAGGGGGCGCTTTAATTAAGAAACATGCCTTTTGGCCTGTAGCTGTTGTTGTGCTTAGAATTAAAACGCACTAGTGGTGTCTGATAATACTGTTAGAGGTCCTTAGGCCGACACAAGCCAACTTGTGATGTCATCGTAATTTATTCGGCCGCCATATTGGATTTAATCAAAAACATCAAAAAGTTTTCGCAGGTCACAAATTTCAGCGGATCCTCACCAAAATTGGCGGAGACCATCTTCAGACCATGCCTTATCAGTGCCTTGCTTTTTGGAACAATTGACAAAAGCATTCGCCCGTAACAGCCAATCGAAATTGGTGGCGAAGCCGCCAAACAGGAAGTGAGCTCATATCTCAGCAACCCTTTCATGTATCATAACCAAACTTACTACATATATTCATGACCCCAATAGGAGGACGCTCAAAAAAATTGGTGACCTTTGACCTGTAGGGGGTGCTGCAATTAGCAATATTGCATTTTGATGTGTAGTTGTGTTTTATCAATCTTTTATTTTTTGATGTGAAACTGATGACAACATGTTCCATCCAGTTAATTCTAATGCGTGCGTGCAAGAGCAGGGCAGGACGGGGTGGGACGGGCTGGCGTGATTAGGTGGGGGGGGCTGGCTGGCGGAAGCAGTGGCAAAACTCAGCCCTGTTTCAGCCCTACAAAGTCAGTTATGTTTTGATGTGAAAGTTGTTGAAAGTGTTAATCGCGGATGCCTGCTGAGTTCTATCTTGTCGCCGTAGCTACTCCGGCCTATTCTGCTTGGCCCCTTCATTGCTGCTTGCAGCTATATTTGGGGGCCAAGCAGCGAAGCTGCGAAGGCACCCATTGTGTTTCTAGCTTTTCCTATTATTATTACACATCTTTCTTCCGCCATTGAAGTCTATGGCAGCCCATAGAACCGTCTGGTGAAAAGTTGTGAAATTTGGCACACTAATTAGGCTGAATCTCATGATTATTTTCACCAAGTTTCATGTCGGCACCTCCAGCGCTCTAGCGCCACCAACAGGCCAAAGTTGGACTTGCGTTCACGCACGTAACTTCTGACCCGTATGGCCGATTGTCAAAAATGAGGTATCGTTGGAAGCCTTAGGCCAAGCCGAGTTCAACGCACCCTATGACGTCATTTTCCGCCATGATGGATTTTCCGCCATATTGGATTTTAGTGAAAGTGAAACTAAAACTTCACAGGTCACAAATTTTGTCCGATCGTCACCAAACTTGACACACATGATCTTCAGACCAAGCCGCACAAAAGTTGTGGTGTTTTGTCTTCGGAACTATAACTGTTCACCCGTAATATCCAATCGAAATTTGCGGCGAAGCCGCCAAACAGGAAGTGAGCTCATATCTCAGCAACCCATTCATCTATCATAACCAAACTCAGTCCATGGACTCAGGACCCAATCAGGGGGACGCTCAAGAAATCTGGTGACCTTTGACCTCTAGGGGGCGCTGTAATTAAGAAACATGCCTTTTGGCCTGTAGCTGCAGTTGTGGTTAGAATTAAAACGCACTAGTGGTGTCTGGTAATACTGTTGGAGGTCCTTAGGCCGATCCAAGACAGCTTGTGATGTCATCGTAATTGATTCGGCCGCCATATTGGATTTAATCAAAAACACGTACAAGTTTTCGCAGGACACAAATTTCAGCGGATCCTCACCAAAATTGGCAGAGACCATCTTCAGACCATGCCATATCAGTGCCTTGCTTTCTGGAACAATTGACAGAAGCATCCGGCTGTAACAGCCAATCGAAATTTCCCGCGAAGCCGCCAAACAGGAAGTGAGCTCATATCTCAGCAACCTTTGCATGTATCAAAGCCAAACTGGGTGCATGGACTCAGGACCCAATCAGGGGGACACTAAATAAATCTGGTGACCTTTGACCTCTAGGGGGCGCTATAATTAAGAAACATGCCTTTTGGCCTGTAGCTGCTGTTGTGTTTGGAATTAAAATGTACTAGTGGTGTCTGGTAATACTGTTGGAGGTCCTTAGGCCGACCCAGGCCAAGAAAAGCATTCGCCCGTAACAGCCAATCGAAATTGGTGGCGAAGCCGCCAAACAGGAAGTGAGCTCATATCTCAGCAACCCTGCCATGTATCATAACCAAACTTACTACATATATTCATGACCCCATTAGGAGGACGGTCATAAAATTTGGTGACCTTTGACCTGTAGGGGGTGCTGCAATTAGCAATATTGCATTTTGATGTGTAGTTGCTGATGTGTTTTATCAATCTTTTATTTTTTGATGTGAAACTGATGACAACATGTTCCATCCAGTTAATTCTAATGCGTGCATGCAAGGGCAGGGCAGGGCAGGGCAGGACGGGGTCGGACGGGGTGGGGTGATTAGGTGGGGGGGGCTGGCTGGCGGAGGCGGTTGCAATACTCAGCCCTATTTCAGCCCTGTTGATCCCGGGTGTCTGCTGAGTTCTATCTTGTCACCGTGGCTACTCCGGCCTATTCTGCTTGGCCCCCTCATTGCTGCTTGCAGCTATATTTGGGGGCCAAGCAGCGAAGCTGCGAAGCCCCATTGTGTTTCTATGATTTCTTACTATTATTATTGGGGGCCAAGCAGCGAAGCTGCGAAGCCCCATTGTGTTTCTATGATTTCTTACTATTATTATTGGGGGCCAAGCAGCGAAGCTGCGAGGCAACCATTGTGTTTCTATGATTTCCTATTATTGGGGGCCAAGCAACGAAGCTGCGAAGGCACCCATTGTGTTTCTTAGTTTTCTTATTATTATAAATCCTCTGCCATTGAAGTCTATGGCAGCCCATAGAACCGTCTGGTGAAAAGTTGTGAAATTTGGCACACTAATTAGGCTGAGTCCCATGATTAATTTCACCAAGTTTCAAGTCCGCACCCCGAGCACTCTAGCGCCACCAACAGGCCAAAGTTGGACATGCATTCACGCTCGTAACTTCTGACCCGTTGGCCTGATTTTGAAAAATGAGGTACCATTGGAATCCTTGGACAAGTCCGAGTTCAACGCACCCTATGACGTCATTTTCCGCCATGATGGATTTTGCGCCATTTTGGATTTTAGTGAAAGTGAAACTAATCTTTCACAGGTCACACATTTTGTCCGATCGTCACCAAACTTGACACACATGATCTTCAGGCCATGCCTCATTAATGCATTGCTTTTTGTCTTCGGAACTAAAACCGTTTGCGCGTAACAGCCAATCGAAAATTGTGGCGAAGCCGCCAAACAGGAAGTGAGCTCATATCTCAGCAACCCATAAATCTATCATAACCAAACTTAGTACATGGACTCAGGACCCAATCAGGGGGACGCTCAAGAAATCTGGTGACCTTTGACCTCTAGGGGATGCTGTAATTAAGCAACATGCCTTTTGGCCTGTAGCTGCAGTTGTGCTTAGAATTAAAATGCACTAGTGGTGTCTGGTAATACTGTTGGAGGTCCTTAGGCCGACCCAAGCCAACTTGTGATGTCATCGTAATTGATTCGGCCGCCATATTGCATTTAATCAAAAACACGTACAAGCTTTCGCAGGTCACAAATTTCATCTGTTCTTCACCAAAATTGGCAGAGACAATCTTCAGACCATGCCTGATGAGTGCATTGCTTTCTGGAACAATTGACAGAAGCATTGACCTGCACCAGCCAATCGAAATTTGCGGCGAAGCCGCCAAACAGGAAGTGATTTCATATCTCAGCAACGCTTTCATGTATCAAAACCAAATTTAGTACATGTACCTCAGACCCCATCGGGAGGACGCTCAAGAAATTTGGTGACATTTGACCTCTAGGGGGCACTGTAATTGACAAAAATGCATTTTGGCCAGTAGTTGCTGATGCGCATTATTTTCGAATGGAAGTCAATGGCAGCCAATAGAACCGTCTGGTAAAAAGTTATAAAATTTTGCACACTAATTGGGGACAGTCCAATAATTCATTTCACCAAGTTTCATGCCGGCACCTCAAGCGCTCTAGCGCCACCAACAGGCCAAAGTTGGATGTGCGTTCACGCACGTAACTTTTGTCCCGTATGGCCGATTGTCAAAAATGATGTATCGTTGGAATCCTTGGACCAAGCTGAGTTCAACGCACCCTGTGACGTCAATTTCCGCTATGATGGATTTTCCGCCATATTGGATTTCATCAAAAAACCTGAAATGTCTTCACAGGTCACAAATTTTGTCCAATTGATACCAAACTTCACAGATATCATCTACAGACCATGCCTCATTAATGCATTGCTTTTTGTCTTCGGAACTATAACCATTCGCGCGTAACAGCCAATCGAATTGTGCGGCGAAGCCGCCAAACAGGAAGTGAGCTCATATCTCAGCAACCCATTAATCTATCATAACCAAACTTAGTATATGGACTCAGGACCCAATCAGGGGGACGCTCAAGAAATCTGGTGACCTTTGACCTCTAGGGGGCGCTGTAATTAAGAAACATGCCTTTTGGCCTGTAGCTGCAGTTGTGCTTAGAATTAAAATGTACTAGTGGTGTCTGATAATACTGTTGGAGGTCCTTAGGCCGACCCAGGCCAACTTGTGATGTAATCGTAATTGATTCGGCCGTCATGTTAGATTTAATCACAAACATCAAAAAGTTATCACAGGTCGCAAATTTCATCTGATCTTCACCAACATTGGCACAGACCATCTTCAGACCATAACCTATCAATATATTGCTTTCTGGAACAATTGACAGAAGCATTCGGCTGTAACAGCCAATCGAAATTTGCGGCGAAGCCGCCAAACAGGAAGTGAGCTCATATCTCAGCAACCCTGCCATGTATCATAACCAAACTTACTACATATATTCATTACCCCATTAGGAGGACGCTCAAAAAATATGGTGACCTTTGACCTGTAGGGGGTGCTGCAATTAGCAATATTGCATTTTGATCTGTAGTTGCTGATGTGTGTTATATCAATCTTTTACTTTTTGATGTGAAACTGATGACAACATGTTCCATCCAGTTAATTCTAATGCGTGTGTGCAAGGGAAGGGCAGGGCAGGACGGGATGGGACGGGCTGGGGTGATTAGGTGGGGGGGGGGGCTGGCTGGCGGAGGCGGCGGCAATACTCGGCCCTGTTGATCCCGGGTGTCTGCTGAGTTCTATCTTGTCGCCGTGGCTACTCCGGCCTATACTGCTTGGCCCCCTCATTGCTGCTTGCAGCTATATTTGGGGGCCAAGCAGCGAAGCTGCGAAGGCACCCATTGTGTTTCTATGTTTTCTTATTATTGGGGGCCAAGCAGCGAAGCTGCGCGGCAACCCTTAGTGATTCTACCTTTTCTTATTATTATTATTACACATCTTTCCGCTGTCATTGAAGTCTATGGCAGCCCATAGAACCGTACAGTAAAAAGTTGTGAAATTTGGCACATTGATTCGGGACAGTATAAAAATTAATTTGAGCAAGTTTTATGCCTGAACCACAGAGAGTCTAGCGCCACCAATGGGTCAAAGTTGACATTGCATCCATGCAATTAACTTTTGAACCGTATGCCCGATTTTGAATATCGCAATATCTTTGGAAGTCTTGGATGAGGCCGAACTCAACGCACCCCATGACGTCAATTTCCGCCATGTTGGATCTTCCGCCATATTGTATTTCATCAAAAACACTTAAAAGGCATCAAAGTTCGCAAAGTTTGTCCGATTTTCACGAAACTTGACGCAGATGATCGTCAGACCATGACTCATAAACGCATTGCTTTTTGGAGACATATTCAAAACCGGTTGCCTGTGACGACCAATCAAGTTTGGCGGCGAAGCCGCCAAACAGGAAGTGAAGTGATATCTCAGCAAGGCTTTCGCGTATCAACACCAAACTCAGTACAGGGTCTCAGTACCCAATTAGGAGGAGGCTCAATAAATTTGATGACTTTTGACCTATAGGTGGCGCTATAATTAGCAAAATTATGTTTTAGCCTGTAACGGGTCATGTGTTTAGAATTAAAGCATATTAGTGATATCTGTTAATACCTTGAGAGGTCCTTAGGCCGAAACATGCCAACATGTGACGTCAACATAATTTATTCGACCGCCATATTGGATGTCATCAAAAACACTTAAAAGGCATCAAAGGTCAGAAAGTTTCTCCGATTTTCACGAAACTTGACGCAGATGATCGTCAGACCATGACTCATAAACGCATTGCTTTTTGGAGACATATTCAAAACCGGTTGCCTGAGACGACCAATCAAGTTTGGCGGCGAAGCCGCCAAACAGGAAGCGAAGTAATATCTCAGTAAAGCTTTAACGTATCAAAACCAAACTCAGTACATGGGGTCAGGACCCAATAAGGAGAAGGCTCAATAAATTTGATGACTTTTGACCTATAGGTGGCGCTATAATAAGCAAAATTACATTTTGGCCTGTAACGGGTGATGTGTTTGGAATTAAAACTTACTATTGGTGTCTGTTAATGTTAATGTTAATATACTAGTGATGTCTCTGGGAGGTCCTAAGGCTGACAGATGTGATTTTGTGATGTCAACATAATTGATCTGGCCGCCATATTGGATTTAATCAAAATCACTTAAAAGGCATCAAAGGTCACAAAGTTCATCCGATTTTCATGAAACTTGGTTCAGATGATCTTCAGACCATGACTCACAAACGCATTGCTTTTTGGACCCATATTCAAAACCCATCGCCCGTCTTGACCAATCAAGTTTGGCGGCGAAGCCGCCAAACAGGAAGTGAAGTGATCTCAGCAAGGCTTTCGCGTATCAACACCAAACTCAGTACAGGGTCTCAGGACCCAATTAGGAGGAGGCTCAATAAATTTGATGACTTTTGACCTATAGGTGGCGCTATAATCACAAGAAGTGGGCTCATATTTCAGCAATGCTTTCACATATTGAAACCAAACTTAGTATATGGACTTGGGACCTCATCCTGAGGACAGACAATAATTTTAGCAACGTTTGACCACTAGTGGTCATGCCTGATGAGTGCATTGATTTCTGGAACAATTGAAAGAAGTATTGGCCTGTACCAGCCAATTGAAATTTGCGGCGAAGCCGCCAAACAGGAAGTGATTTCATATCTCAGCAACGCTTTCATGTATCAAAACCAAACTTAGTACATGTACCTCCGACCCCATCGGGAGGACGCTCAAGAAATTTGGTGACATTTGACCTCTAGGGGGCTCCGTAATTGACAAAAATGCATTTTGGCCAGTAGTTGCTGATGCGCATTATTTTGCAATGGAAGTCAATGGCCGCCCATAGAACCGTCTGGTAAAAAGTTATACAATTTTGCACACTAATTGGGGACAGTCCAATAATTCATTTCACCAAGTTTCATGACGGCACCTCAAGCGCTCTAGCGCCACCAACAGGCCAAAGTTGGATTTGTGTTCACGGACGTAACTTTTGACCTGTTGACCCGAATGGCAAAATGAGGTATCATTGGAATCCTTGGGCCAAGCCGAGTTCAACACACCCTATGACGTCAATTTTTGACCTCTCTGTTTAAATCACAGCAAGTGTGATCATATGTCAGTCAATCTTTTATTTTTGATGTGAAACTGATGACAGCAAGTTCCATCCAGTTCATTCTAATGTGTGCGTGCAAGGGTGGGACGGGGTGGGATGGGCAGGGGCGGTTGCGGCGGTGGACTGGCTGGGGGAGGGGGCGCCGACACTCAGCCCTGGTTCAGCCCCACAAAATCAGCTATGTTTTGATGTGAAACTTGACCTTGTAACTCAGCCAATCTTGGGTTGTATGGCATGGAACTTGCTGTGACTGCTTAAGCCTACATGTCTGATGCAACGGCATTGACTTACATGGCAAATCTGGCCTGCTGAACTGCCTGCTTGGCCCCCTCATTGCTGCTTGCAGCTATATTTATTGGGGGCCAAGCAGCGAAGCTGCGAGGCAACCATTGTGTTTGTTAGTTTTCTTATTGGGGGCCAAGCAGCGAAGCTGCGCGGCAACCCTTAGTGATTCTACCTTTTCTTATTATTATTGGGGGCCAAGCAGCGAAGCTGCGAGGCAACCCATAGTGATTCTACGTATTCTTATTATTATTATTATTATAACGAAACGCTAATTTGCCATTAAACCATACAGTAAAAAGTTGGGATATTCGGCACATTGATTCGGTTCAGTCATATCTTTAATTTATCAAAGTTTCAAGTCTGCACTTTGAGTGCTCTAGCGCCACCAACATTTCAAATTTTTTATTACATCTATGCACATAACGTTTGAATGGTACACCACATTTTGAACATTAAGGTATATTTGGAATCCTCACAAATGTTATTGCTTTTCGGAGCCATATTCAAAACCCATCGCCCGTCGTGACCAATCAAGTTTGGCGGCGAAGCCGCCAAACAGGAATTGAAGTGATCTCAGCAAGGCTTTCGCGTATCAACACCAAACTCAGTACAGGGTCTCAGGACTCAATTAGGAGGAGGCTAAATAAATTTGATGACTTTTGACCTATAGGTGGCGCTATAATTACCAAAATTACGTTTTGGCCTGTAACGAGTCATGTGTTTGGAATTAAAGCATATTAGTGATATCTGTTAATACCTTGAGAGGTCCTTAGGCCGAAACATGCCAACATGTGACGTCAACATAATTCATTCGACCGCCATATTGGATGTCATCAAAAACACTTAAAAGGCACCAAAGGTCAGAAAGTTTCTCCGATTTTCACGAAACTTGACGCAGATGATCGTCAGACCATGACTCATAAACGCATTGCTTTTTGGAGACATATTCAAAACCGGTTGCCTGTGACGACCAATCAAGTTTGGCGGCGAAGCCGCCTAACAGGAAGCGAAGTAATATCTCAGTAAAGCTTTAACGTATCAACACCAAACTCAGTAGAGGGCCTCAGGACCCAATTAGGAGGAGGCTCAATACATTTGATGACTTTTGACCTATAGGTGGCGCTATAATTACCAAAATTACGTTTTGGCCTGTAACGAGTCATGTGTTTGGAATTAAAGCATATTAGTGATATCTGTTAATACCTTGAGAGGTCCTTAGGCCGAAACATGCCAACATGTGACGTCAACATAATTCATTCGACCGCCATATTGGATGTCATCAAAAACACTTAAAAGGCATCAAAGGTCACAAAGTTCCTCCGATTTTCACGAAACTTGACGCAGATGATCGTCAGACCATGACTCATAAACGCATTGCTTTTTGGAGACATATTCAAAACCGGTTGCCTGTGACGACCAATCACGTTTGGCGGCAAAGCCGCCAAACAGGAAGTGAAGTGATCTCAGCAAGGCTTTTGCGTATCAACACCAAACTCAGTAGAGGGCCTCAGGACCCAATTAGGAGGAGGCTCAATACATTTGATGACTTTTGACCTATAGGTGGCGCTATAATCACATGAAGTGGGCTCATATTTCAGCAATGCTTTCACATATTGAAACCAAACTTAGTATATGGACTTGGGACCTCATCCTGAGGACAGACAATAATTTTAGCAACCTTTGACCACTAGGGGTGCTATAATTTGCAACACTTTCTCGTATTAACACCAAACTTGGTATATGGACTCGTGACTACAACCTGAGGACGCACAATAAATGTGGTGACTTTTGACCACTAGGGGTGCTATAATTATCAACACTTTCTCGTATCGACACCAAACTTGGTATGTGGACTCGTGACTACAACCTGACTATGCACAATACATTTGGTGATGTTTGAGGTATGCATATGTATGGGGGGTTATTGGGGTGTGTGGGAGAGGAAGTTTATCTTTGTATATGTGTGTGTGTGGGACGGGTGGTTAATTGGGTGTGTGTATAATGTAGCAACATTGGGTTGCCATGACAACTCCTGCTCAACTGCTTGGCCCCCACATTGCTGCTTGCAGCTATATTTGGGGGCCAAGCAGCGAAGCTGCGCGGCAACCCATAGTGATTCTACGTATTCTTATTATTATTATTATTATTATTATAACGAAACGCTCATTTGCCATTCAACCGTACAGTAAAAAGTTGAGAAATTCGGCACATTGATTCGGTTCAGTCATATCTTTAATTTATCAAAGTTTCAAGTCTGCACTTTGAGTGCTCTAGCGCCACCAACATTTCAAATTTTTTATTACATCTATGCACATAACGTTTGAACGGTACACCACATTTTGAACATTAAGGTATATTTGGAATCCTTGGATGAGACCGAACTCAACGCAGATGTCAATTTATGGGGTAAACGTAATTGATCAGGCTGCCATATTGGATTTAATCAAAAACACCTAAAAGGCATCAAAGTTCGCAAAGTTTGTCCGATTTTCACGAAACTTGACGCAGATGATCTTCAGACTATGACTCACAAATGTTATTGCTTTTCGGAGCCATATTCAAAACCCATCGCCCGTCGTGACCAATCAAGTTTGGCGGCGAAGCCGCCAAACAGGAATTGAAGTGATCTCAGCAAGGCTTTCGCGTATCAACACCAAACTCAGTACAGGGTCTCAGGACCCAATTAGGAGGAGGCTCAATAAATTTGGTGACTTTTGACCTATAGGTGGCGCTATAATTACCAAAATTACGTTTTAGCCTTTAACGGGTCATGTGTTTGGAATTAAAGCATATTAGTGATATCTGTTAATACCTTGAGAGGTCCTTAGGCCGCCACATGCCAACATGTGACGTCAACATAAATGATCCAACCGCCATATTGGATGTCATCAAAAACACTTAAAAGGCATCAAAGGTCACAAAGTTTCTCAGATTTTCACGAAACTTGACGCAGATGATCGTCAGACCATGTCTCATAAATGCATTGCTTTCTGGAACCATATTCAAAACCTGTTGCCCGTGACAACCAATCAAGTTTGGCGGCGAAGCCGCCAAACAGGAAGTGAAGTGATATCTCAGCAATGCTTTCACATATCAAAACCAAACTAGGTATATAGGTTCAGGACTCAATCAGGAGGACACTCAAGAAATGTGGTAAATTTTGACCACTATGTGGCGCTATATTCACAGGAAGTGGGCTCATATTTCTGCAATGCTTTCACGTATCGAAACCAAACTTGGCTCATTGACTCGGGACCACATCCTGAGGACATACAATAATTTTAGCGACCTTTGACCACTAGGGGTGCTATAATTTGCAACACTTTCTCGTATCAACACCAAACTTGGTATATGGACTCGTGACTACAACCTGAGGACGCACAATAAATGTGGTGACTTTTGACCACTAGGGGTGCTATAATTATCAACACTTTCTCGTATCGACACCAAACTTGGTATGTGGACTCGTGACTACAACCTGACTATGCACAATACATTTGGTGATGTTTGAGGTATGCATATGTATGGGGGGTTATTGGGGTGTGTGGGAGAGGAAGTTTATCTTTGTATATGTGTGTGTGTGGGACGGGTGGTTAATTGGGTGTGTGTATAATGTAGCAACATTGGGTTGCCATGACAACTCCTGCTCAACTGCTTGGCCCCCACATTGCTGCTTGCAGCTATATTTATTATTATTATTATTATAACGAAACGCTCATTTGCCATTCAACCGTACAGTAAAAAGTTGAGAAATTCGGCACATTGATTCGGTTCAGTCAAATCTTTAATTTATCAAAGTTTCAAGTCTGCACTTTGAGTGCTCTAGCGCCACCAACATTTCAAATTTTTTATTACATCTATGCACATAACGTTTGAACGGTACACCACATTTTGAACATTAAGGTATATTTGGAATCCTTGGATGAGACCGAACTCAACGCAGATGTGAATTTATGAGGTAAACGTAATTGATCAGGCTGCCATATTGGATTTAATCAAAAACACCTAAAAGGCATCAAAGTTCGCAAAGTTTGTCCGATTTTCACGAAACTTGACGCAGATGATCTTCAGACTATGACTCACAAATGTTATTGCTTTTCGGAGCCATATTCAAAACCCATCGCCCGTCGTGACCAATCAAGTTTGGCGGCGAAGCCGCCAAACAGGAATTGAAGTGATCTCAGCAAGGCTTTCGCGTATCAACACCAAACTCAGTACAGGGTCTCAGGACTCAATTAGGAGGAGGCTAAATAAATTTGATGACTTTTGACCTATAGGTGGCGCTATAATTACCAAAATTACGTTTTGGCCTGTAACGAGTCATGTGTTTGGAATTAAAGCATATTAGTGATATCTGTTAATACCTTGAGAGGTCCTTAGGCCGAAACATGCCAACATCTGACGTCAACATAATTCATTCGACCGCCATATTGGATGTCATCAAAAACACTTAAAAGGCACCAAAGGTCAGAAAGTTTCTCCGATTTTCACGAAACTTGACGCAGATGATCGTCAGACCATGACTCATAAACGCATTGCTTTTTGGAGACATATTCAAAACCGGTTGCCTGTGACGACCAATCAAGTTTGGCGGCGAAGCCGCCTAACAGGAAGCGAAGTAATATCTCAGTAAAGCTTTAACGTATCAACACCAAACTCAGTAGAGGGCCTCAGGACCCAATTAGGAGGAGGCTCAATACATTTGATGACTTTTGACCTATAGGTGGCGCTATAATTACCAAAATTACGTTTTGGCCTGTAACGAGTCATGTGTTTGGAATTAAAGCATATTAGTGATATCTGTTAATACCTTGAGAGGTCCTTAGGCCGAAACATGCCAACATGTGACGTCAACATAATTCATTCGACCGCCATATTGGATGTCATCAAAAACACTTAAAAGGCATCAAAGGTCACAAAGTTCCTCCGATTTTCACGAAACTTGACGCAGATGATCGTCAGACCATGACTCATAAACGCATTGCTTTTTGGAGACATATTCAAAACCGGTTGCCTGTGACGACCAATCACGTTTGGCGGCAAAGCCGCCAAACAGGAAGTGAAGTGATCTCAGCAAGGCTTTTGCGTATCAACACCAAACTCAGTAGAGGGCCTCAGGACCCAATTAGGAGGAGGCTCAATACATTTGATGACTTTTGACCTATAGGTGGCGCTATAATCACATGAAGTGGGCTCATATTTCAGCAATGCTTTCACATATTGAAACCAAACTTAGTATATGGACTTGGGACCTCATCCTGAGGACAGACAATAATTTTAGCAACCTTTGACCACTAGGGGTGCTATAATTTGCAACACTTTCTCGTATTAACACCAAACTTGGTATATGGACTCGTGACTACAACCTGAGGACGCACAATAAATGTGGTGACTTTTGACCACTAGGGGTGCTATAATTATCAACACTTTCTCGTATCGACACCAAACTTGGTATGTGGACTCGTGACTACAACCTGACTATGCACAATACATTTGGTGATGTTTGAGGTATGCATATGTATGGGGGGTTATTGGGGTGTGTGGGAGAGGAAGTTTATCTTTGTATATGTGTGTGTGTGGGACGGGTGGTTAATTGGGTGTGTGTATAATGTAGCAACATTGGGTTGCCATGACAACTCCTGCTCAACTGCTTGGCCCCCACATTGCTGCTTGCAGCTATATTTGGGGGCCAAGCAGCGAAGCTGCGCGGCAACCCATAGTGATTCTACGTATTCTTATTATTATTATTATTATTATTATAACGAAACGCTCATTTGCCATTCAACCGTACAGTAAAAAGTTGAGAAATTCGGCACATTGATTCGGTTCAGTCATATCTTTAATTTATCAAAGTTTCAAGTCTGCACTTTGAGTGCTCTAGCGCCACCAACATTTCAAATTTTTTATTACATCTATGCACATAACGTTTGAACGGTACACCACATTTTGAACATTAAGGTATATTTGGAATCCTTGGATGAGACCGAACTCAACGCAGATGTCAATTTATGGGGTAAACGTAATTGATCAGGCTGCCATATTGGATTTAATCAAAAACACCTAAAAGGCATCAAAGTTCGCAAAGTTTGTCCGATTTTCACGAAACTTGACGCAGATGATCTTCAGACTATGACTCACAAATGTTATTGCTTTTCGGAGCCATATTCAAAACCCATCGCCCGTCGTGACCAATCAAGTTTGGCGGCGAAGCCGCCAAACAGGAATTGAAGTGATCTCAGCAAGGCTTTCGCGTATCAACACCAAACTCAGTACAGGGTCTCAGGACCCAATTAGGAGGAGGCTCAATAAATTTGGTGACTTTTGACCTATAGGTGGCGCTATAATTACCAAAATTACGTTTTAGCCTTTAACGGGTCATGTGTTTGGAATTAAAGCATATTAGTGATATCTGTTAATACCTTGAGAGGTCCTTAGGCCGCCACATGCCAACATGTGACGTCAACATAAATGATCCAACCGCCATATTGGATGTCATCAAAAACACTTAAAAGGCATCAAAGGTCACAAAGTTTCTCCGATTTTCACGAAACTTGACGCAGATGATCGTCAGACCATGTCTCATAAATGCATTGCTTTCTGGAACCATATTCAAAACCTGTTGCCCGTGACAACCAATCAAGTTTGGCGGCGAAGCCGCCAAACAGGAAGTGAAGTGATATCTCAGCAATGCTTTCACATATCAAAACCAAACTAGGTATATAGGTTCAGGACTCAATCAGGAGGACACTCAAGAAATGTGGTAAATTTTGACCACTATGTGGCGCTATATTCACAGGAAGTGGGCTCATATTTCTGCAATGCTTTCACGTATCGAAACCAAACTTGGCTCATTGACTCGGGACCACATCCTGAGGACATACAATAATTTTAGCGACCTTTGACCACTAGGGGTGCTATAATTTGCAACACTTTCTCGTATCAACACCAAACTTGGTATATGGACTCGTGACTACAACCTGAGGACGCACAATAAATGTGGTGACTTTTGACCACTAGGGGTGCTATAATTATCAACACTTTCTCGTATCGACACCAAACTTGGTATGTGGACTCGTGACTACAACCTGACTATGCACAATACATTTGGTGATGTTTGAGGTATGCATATGTATGGGGGGTTATTGGGGTGTGTGGGAGAGGAAGTTTATCTTTGTATATGTGTGTGTGTGGGACGGGTGGTTAATTGGGTGTGTGTATAATGTAGCAACATTGGGTTGCCATGACAACTCCTGCTCAACTGCTTGGCCCCCACATTGCTGCTTGCAGCTATATTTGGGGGCCAAGCAGCGAAGCTGCGCGGCAACCCATAGTGATTCTACCTTTTCTTATTATTATTACACATCTTTCCGCTGCCATTGAAGTCTATGGCAGCCCATAGAACCGTACAGTAAAAAGTTGTGAAATTTGGCACATTGATTCGGGACAGTATAAAAATGAGTTTGAGCTAGTTTTATGCCTGAACCACAGACAGTCTAGCGCCACCAATGTGTCAAAGTTGACATTGCATCCATGCAATTAACTTTTGAACCGTATGCCCGATTTTGAATGTCGTAACATATTTGGAAGCCTTGGATGAGGCTGAACTCAACGCACCCAATGACGTCAATTTCCGCCATGTTGGATCTTCCGCCATATTGTATTTCATCAAAAACACTTAAAAGTCATGAAAGTTCGCAAAGTTTGTCCGATTTTCACGAAACTTGACGCAGATGATCTACAGACCATGACTCATAAATGCATTGCTTTTTGGAACAATATTCAAAACCCGTTGCCTGTGACGACCAATCAAGTTTGGCGGCGAAGCCGCCAAACAGGAAGTGAAGTAATATCTCAGCAATACTTTCACGTATCAAAATCAAACTCAGTATAGGGTATCAAGACCCAATTAGGAGGAGGCTCAATAAATTTGGTGACTTTTGACCTATAGGTGGCGCTATAATTACCAAAATTACGTTTTAGCCTGTAACGGGTCATGTGTTTGGAATTAAAGCATATTAGTGATATCTGTTAATACCTTGAGAGGTCCTTAGGCCGCCATATGCCAACATGTGATGTCAACATAAATGATCCAACCGCCATATTGGATGTCATCAAAAACACTTAAAAGGCATCAAAGGTCACAAAGTTTGTCCGATTTTCACGAAACTTGACGCAGATGATCGTCAGACCATGACTCATAAACGCATTGCTTTTTAGAGACATATTCAAAACCGGTTGCCTGTGACGACCAATCACGTTTGGCGGCGAAGCCGCCAAACAGGAAGTGAAGTGATCTCAGCAAGGCTTTCGCGTATCAACACCAAACTCAGTACAGGGTCTCAGGACCCAATTAGGAGGAGGCTCAATAAATTTGATGACTTTTGACATATAGTTGGCGCTATAATCACAAGAAGTGGGCTCATATTTCAGCAATGCTTTCACATATTGAAACCAAACTTAGTATATGGACTTGGGACCTCATCCTGAGGACAGACATTAATTTTAGCAACCTTTGACCAGTAGGGGTGCTATAATTTGCAAAACTTTCTCGTATCAACACCAAACTTGGTATGTGGACTCGTGACTACAACCTGAGGATGCACAATACATTTGGTGACTTTTGACCACTAGGGGTGCTATAAATATCAACACTTTCTCGTATAGACACCAAACTTGGTATGTGGACTTGTGACCACATCCTGAGGATGCACAATCAATTTTGCGACCTTTGACCACTAGGGGTGCTATAATTTGTGACACTTTCTCGTATCGACGCCAAACTTGGTATGTGGACTTGTGACCACATCCTGAGGATGCACAATCAATTTTGCGACCTTTGACCACTAGGGGTGCTATAATTTGCGACACTTTCTCGTATCGACACCAAACTTGGTACAAGGACTCGGGACCACATCCTGAAGATGCTCAATTTATTTAGTGACATTTGACCACTAGATGCACTATAATTATCAACACTTTCTCGTTTCGACACCAAACTTGGTATGTGGACTTGTGACTACAACCTGAGGACGCACAATAAATTTGGTGATGTTTGAGGCATGCGTATGTTTGGGGGGCTATTGGGGTGTGTGGGAGAGGAGGTTTATCTGTGTATATGTGTGTGTGTGGGATGGGGGGTTAATTGGGTGTGTGTATAATGTAACAACATTGGGTTGCCATGACAACTCCTGCTCAACTGCTTGGCCCCCACATTGCTGCTTGCAGCTATATTTATTATTATTATTATTATTATTATAACGAAACGCTCATTTGCCATTCAACCGTACAGTAAAAAGTTGAGAAATTCGGCACATTGATTCGGTTCAGTCATATCTTTAATTTATCAAAGTTTCAAGTCTGCACTTTGAGTGCTCTAGCGCCACCAACATTTCAAATTTTTTATTACATCTATGCACATAACGTTTGAACGGTACACCACATTTTGAACATTAAGGTATATTTGGAATCCTTGGATGAGACCGAACTCAACGCAGATGTGAATTTATGAGGTAAACGTAATTGATCAGGCTGCCATATTGGATTTAATCAAAAACACCTAAAAGGCATCAAAGTTCGCAAAGTTTGTCCGATTTTCACGAAACTTGACGCAGATGATCTTCAGACTATGACTCACAAATGTTATTGCTTTTCGGAGCCATATTCAAAACCCATCGCCCGTCGTGACCAATCAAGTTTGGCGGCGAAGCCGCCAAACAGGAATTGAAGTGATCTCAGCAAGGCTTTCGCGTATCAACACCAAACTCAGTACAGGGTCTCAGGACTCAATTAGGAGGAGGCTAAATAAATTTGATGACTTTTGACCTATAGGTGGCGCTATAATTACCAAAATTACGTTTTGGCCTGTAACGAGTCATGTGTTTGGAATTAAAGCATATTAGTGATATCTGTTAATACCTTGAGAGGTCCTTAGGCCGAAACATGCCAACATGTGACGTCAACATAATTCATTCGACCGCCATATTGGATGTCATCAAAAACACTTAAAAGGCACCAAAGGTCAGAAAGTTTCTCCGATTTTCACGAAACTTGACGCAGATGATCGTCAGACCATGACTCATAAACGCATTGCTTTTTGGAGACATATTCAAAACCGGTTGCCTGTGACGACCAATCAAGTTTGGCGGCGAAGCCGCCTAACAGGAAGCGAAGTAATATCTCAGTAAAGCTTTAACGTATCAACACCAAACTCAGTAGAGGGCCTCAGGACCCAATTAGGAGGAGGCTCAATACATTTGATGACTTTTGACCTATAGGTGGCGCTATAATTACCAAAATTACGTTTTGGCCTGTAACGAGTCATGTGTTTGGAATTAAAGCATATTAGTGATATCTGTTAATACCTTGAGAGGTCCTTAGGCCGAAACATGCCAACATGTGACGTCAACATAATTCATTCGACCGCCATATTGGATGTCATCAAAAACACTTAAAAGGCATCAAAGGTCACAAAGTTCCTCCGATTTTCACGAAACTTGACGCAGATGATCGTCAGACCATGACTCATAAACGCATTGCTTTTTGGAGACATATTCAAAACCGGTTGCCTGTGACGACCAATCACGTTTGGCGGCAAAGCCGCCAAACAGGAAGTGAAGTGATCTCAGCAAGGCTTTTGCGTATCAACACCAAACTCAGTAGAGGGCCTCAGGACCCAATTAGGAGGAGGCTCAATACATTTGATGACTTTTGACCTATAGGTGGCGCTATAATCACATGAAGTGGGCTCATATTTCAGCAATGCTTTCACATATTGAAACCAAACTTAGTATATGGACTTGGGACCTCATCCTGAGGACAGACAATAATTTTAGCAACCTTTGACCACTAGGGGTGCTATAATTTGCAACACTTTCTCGTATTAACACCAAACTTGGTATATGGACTCGTGACTACAACCTGAGGACGCACAATAAATGTGGTGACTTTTGACCACTAGGGGTGCTATAATTATCAACACTTTCTCGTATCGACACCAAACTTGGTATGTGGACTCGTGACTACAACCTGACTATGCACAATACATTTGGTGATGTTTGAGGTATGCATATGTATGGGGGGTTATTGGGGTGTGTGGGAGAGGAAGTTTATCTTTGTATATGTGTGTGTGTGGGACGGGTGGTTAATTGGGTGTGTGTATAATGTAGCAACATTGGGTTGCCATGACAACTCCTGCTCAACTGCTTGGCCCCCACATTGCTGCTTGCAGCTATATTTACACATCTTTCCGCTGTCATTGAAGTCTATGGCAGCCCATAGAACCGTACAGTAAAAAGTTGTGAAATTTGGCACATTGATTCGGGACAGTATAAAAATTAATTTGAGCAAGTTTTATGCCTGAACCACAGAGAGTCTAGCGCCACCAATGGGTCAAAGTTGACATTGCATCCATGCAATTAACTTTTGAACCGTATGCCCGATTTTGAATATCGCAATATCTTTGGAAGTCTTGGATGAGGCCGAACTCAACGCACCCCATGACGTCAATTTCCGCCATGTTGGATCTTCCGCCATATTGTATTTCATCAAAAACACTTAAAAGGCATCAAAGGTCAGAAAGTTTCTCCGATTTTCACGAAACTTGACGCAGATGATCGTCAGACCATGACTCATAAACGCATTGCTTTTTGGAGACATATTCAAAACCGGTTGCCTGAGACGACCAATCAAGTTTGGCGGCGAAGCCGCCAAACAGGAAGCGAAGTAATATCTCAGTAAAGCTTTAACGTATCAAAACCAAACTCAGTACATGGGGTCAGGACCCAATAAGGAGAAGGCTCAATAAATTTGATGACTTTTGACCTATAGGTGGCGCTATAATAAGCAAAATTACATTTTGGCCTGTAACGGGTGATGTGTTTGGAATTAAAACTTACTATTGGTGTCTGTTAATGTTAATGTTAATATACTAGTGATGTCTCTGGGAGGTCCTAAGGCTGACAGATGTGATTTTGTGATGTCAACATAATTGATCTGGCCGCCATATTGGATTTAATCAAAATCACTTAAAAGGCATCAAAGGTCACAAAGTTCATCCGATTTTCATGAAACTTGGTTCAGATGATCTTCAGACCATGACTCACAAACGCATTGCTTTTTGGACCCATATTCAAAACCCATCGCCCGTCTTGACCAATCAAGTTTGGCGGCGAAGCCGCCAAACAGGAAGTGAAGTGATCTCAGCAAGGCTTTTGCGTATCAACACCAAACTCAGTACAGGGTCTCAGGACCCAATTAGGAGGAGGCTCAATAAATTTGATGACTTTTGACCTATAGGTGGCGCTATAATCACAAGAAGTGGGCTCATATTTCAGCAATGCTTTCACATATTGAAACCAAACTTAGTATATGGACTTGGGACCTCATCCTGAGGACAGACAATAATTTTAGCAACGTTTGACCACTAGGGGTGCTATAATTTGCAACACTTTCTCGTATCGACACCAAACTTGGTACCTGGACTCGGGACCACATCCTGAATAAGGACAATACATTTAGTGACCTTTGACCACTAGGGGCGCTATAATTAGAAAAACTTTATCGTATCGACACCAAACTTGGTACATGGACTCGGGAACACATCCTGAAGACGCACAATATATTTAATGAGCTTTGACCACTAGGGGTGCTACAATTATCAACACTTTCTTGTATCGACACCAAACTTGGTATGTGGACTTGTGACTACAACCTGACTACGCACAATAAATTTGGTGATGTTTGAGGTATGCATATGTGTGGGGGGTTATTGGGGTGTGTGGGGGAAGAAGTTTATCTGTGTATATGTGTGTGTGTGGGACAGGGGGGGTTAATTGGGTGTGTGTATAATGTAGCAACATTGGGTTGCCATGACAACTCCTGCTCAACTGCTTGGCCCCCTCATTGCTGCTTGCAGCTATATTTGGGGGCCAAGCAGCGAAGCTGCGCGGCAACCCATAGTGATTCTACCTTTTCTTATTATTGGGGGCCAAGCAGCGAAGCTGCGAAGGCACCCATTGTGTTTCTATGATTTCTTATTATTATTATTATTAAACATCTTTCCTCTGCCATTGGAGTCTATGGCAGCCCATAGAACCGTCTGGTAAAAAGTTGTGAAATTTGGCACACTGATTGGGGACAGTCCCATGATTAATTTCACCAAGTTTCATGTTGGCACCTTGACCACTCTAGCGCCACCAACAGGCCAAAGTTGGACTTGCGTTCACGCACGTAACTTTTGACCCGTATGCCCGATTGTCACAAATGAGGTATCGTTGGAATCCTTGGACCAAGCCGAGTTCAACGCACCCTATGACGTCATTTTCCGCCATGATGGATTTTCCGCCATTTTGGATTTCATCAAAATCACTTAAAATGTATCAGGGGTCACATATTTTGTCCAATCGACACCAAACTTCACAGATATCATCTACAGACCATGCCTCATTAATGCATTGCTTTTTATCTCCGGAACTAAAACCGTTCGCGCGTAACAGCCAATCGAAATTTGTGGCGAAGCCGCCAAACAGGAAGTGAGCTCATATCTCAGCAACGCATTCACCTATCATAACCAAACTTAGTCCATGGACTCAGGACCCAATCAGGGGGACGCTCAAGAAATCTGGTGACCTTTGACCTCTAGGGGGCGCTGTAATTAAGAAACATGCCTTTTGGCCTGTAGCTGCAGTTGTGGTTAGAATTAGAACGCACTAGTGGTGTCTGGTAATACTGTTGAAAGTCCTTAGGCCGACCCAAGCCAACTTGTGATGTCATCGTAATTGATTCGGCCGCCATATTGGATTTAATCAAAAACACGTACAAATTTTCGCAGGTCACAAATTTCAGCTGATCCTCACCAAAATTGGCAGAGACCATCTTCAGACCATGCCTTATCAGTGTATTTTTTTCTGGAACAATTGAGAGAAGCGTTCGCCTGTAACAGCCAATCGAATCTTGCGGCGAAGCCGCCAAACAGGAAGTGATTTCATATCTCAGCAACGCTTTCATGTATCAAAACCAAACTTAGTACATGTACCTGCGACCCCATCGGGAGGAAGCTCAAGAAATTTGGTGATATTTGACCACTAGGGGGCTCCGTAATTGACAAAAATGCATTTTGGCCAGTAGTTGCTGATGCACATTATTTTGCAATGGAAGTCAATGGCAGCCCATAGAACCGTCTGGTAAAAAGTTATACAATTTTGCACACTAATTGGGGACAGTCCAATAATTAATTTCGCCAAGTTTCATGCCGGCACCTCAAGCACTCTAGCGCCACCAACAGGCCAAAGTTGGACTTGTGTTCACGGACGTAACTTTTGACCTGTTGACCCGAATGGCAAAATGTGGTATCATTGGAATCCTTGGGCCAAGCCGAGTTCAACACACCCCACTCATGACCCCATCAGGTGAATGCCGAAGAAATTGTGTGACCTTTGACCTCTAGGGTCACTGCAATGAGCAAAAATGCATTTTGCCTTGTAACTTTTGACGTGCTAGACGTGAAACTTGCTTTGACATCTTATGGCCATACGTCTGATTGCAGCATTGAGCTAACAGCATTTCGTTGCCATGGTTACTCCGGCCTATCTGCTTGGCCCCCTCATTGCTGCTTGCAGCTATATTTATTATTATTATTACACATCTTTCCGCTGCCATTGAAGTCTATGGCAGCCCATAGAACCGTACAGTAAAAAGTTGTGAAATTTGGCACATTGATTCGGGACAGTATAAAAATGAGTTTGAGCTAGTTTTATGCCTGAACCACAGACAGTCTAGCGCCACCAATGTGTCAAAGTTGACATTGCATCCATGCAATTAACTTTTGAACCGTATGCCCGATTTTGAATGTCGTAACATATTTGGAAGCCTTGGATGAGGCTGAACTCAACGCACCCAATGACGTCAATTTCCGCCATGTTGGATCTTCCGCCATATTGTATTTCATCAAAAACACTTAAAAGTCATGAAAGTTCGCAAAGTTTGTCCGATTTTCACGAAACTTGACGCAGATGATCTACAGACCATGACTCATAAATGCATTGCTTTTTGGAACAATATTCAAAACCCGTTGCCTGTGACGACCAATCAAGTTTGGCGGCGAAGCCGCCAAACAGGAAGTGAAGTAATATCTCAGCAATACTTTCACGTATCAAAATCAAACTCAGTATAGGGTATCAAGACCCAATTAGGAGGAGGCTCAATAAATTTGGTGACTTTTGACCTATAGGTGGCGCTATAATTACCAAAATTACGTTTTAGCCTGTAACGGGTCATGTGTTTGGAATTAAAGCATATTAGTGATATCTGTTAATACCTTGAGAGGTCCTTAGGCCGAAACATGCCAACATGTGACGTCAACATAATTTATTCGACCGCCATATTGGATGTCATCAAAAACACTTAAAAGGCATCAAAGGTCAGAAAGTTTCTCCGATTTTCACGAAACTTGACGCAGATGATCGTCAGACCATGACTCATAAACGCATTGCTTTTTGGAGACATATTCAAAACCGGTTGCCTGAGACGACCAATCAAGTTTGGCGGCGAAGCCGCCAAACAGGAAGTGAAGTAATATCTCAGCAATACTTTCACGTATCAAAATCAAACTCAGTATAGGGTATCAAGACCCAATTAGGAGGAGGCTCAATAAATTTGGTGACTTTTGACCTATAGGTGGCGCTATAATTACCAAAATTACGTTTTAGCCTGTAACGGGTCATGTGTTTGGAATTAAAGCATATTAGTGATATCTGTTAATACCTTGAGAGGTCCTTAGGCCGAAACATGCCAACATGTGACGTCAACATAATTTATTCGACCGCCATATTGGATGTCATCAAAAACACTTAAAAGGCATCAAAGGTCAGAAAGTTTCTCCGATTTTCACGAAACTTGACGCAGATGATCGTCAGACCATGACTCATAAACGCATTGCTTTTTGGAGACATATTCAAAACCGGTTGCCTGAGACGACCAATCAAGTTTGGCGGCGAAGCCGCCAAACAGGAAGCGAAGTAATATCTCAGTAAAGCTTTAACGTATCAAAACCAAACTCAGTACATGGGGTCAGGACCCAATAAGGAGAAGGCTCAATAAATTTGATGACTTTTGACCTATAGGTGGCGCTATAATAAGCAAAATTACATTTTGGCCTGTAACGGGTGATGTGTTTGGAATTAAAACTTACTATTGGTGTCTGTTAATGTTAATGTTAATATACTAGTGATGTCTCTGGGAGGTCCTAAGGCTGACAGATGTGATTTTGTGATGTCAACATAATTGATCTGGCCGCCATATTGGATTTAATCAAAATCACTTAAAAGGCATCAAAGGTCACAAAGTTCATCCGATTTTCATGAAACTTGGTTCAGATGATCTTCAGACCATGACTCACAAACGCATTGCTTTTTGGACCCATATTCAAAACCCATCGCCCGTCTTGACCAATCAAGTTTGGCGGCGAAGCCGCCAAACAGGAAGTGAAGTGATCTCAGCAAGGCTTTTGCGTATCAACACCAAACTCAGTACAGGGTCTCAGGACCCAATTAGGAGGAGGCTCAATAAATTTGATGACTTTTGACCTATAGGTGGCGCTATAATCACAAGAAGTGGGCTCATATTTCAGCAATGCTTTCACATATTGAAACCAAACTTAGTATATGGACTTGGGACCTCATCCTGAGGACAGACAATAATTTTAGCAACGTTTGACCACTAGGGGTGCTATAATTTGCAACACTTTCTCGTATCGACACCAAACTTGGTACCTGGACTCGGGACCACATCCTGAATAAGGACAATACATTTAGTGACCTTTGACCACTAGGGGCGCTATAATTAGAAAAACTTTATCGTATCGACACCAAACTTGGTACATGGACTCGGGAACACATCCTGAAGACGCACAATATATTTAGTGAGCTTTGACCACTAGGGGTGCTACAATTATCAACACTTTCTTGTATCGACACCAAACTTGGTATGTGGACTTGTGACTACAACCTGACTACGCACAATAAATTTGGTGATGTTTGAGGTATGCATATGTGTGGGGGGTTATTGGGGTGTGTGGGGGAAGAAGTTTATCTGTGTATATGTGTGTGTGTGGGACAGGGGGGGTTAATTGGGTGTGTGTATAATGTAGCAACATTGGGTTGCCATGACAACTCCTGCTCAACTGCTTGGCCCCCTCATTGCTGCTTGCAGCTATATTTATTATTATTCCTCTGCCATTGAAGTCAATGGCAGCCCATAGAACCGTCTGGTGAAAAGTTGTGAAATTTGGCACACCGATTTGGGACAGTCCCATGATTCATTTCACCAAGTTTCATGTTGGCACCTCAAGCGCTCTAGCGCCACCAACAGGCCAAAGTTGGACTTGCGTTCACGCACGTAACTTCTGACCCGTTGACCCAATTTTCAAAAATGAGGTATCGTTGGATTCCTTGGACCAAGCCGAGTTCAACGCACCCTATGACGTCATTTTCCGCCATGATGGATTTTCCGCCATATTGGATTTTAGTGAAAGTGAAACTAAAACTTCACAGGTCACAAATTTTGTCCGATCGTCACCAAACTTGACACACATGATCTTCAGACCAAGCCTCACAAAAGTTGTGGTGTTTTGTCTTCGGAACTATAACCGTTCGCGCATAACAGCCAATCGAAATTTGTGGCGAAGCCGCCAAACAGGAAGTGAGCTCATATCTCAGCAACCCATTGATCTATCATAACCAAACTAAGTACATGGACTCAGGACCCAATCAGGGGGATGCACAAGAAATCTGGTGACCTTTGACCTCTAGGGGGCGCTGTAATTAAGAAACATGCCTTTTGGCCTGTAGCTGCAGTTGTGCTTAGAATTAAAATGCACTAGTGGTGTCTGGTAATACTGTTGGAGGTCCTTAGGCCGACCCAAGCCAACTTGTGATGTCATCGTAATTGATTCGGCCGCCATATTGCATTTAATCAAAAACACGTACAAGCTTTCGCAGGTCACAAATTTCATCTGTTCTTCACCAAAATTGGCAGAGACAATCTTCAGACCATGCCTGATGAGTGCATTGCTTTCTGGAACAATTGACAGAAGCATTGACCTGCACCAGCCAATCGAAATTTGCGGCGAAGCCGCCAAACAGGAAGTGATTTCATATCTCAGCAACGCTTTCATGTATCAAAACCAAATTTAGTACATGTACCTCAGAGGTATCGTTGGAATCCTTGGACCAAGCAGAGTTCAACGCACCCTATGACGTCATTTTCCGCCATGATGGATTTTCCGCCATATTGGATTTTAGTGAAAGTGAAACTAAAACTTCACAGGTCACAAATTTTGTCTGATCGTCACCAAACTTGACTCACATGATCTTCAGACCAAGCCTAACAAAAGTTGTGGTGTTTTGTCTTCGGAACTATAACCGTTCGCGCGTAACAGCCAATCGAAGTTTGCGGCGAAGCCGCCAAACAGGAAGTGAGCTCATATCTCAGCAACCCATTCATCTATCATAACCAAACTTAGTACATGGACTCAGGACCCAATCGAGGGGACGCTCAAGAAATCTGGTGACCTTTGACCTCTAGGGGGCGCTTTAATTAAGAAACATGCCTTTTGGCCTGTAGCTGCAGTTGTGCTTAGAATTATAACTCACTAGTGGTGTCTGATAATACTGTTGGAGGTCCTTAGGCCGACACAAGCCAACTTGTGATGTCATCGTAATTGATTCGGCCGCCATATTGGATTTAATCAAAAACACGTACGAATTTTCGCAGGTCACAAATTTCAGCTGATCCTCACCAAAATTGGCAGACACCATCTTCAGACCATGCCTTATCAGTGTATTTTTTTCTGGAACAATTGACAGAAGCGTTCGCCTGTAACAGCCAATCGAAATTCGCGGCGAAGCCGCCAAACAGGAAGTGATTTCATATCTCAGCAACGCTTTCATGTATCAAAACCAAACTTAGTACACGTACCTGCGACCCCATCGGGAGGAAGCTCAAGAAATTTGGTGATATTTGACCTCTAGGGGGCTCCGTAATTGACAAAAATGCATTTTGGCCAGTAGTTGCTGATGCACATTATTTTGCAATGGAAGTCAATGGCAGCCCATAGAACCGTCTGGTAAAAAGTTATACAATTTTGCACACTAATTGGGGACAGTCCAATAATTCATTTCACTAAGTTTCATGCCGGCACCTTAAGCACTCTAGCGCCACCAACAGGCCAAAGTTGGACTTGTGTTCACGGACGTAACTTTTGACCTGTTGACCCGAATGGCAAAATGTGGTATCATTGGAATCCTTGGGCCAAGCCGAGTTCAACACACCCTATGACGTCAATTCTTGACCTCTATGTTTAAATCACAGCAAGTGTGATCATATCTCAGTCAATCTTTTATTTTTGATGTGAAACTGATGACAGCAAGTTCCATCTAGTTCATTCTAATGTGTGCGTGCAAGGGTGGGACGGGGTGGGATGGGCAGGGGCGGTTGCGGCGGTGGGCTGGCTGGGGAAGGGGGTGGCGACACTCAGCCCTGGTTCAGCTCCACAAAATCAGTTATGTTTTGATGTGAAACTTGACCTTGTAACTCAGCCAATCTTGGGTTGTATGGCATGGAACTTGCTGTGACTGCTTAAGGCTATATGTCTGAAGCAACGGCTTTGACTTACATGGCAAATCTGGCCTGCTGAACTGTCTGCTTGGCCCCCACATTGCTGCTTGCAGCTATATTTGGGGGCCAAGCAGCGAAGCTGCGAGGCAACCATTGTGTTTGTTAGTTTTCTTATTATTATTATTATTCCGCCATGGAAGTCTATGGCAGCCCATAGAACCGTCTGGTGAAAAGTTGTGAATTTTGGCACACTGATTGGGGACAGTCCAATAATTAATCTCACCAAGTTTCATGCCGGCACCTCCAGCGCTCTAGCGCCACCAACAGGCCAAATTTGGACTTGCGTTCACGCATGTAACTTCTGACCCGTATGGCCGATTTTCAAAAATGAGGTATCGTTGGAATCCTTGGACCAAGCCGAGTTCAACGCACTCTATGACGTCATTTTCCGCCATGATGGATTTTCCGCCATATTGGATTTTAGTGAAAGTGAAACTAAAACTTCACAGGTCACAAATTTTGTCCGATCGACACCAAACTTGACATACATGATCTTCAGACCAAGCCTCACAAAAGTTGTGGTGTTTTGTCTCCGGAACTAAAACCGTTCATCCGTAACATCCAATCGAAATTTGCGGCGAAGCCGCCAAACAGGAAGTGAGCTGATATCTCAGCAACCCATTGATCTATTATAACCAAACTAAGTACATGGACTCAGGACCCAATCAGGGGGACGCTCAAGAAATCTGGTGACCTTTGACCTCTAGGGGGCGCTGTAATTAAGAAACATGCCTTTTGGCCTGTAACTGCAGTTGTGCTTAGAATTAAAACACACTAGTGGTGTCTGGTAGTACTGTTGGAGGTCCTTAGGCCGACCCAAGCCAATTTGTGATGTCATCGTAATTGATTCGGCCGCCATATTGGATTTAATCAAAAACACGTACAAGTTTTCGCAGGTCACAAATTTCAGCGTATCCTCACCAAAATTGTCAGAGACCATCTTCAGACCATGCCTGATGAGTGCATTGCTTTCTGGAACAATTGACAAAAGCATTGGTCTGTAACAGCCTATCGAAATTTGCGGCGAAGCCGCCAAACAGGAAGTGAGCTCATATCTCAGCAATGCTTTCATGTAACAAAACCAAACTTAGTACATGTACCTCTGAGCCCATCAGTAGGACGCTCAAGAAATTTGGTGACATTTGACCTCTTGGGGGCTCCGTAATTGACAAAAATGCATTTTGGCCAGTAGTTGCTGATGCGCATTATTTTGCAATGGAAGTCAATGGCAGCCCATAGAACCGTCAGGTAAAAAGTTATACAATTTGCCACACTATTTGGGGACAGTCCAATAATTCATTTCACCAAGTTTCATGCCGGCACCTCAAACGCTCTAGCGCCACCAACAGGCCAAAGTTGGATTTGTGTTCACGGACGTAACTTTTGACCTGTTGACCCGAATGGCAAAATGAGGTATCATTGGAATCCTTGGGCCAAGCCGAGTTCAGCACACCCTATGACGTCAATTTTTGACCTCCATGTTTAAATCACAGCAAGTGTGATCATATCTCAGTCAATCTTTTATTTTTGATGTGAAACTGATGACAGCAAGTTCCATCCAGTTCATTCTAAAGCGTGCGTGCAAGGGTGGGGCGGGGTGGGATGGGCAGGGGCGGTTGCGGCGGTGGGCTGGCTGGGGGAGGGGGCGGCGACACTCAGCCCTGGTTCAGCTCCACAAAATCAGTTATGTTTTGATGTGAAACTTGACCTTGTAACTCAGCCAATCTTGGGTTGTATGGCATGGAACTTGTTGTGACTGCTTAAGGCTATATGTCTGATGCAACAGCATTGACTTACATGGCAAATCTGGCCTGCTGAACTGACTGCTTGGCCCCCACATTGCTGCTTGCAGCTATATTTGGGGGCCAAGCAGCGAAGCTGCGAAGGCACCCATTGTGTTTCTATTTGTTCTTATTATTATTATTATTATTCCGCCATTGAAGTCAATGGCAGCCCATAGAACCGTCTGGTGAAAAGTTGTGAAATTTGGCACACTGATTAGGGACAGTCCCATGATTAATGTCACCAAGTTTCATGATGGCACCTAGAGCACTCTAGCGCCACCAACAGGCCAAAGTTGGACGTGCGTTCACGCACGTAACTTTTGACCCGTATTGCCGATTGTCAAAAATGAGGTATCGTTGGAATCCTTGGACCAAGCCGAGTTCAACGCACCCTATGACGTCAATTTCCGCCATGATGGATTTTCCGCCATATTGGATTTCATCAAAAACACTAGAAAGTCCTCTCAGGTCACATATTTTGTCCGATCGACACCAAACTTCACAGATATCATTTACAGACCATGCCTCATTAATGCATTGCTTTTTGTCTTCGGAACTAAAACCGTTCGCGCGTAACAGCCAATCGAAGTTTGCGGCGAAGCCGCCAAACAGGAAGTGAGCTCATATCTCAGCAACCCATTCACCTATCATAACCAAACTTAGTACATGGACTCAGGACCCAATCAGGGGGAAGCCCAAGAAATCTGGTGACCTTTGACCTGTAGGGGGCGCTGTAATTAAGAAACATGCCTTTTGGCCTGTAGCTGCAGTTGTGCTTAGAATTAAAACGCACTAGTGGTGTCTGGTAATACTGTTGGAGGTCCTTAGGCCGACCCAAGTCAACTTGTGATGTCATCGTAATTAATTCGGCCGCTATATTGGATTTAATCAAAAACACGTACAAATTTTTGCATGTCACAAATTTCAGCGGATCCTCACCAAAATTGGCAGAGACCATCTTCAGACCATGCCTTATCAGTGCCTTGCTTTTTGGAACAATTGACAGTAGCATTCGGCTATAACAGCCAATCGAAACTTGCGGCAAAGCCGCCAAACAGGAAGTGAGCTCATATCTCAGCAACCCTTGCATGTATCAAAGCCAAACTTGGTGCATGGACTCGGGACCCAATCAGGGGGACGCTCAAGAAATCTGGTGACCTTTGACCTGTAGGGGGCGCTGTAATTAAGAAACATGCCTTTTGCCCTGTAGCTGCTGTTGTGTTTGGAATTAAAATGTACTAGTGGTGTCTGGTAATACTGTTGGAGGTCCTTAGGCCGACCCAGGCCAACTTTTGATGTCATCGTAATTGATTCGGCCGCCATGTTAGATTTAATCACAAACATCAAAAAGTTATCACAGGTCGCAAATTTCATCTGATCTTCACCAACATTGACACAGACCATCTTCAGACCATAACCTATCAATATATTGCTCTCTGGAACAATTGACAAAAGCATTCGCCCATATCAGCCAATCGAAATTGGTGGCGAAGCCGCCAAACAGGAAGTGAGCTCATATCTCAGCAACCCTGCCATGTATCATAACCAAACTTACAACATAGATTCATGACCCCATTAGGAGGACGCTCAAAAAATTTGGTGACCTTTGACCTGTAGGGGGTGCTGCAATTAGCAATATTGCATTTTGATCTGTATTTGCTGATGTGTTTTATCAATCTTTTGTTTTTTGATGTGAAACTGATGACAACATGTTCCATCCAGTTAATTCTAATGCGTGCGTGCAAGGGCAGGGCAGGGCAGGGCAGGACGGGGTGGGACGGGCAGGGGTGATTAGGTGGGGGGGGCTGGCTGGCGGAGGCGGTGGCAATACTCAGCCCTGTTTCAGCCCTACAAAATCAGTTATGTTTTGATGTGACACTTGTTGAAAGTGTTGATCGCGGGTGTCTGCTGAGTTCTATCTTGTCGCCGTGGCTACTCCGGCCCATTCTGCTTGGCCCCCTCATTGCTGCTTGCAGCTATATTTATTATTTAACATCTTTCTTCCGCCATGGGAGTCTATGGCAGCCCATAGAACCGTCTGGTGAAAAGTTGTGAAATTTGGCGCACTGATTAGGGACAGTCCCATAATTAATTTCACCAAGTTTCATGTCGGCACCTGCAGCGCTCTAGCGCCACCAACAGGCCAAAGTTGGATGTGCGTTCAAGCACGTAACTTTTGACCTGTTGACCTGATTTTGAAAAATGAGGTACCATTGGAATCCTTGGACCAGGCCGAGTTCAACGCACCCTATGACGTCATTTTCCGCCATGATGGATTTTCCGCCATTTTGGATTTTAGTGAAAGTGAAACTAATTTTTCACAGGTCACAAATTTTGTCCGATCGTCGCCAAACTTGACACACATGATCTTCAGACCAAGCCGCACAAAAGTTGTGGTGTTTTGTCTTCGGAACTTCAACCGTTCACCCGTAATATCCAATCAAAATTTGCGGCGAAGCCGCCAAACAGGAAGTGAGCTCATATCTCAGCAACCCATAAATCTATCATAACCAAACTTAGTACATGGACTCAGGACCCAATCAGGGGGACGCTCAAGAAATCTGGTGACCTTTGACCTCTAGGGGGCGCTGTAATTAAGAAACATGCTTTTTGGCCTGTAGCTGCAGTTGTGCTTAGAATTAAAACGCACTAGTGGTGTCTGGTAATACTGTTGGAGGTCCTTAGGCCGACCGAAGCCAACTTGTGATGTTATCATAATTGATTCGGCCGCCATATTGGATTTAATCAAAAACACGTACAAGTTTTCGCAGGTCACAAATTTCAGCGGATCCTCACCAAAATTGGCACAAACCATCTTCAGACCATAACCTATCAATATATTGCTCTCTATAACAATTGACAAAAGCATTCGCCCATAACAGCCAATCGAAATTGGTGGCGAAGCCGCCAAACAGGAAGTGAGCTCATATCTCAGCAACCCTGCCATGTATCATAACCAAAGTTACTACATATATTCATGACCCCATTAGGAGGACGCTTAAAACATTTGGTGACATTTGACCTGTAGGGGGTGCTGCCATTAGCAATATTGCATTTTGATGTGTAGTTGCTGATGTGTTTTATCAATCTTTTATTTTTTTTGATGTGAAACTGATGACAACATGTTCCATCCAGTTCATTCTAATGCGTGCGTGCAAGGGCAGGGCAGGGCAGGGCAGGACGGGGTGGGACGGGCTGGGGTGATTAGGTGGGGGGGGGGGGGGGCTGGCTGGCGGAGACGGTGGCAATACTCAACCCTGTTGATCCCGGGTTTCTGCTGAGTTCTATCTTGTCGCCGTGGCTACTCCGGCCTATTCTGCTTGGCCCCCTCATTGCTGCTTGCAGCTATATTTATTTAACATCTTTCTTCCGCCATTGGAGTCTATGGCAGCCCATAGAACCGTCTCGTAAAAAGTTGTGAAATTTGGCACACCGATTGGGGACAGTCCAAAAATTAATTTCACCAAGTTTTATGCCGGCACCTCGAGCACTCTAGCGCCACCAACAGGCCAAAGTTGGACGTGCATTCACGTACGTAACTTTTGACCCGTAGGGTCAATTGTCAAAAATGAGGTATCGTTGGAATCCTTGGACCAAGCCGAGTTCAACGCACCCTATGACGTCATTTTCCGCCATGATGGATTTTCCGCCATATTGGATTTTAGTGAAAGTGAAACTAAAACTTCACAGGTCACAAATTTTGTCTGATCGACACCAAACTTGACATACATGATCTTCAGACCAAGCCTCACAAAAGTTGTGGTGTTTTGTCTCCGGAACTAAAACCGTTCATCCATAATATCCAATTGAAATTTGCGGCGAAGCCGCCAAACAGGAAGTGAGCTCATATCTCAGCAACCCATTCATCTATCATAACCAAACTAAGTACATGGACTCAGGACCCAATCAAAGGGACGCTCAAGAAATCTGGTGACCTTTGACCTGTAGGGGGCGCTGTAATTAAGAAACATGCCTTTTGGCCTGTAGCTGCTGTTGTGCTTAGAATTAAAACACACTAGTGGTGTCTGGTAATACTGTTGGAAGTCCTTAGGCCGACTGAAGCCAACTTGTGATGTCATCGTAATTGATTCGGCCGCCATATCGGATTTAATCACAAACATGAATAAGTATTCGCATGTCACAAATTTCAGCTGATCCTCACAAAAATTGGCAGAGACCATCTTCAGACCATGCCTTATCACTGTATTTTTTTGTGGAACAATTGACAGAAGCGTTCGCCTGTAACAGCCAATCGAAATTTGCGGCGAAGCCGCCAAACAGGAAGTGAGCTCATATCTCAGCAATGCTTTCATGTATCAAAACCAAATTTAGTACATGGTCCCCAGGACCCACCAGGAGGACGCTCAAGAAATTTGGTGACCTTTGACCTCTAGGGGGCTCTGTAATTGGCAAAAATTTATTTTGGCCTGTAGTTGCTGCATTATTCTGCAATGGAGGTCAATGGTAGCCCATAGAACCGTCTGGTTCATCCTGATGATGCACAAATAATTTGGTGACCTTTGACCTCTATGGGGTCATTGAAATCACAGCAAGCATGATAATATTTCAATCGATCTTTTATTTTTGATGTGAAACTGATGACAGCGAGTTCCATCCAGTTAATTCTAAAGCGTGCGTGCAATAGTGGTGCGGGGTGGGACGGGCAGGGGCGATAGCGGCGGTGGGTTGGCTGGGTGAGGGGGCGGCGACACTCACCCTGGTTCAGCGACACAAAATCAGTTATGTTTTCATGTGAAACTTGACCTTGTAACTCAGCCAATCTTGGGTTGTTTGACATGGAACTTGCTGTGACTGCTTAATGCTATATGCCTGATGCCACGGCATTCAGTTGCATGGCAAATCTGGCCTGCTGAACTGCCTGCTTGGCCCCCACATTGCTGCTTGCAGCTATATTTGGGGGCCAAGCAGCGAAGCTGCGAAGGCACCCATTGTGTTTCTATTTGTTCTTATTGGGGGCCAAGCAGCGAAGCTGCGCGGCAACCCATAGTGATTCTACGTATTCTTATTATTGGGGGCCAAGCAGCGAAGCTGCGCGGCAACCCATAGTGATTCTACCTTTTCTTATTATTATTATTATTATTACACATCTTTCCGCTGCCATTGAAGTCTATGGCAGCCCATAGAACCGTACAGTAAAAAGTTGTGAAATTTGGCACATTGATTCGGGACAGTATAAAAATGAGTTTGAGCAAGTTTTATGCCTGAACCACAGACAGTCTAGCGCCACCAATGTGTCAAAGTTGACATTGCATCCATGCAATTAACTTTTGAACCGTATGCCCGATTTTGAATGTCGTAACATATTTGGAAGCCTTGGATGAGGCTGAACTCAACGCACCCAATGACGTCAATTTCCGCCATGTTGGATCTTCCGCCATATTGTATTTCATCAAAACACTTAAAAGGCATCAAAGTTCGCAAAGTTTGTCCGATTTTCACGAAACTTGACGCAGATGATCTTCAGACCATGACTCATAAATGCATTGCTTTCTGGAACCAAATTCAAAATCCCGTTGCCCGTGACGACCAATCAAGTTTGGCGGCGAAGCCGCCAAACAGGAAGTGAATAATATCTCAGCAATGCTTTCACGTATCAACACCAAACTCAGTACAGGGTCTCAGTACCCAATTAGGAGGAGGCTCAATACATTTTATGACTTTTGACCTATAGGTGGCGCTATAATTAGCAAAATTACGTTTTGGCGTGTAACGGGTCATGTGTTTAGAATTAAAGCATATTAGTGATATCTGTTAATACCTTGAGAGGTCTTTAGTCCGACACATGCCAACATGTGACGTCAACATAATTGATTCGACCGCCATATTGGATTTCACCAAAAACACTTAAAAGGCATCAAAGTTCGCAAAGTTTGTCCGATTTTCACGAAACTTGACGCAGATGATCGTCAGACCATGACTCATAAACGCATTGCTTTTTGGAGACATATTCAAAACCGGTTGCCTGTGACGACCAATCAAGTTTGGCGAAGCCGCCAAACAGGAAGTGAAGTGATATCTCAGCAAGGCTTTCGCGTATCAACACCAAACTCAGTACAGGGTCTCAGTACCCAATTAGGAGGAGGCTCAATAAATTTGATGACTTTTGACCTATAGGTGGCGCTATAATTAGCAAAATTATGTTTTAGCCTGTAACGGGTCATGTGTTTAGAATTAAAGCATATTAGTGATATCTGTTAATACCTTGAGAGGTCCTTAGGCCGAAACATGCCAACATGTGACGTCAACATAATTTATTCGACCGCCATATTGGATGTCATCAAAAACACTTAAAAGGCATCAAAGGTCAGAAAGTTTCTCCGATTTTCACGAAACTTGACGCAGATGATCGTCAGACCATGACTCATAAACGCATTGCTTTTTGGAGACATATTCAGAACCGGTTGCCTGAGACGACCAATCAAGTTTGGCGGCGAAGCCGCCAAACAGGAAGCGAAGTAATATCTCAGTAAAGCTTTAACGTATCAAAACCAAACTCAGTACATGGGGTCAGGACCCAATAAGGAGAAGGCTCAATAAATTTGATGACTTTTGACCTATAGGTGGCGCTATAATAAGCAAAATTACATTTTGGCCTGTAACGGGTGATGTGTTTGGAATTAAAACTTACTATTGGTGTCTGTTAATGTTAATGTTAATATACTAGTGATGTCTCTGGGAGGTCCTAAGGCTGACAGATGTGATTTTGTGATGTCAACATAATTGATCTGGCCGCCATATTGGATTTAATCAAAATCACTTAAAAGGCATCAAAGGTCACAAAGTTCATCCGATTTTCATGAAACTTGGTTCAGATGATCTTCAGACCATGACTCACAAACGCATTGCTTTTTGGACCCATATTCAAAACCCATCGCCCGTCTTGACCAATCAAGTTTGGCGGCGAAGCCGCCAAACAGGAAGTGAAGTGATCTCAGCAAGGCTTTTGCGTATCAACACCAAACTCAGTACAGGGTCTCAGGACCCAATTAGGAGGAGGCTCAATAAATTTGATGACTTTTGACCTATAGGTGGCGCTATAATCACAAGAAGTGGGCTCATATTTCAGCAATGCTTTCACATATTGAAACCAAACTTAGTATATGGACTTGGGACCTCATCCTGAGGACAGACAATAATTTTAGCAACGTTTGACCACTAGGGGTGCTATAATTTGCAACACTTTCTCGTATCGACACCAAACTTGGTACCTGGACTCGGGACCACATCCTGAATAAGGACAATACATTTAGTGACCTTTGACCACTAGGGGCGCTATAATTAGAAAAACTTTATCGTATCGACACCAAACTTGGTACATGGACTCGGGAACACATCCTGAAGACGCACAATATATTTAGTGAGCTTTGACCACAAGGGGTGCTACAATTATCAACACTTTCTTGTATCGACACCAAACTTGGTATGTGGACTTGTGACTACAACCTGACTACGCACAATAAATTTGGTGATGTTTGAGGTATGCATATGTGTGGGGGGTTATTGGGGTGTGTGGGGGAAGAAGTTTATCTGTGTATATGTGTGTGTGTGGGACAGGGGGGGTTAATTGGGTGTGTGTATAATGTAGCAACATTGGGTTGCCATGACAACTCCTGCTCAACTGCTTGGCCCCCTCATTGCTGCTTGCATCTATATTTATTATTATTATTATTATAACGAAACGCTCATTTGCCATTCAACCGTACAGTAAAAAGTTGAGAAATTCGGCACATTGATTCGGTTCAGTCATATCTTTAATTTATCAAAGTTTCAAGTCTGCACTTTGAGTGCTCTAGCGCCACCAACATTTCAAATTTTTTATTACATCTATGCACATAACGTTTGAACGGTACACCACATTTTGAACATTAAGGTATATTTGGAATCCTTGGATGAGACCGAACTCAACGCAGATGTGAATTTATGAGGTAAACGTAATTGATCAGGCTGCCATATTGGATTTAATCAAAAACACCTAAAAGGCATCAAAGTTCGCAAAGTTTGTCCGATTTTCACGAAACTTGACGCAGATGATCTTCAGACTATGACTCACAAATGTTATTGCTTTTCGGAGCCATATTCAAAACCCATCGCCCGTCGTGACCAATCAAGTTTGGCGGCGAAGCCGCCAAACAGGAAGTGAAGTGATCTCAGCAAGGCTTTTGCGTATCAACACCAAACTCAGTACAGGGTCTCAGGACCCAATTAGGAGGAGGCTCAATAAATTTGATGACTTTTGACCTATAGGTGGCGCTATAATCACAAGAAGTGGGCTCATATTTCAGCAATGCTTTCACATATTGAAACCAAACTTAGTATATGGACTTGGGACCTCATCCTGAGGACAGACAATAATTTTAGCAACCTTTGACCACTAGGGGTGCTATAATTTGCAACACTTTCTCGTATCAACACCAAACTTGGTATATGGACTCGTGACTACAACCTGAGGACGCACAATAAATTTGGTGACTTTTGACCACTAGGGGTGCTATAATTATCAACACTTTCTCGTATCGACACCAAACTTGGTATGTGGACTCGTGAGTACAACCTGACTATGCACAATACATTTGGTGATGTTTGAGGTGTGCATATGTATGGGGGGTTATTGGGGTGTGTGGGAGAGGAAGTTTATCTGTGTATATGTGTGTGTGTGGGACGGGTGGTTAATTGGGTGTATGTATAATGTAGCAACATTGGGTTGCCATGACAACTCCTGCTCAACTGCTTGGCCCCCACATTGCTGCTTGCAGCTATATTTATTATTATTATTCCGCCATTGAAGTCAATGGCAGCCCATAGAACCGTCTGGTGAAAAGTTGTGAAATTTGGCACACTGATTAGGGACAGTCCCATGATTAATGTCACCAAGTTTCATGATGGCACCTCAAGCACTCTAGCGCCACCAACAGGCCAAAGTTGGACTTGCGTTCACACACGTAACTTTTGACCCGTATGGCCGATTGTCAAAAATTAGGTATCGTTGGAATCCTTGGACCAAGCCGAGTTCAACGCACCCTATGACGTCATTTTCCGCCATGATGGATTTTCCGCCATTTTGGATTTCATCAAAAACACTTAAAAGTCTTCACAGGTCACAAATTTTGTCTGATCGACACCAAACCTGACACACTTGATCTTCACATCAAGCCGCACAAAAGATATCCCTTTTCGTCTTCGGAACTCAAACCGTTTGCCCGTAACAGCCAATTGAAATATGCGGCGAAGCCGCCAAACAGGAAGTGAGCTCATATCTCAGTAACCCATTCATCTATCATAACCAAACTTAGTGCATAGACTCAGGACCCAATCAGGGGGATGCTCAAGAAATCGGGTGACCTTTGACCTCTAGGGGGCGCTGTAATTAAGAAACATGCCTTTTGGCCTGTAGCTGCAGTTGTGGTTAGAATTAAAACGCGCTAGTGGTGTCTGGTAATACTGTTGGAGGTCCTTAGGCCGACCCAAGACAGCTTGTGATGTCATCGTAATTGATTCGGCCGCCATATTGGATTTAATCAAAAACACGTACAAGTTTTCGCAGGTCACAAATTTCAGCGGATCCTCACCAAAATTGGCAGAGACCATCTTCAGACCATGCCTTATCAGTGCCTTGCTTCCTGGAACAATTGACAGAAGCATCCGGCTGTAACAGCCACTCGAAATTTGCGGCGAAGCCGCCAAACAGGAAGTGAGCTCATATCTCAGCAACCTTTGCATGTATCAAAGCCAAACTGGGTGCATGGACTCAGGACCCAATCAGGGGGACACTAAATAAATCTGGTGACCTTTGACCTCTAGGGGGCGCTGTAATTAAGAAACATGCCTTTTGGCCTGTAGCTGCTGTTGTGTTTGGAATTAAAATGTACTAGTGGTGTCTGGTAATACTGTTGGAGGTCCTTAGGCCGACCCAGGCCAAGAAAAGCATTCGCCCGTAACAGCCAATCGAAATTGGTGGCGAAGCCGCCAAACAGGAAGTGAGCTCATATCTCAGCAACCCTGCCATGTATCTTAACCAAACTTACTACATATATTCATGACCCCATTAGGAGGACGCTCATAAAATTTGGTGACCTTTGACCTGTAGGGGGTGCTGCAATTAGCAATATTGCATTTTGATGTGTAGTTGCTGAGGTGTTTTATCAATCTTTTATTTTTTGATATGAAACTGATGACAACATGTCCCATCCAGTTAATTCTAATGGGTGCGTGCAAGGGCAGGGCAGGGCAGGGCAGGGCAGGGCAGGACGGGGTCGGACGGGGTGGGGTGATTAGGTGGGGGGGGCTGGCTGGCGGAGGCGGTGGCAATACTCAGCCCTATTTCAGCCCTGTTGATCCCGGGTGTCTGCTGAGTTCTATCTTGTCGCCGTGGCTACTCCGGCCTATTCTGCTTGGCCCCCTCATTGCTGCTTGCAGCTATATTTGGGGGCCAAGCAGCGAAGCTGCGAAGGCACCCATTGTGTTTCTATCTTTTCTTATTGGGGGCCAAGCAGCGAAGCTGCGCGGCAACCCATAGTGATTCTACGTATTCTTATTATTATTGGGGGCCAAGCAGCGAAGCTGCGCGGCAACCCATAGTGATTCTACGTATTCTTATTATTATTATTATTATTATTATAACGAAACGCTCATTTGCCATTCAACCGTACAGTAAAAAGTTGAGAAATTCGGCACATTGATTCGGTTCAGTCATATCTTTAATTTATCAAAGTTTCAAGTCTGCACTTTGAGTGCTCTAGCGCCACCAACATTTCAAATTTTTTATTACATCTATGCACATAACGTTTGAACGGTACACCACATTTTGAACATTAAGGTATATTTGGAATCCTTGGATGAGACCGAACTCAACGCAGATGTGAATTTATGAGGTAAACGTAATTGATCAGGCTGCCATATTGGATTTAATCAAAAACACCTAAAAGGCATCAAAGTTCGCAAAGTTTGTCCGATTTTCACGAAACTTGACGCAGATGATCTTCAGACTATGACTCACAAATGTTATTGCTTTTCGGAGCCATATTCAAAACCCATCGCCCGTCGTGACCAATCAAGTTTGGCGGCGAAGCCGCCAAACAGGAATTGAAGTGATCTCAGCAAGGCTTTCGCGTATCAACACCAAACTCAGTACAGGGTCTCAGGACTCAATTAGGAGGAGGCTAAATAAATTTGATGACTTTTGACCTATAGGTGGCGCTATAATTACCAAAATTACGTTTTAGCCTGTAACGGGTCATGTGTTTGGAATTAAAGCATATTAGTGATATCTGTTAATACCTTGAGAGGTCCTTAGGCCGACACATGCCAACATCTGACGTCAACTTAATTGATCCGACCGCCATATTGGATTTCATCAAAAACACTTAAAAGGCATCAAAGGTCATAAAGTTTGTCCGATTTTCACGAAACTTGACGCAGATGATCGTCAGACCATGACTCATAAACGCATTGCTTTTTGGAGACATATTCCAAACCGGTTGCCTGTGACGACCAATCAAGTTTGGCGGCGAAGCCGCCAAACAGGAAGTGAAGTGATATCTCAGCAATGCTTTCACATATCAAAACCAAACTAGGTATATAGGTTCAGGACTCAATCAGGAGGACACTCAAGAAATGTGGTAAATTTTGACCACTATGTGGCGCTATAATCACAGGAAGTGGGCTCATATTTCTGCAATGCTTTCACGTATCGAAACCAAACTTGGCTCATTGACTCGGGACCACATCCTGAGGACATACAATAATTTTAGCGACCTTTGACCACTAGGGGTGCTATAATTTGCAACACTTTCTCGTATCAACACCAAACTTGGTATATGGACTCGTGACTACAACCTGAGGACGCACAATAAATGTGGTGACTTTTGACCACTAGGGGTGCTATAATTATCAACACTTTCTCGTATCGACACCAAACTTGGTATGTGGACTCGTGACTACAACCTGACTATGCACAATACATTTGGTGATGTTTGAGGTATGCATATGTATGGGGGGTTATTGGGGTGTGTGGGAGAGGAAGTTTATCTTTGTATATGTGTGTGTGTGGGACGGGTGGTTAATTGGGTGTGTGTATAATGTAGCAACATTGGGTTGCCATGACAACTCCTGCTCAACTGCTTGGCCCCCACATTGCTGCTTGCAGCTATATTTGGGGGCCTAGCAGCGAAGCTGCGAAGGCACCCATTGTTTTAGTAGTTTTTCCTATTATTATTATTATTATTATTATTATTATTACACTTCTGCCATTGGAGTCTATGGCAGCCCATAGAACGCCTGGCTAAAAAGTTCAGATTTTTTCGTCGAAAGTTTCGGGACACTCCACTGACCACTCACACTCATTTACGGACCTCTAAACCCAGCCGTCTAGCGCCACCAACAGGTCAAAGTTTGGCTGAAAGTTGAAAAGCTGGGTTGAAAGGTATTTGCAAGTCATTATTATTATGAAATTTAGCGCCCTGATTCAGGACCGTCCCATGATCACTCTCACGAATTTACAAAGCTCTATGCCGAACACTCTAGCGCCACCAATAGGTCGAATCTGGACTCACATTTACGCATGTAACAATTGAACGGTGTGTTCGATTTTCACAAATTAAGCACCGTTGGAATCCCTGGACTGACTTGAGTTGATTGACCCCTATTACGTCACTTTTGGCCATACTGGACCTCCGCCATATTGGATTTAGTCCAAACTCTACGAAAAGTTTCAGCGGTTACAAATTTCCTCAGATTTTCACGAAACTTGTTGGAGATGATCTTCTGCCCGAGCCGCACAAACGATACTGGTCAGATTTTTCAATTTCATTTTTGTTTGCCCGTGACAGCCAATCAAATATGGTGACGAGGACGCCAAACAGGAAGTGGACAAACATCTAGGTGATGCTTTGAGTTAACATAACAAAACTCGAGACCATTAGTCGGGACACTGTCCCAATCACTCACACCAATTTTCATGCATATACATTGAACACAGTAGCGCCACCACCAGTTTAATGCTGCACATGCGTTCATGCGCGTGATCCTTGACTCTTTTGTCTGATTTTCACAATTGAGGTAGCATCTGAATCCTTGGACCATCCCGAGTTCATCGACTCCTATCCCATCACTTTCCGCCATATTGGACCTCCGCCATATTGGAATTGGTCTAAACTCTACGAAAAGTTTCAGCGGTCCCAAATTTCATTTGATTTTCACAGAACTTGGCAGAGGTGACCTTCAGACCGAGCCGCACAAACGATACTTGTCAGATTTTTTTATTTCATTTTTGTTTGCCCGTGACAGACAATCAAATATGGCGATGAAGCCACCAAACAGGAAGTGGGCTAACATCTCGGCTATGCTTTAATGTATGAAGTCCAAACTTGGTACAGGGACTTTGTATCTGATTGTGAGGACACGGTAAGAAATTGGCATCATTTGGCCTCTATAGGGGGCGCTGTAATACAGGAAGTGAGCTTGTATCTCAGCAACGCTTTGGTGTACAAAGTCCAAACTTAGTATAAGGACCTGTTACCTGATTATGATGATGCACTAGGAAATTGGAATCATTTGGCCTCCATAGGGGGCGCTGTAATACAGGAAGTGAGCTCGTATCTCAGCAACACTTTGGTGTATGAAGTCCAAACTTGGTACAGGGACATATTAGCTGATTGTGAGGACATGAAGGAAAGTGTTCTCATTTGGCCTCTAGGGGTGCTGTAATAATGAAAGTGAGCTCACATCTCAGCAACACTTTGGTGTATGAAGTCCAAACTTGGTAGAGGGACATGGTAGCTGATTGTGAGACCGCACAAAGACATTGGTGTAATTTGGCCTCTTGCTGTAAGTGCTTGCTGATGCCGTGGCAACGCCATTTCTGCTATAGCGCTCTGCTAGGCCCCCGCATTGCTGCTTGCAGCTATATTTGGGGGCCAAGCAGCGAAGCTGCGCGGCAACCCTTAGTGATTCTACCTTTTCTTATTGGGGGCCAAGCAGCGAAGCTGCGAAGGCACCCATTGTGTTTCTATGTTTTCTTATTATTATTATTATTATTATTACGCTTCCGTCATTGAAGTCAATGGCAGCCCATAGAACCGTCTGGTGAAAAGTTCTGAAATTTGGCACACTGATTAAGGACAGTCTCATGATTAATTTCACCAAGTTTCATACCGGCACCTTGAGCGCTCTAGCGCCACCAACAGGCCAAAGTTGGATGTGCGTTCACGCACGTAACTTTTGACCCGTTGATCTAATTGTCAAAAATTAGGTATTGTTAGAATCCTTGGACCAAGCCGAGTTCAACGCACCCTGTGACGTCATTTTCCGCCATGATGGATTTTCCGCCATTTTGGATTTCATCAAAAACACTTAAAAGTCTTCACAGGTCACAAATTTTGTCCGATCAAAACCAAACCTGACACACATAATCTTCAGACCAAGCCTCACAAAAGTTATTCCTTTTTGTTTTCGGAACTAAACCCGTTCTCCCGTAACAGCCAATCAAAGTTTGCGGCGATGCCGCCAAACAGGAAGTGAGCTCATATCTCAACAACCCTTGCATGTATCAAAGCCAAACTTGGTACATGGACTCAGGACCCAATCAGGGGGACGCTCAAGAAATCTGGTGACCTTTGACCTCTAGGGGGCGCTGTAATTAAGAAACATGCCTTTTGGCCTGTAGCTGCAGTTGTGCTTAGAATTAAAATGCACTAGTGGTGTCTGGTAATACTGTTGGAGGTCCTTAGGCCGACCCAAGCCAATTTGTGATGTCATCGTAATTGATTCGGCCGCCATATTGGATTTAATCAAAAACACGTAAAAAAATTTCGCAGGTCACAAATTTCAGTGGATCCTCACCAAAATTGGCAGACATCATCTTCAGACCATGCATTATCAGTGCTTTGATTTCTGGAACAATTGACAGAAGCATTCGGCTGTAACAGCCAATCGAATCTTGCGGCGAAGCCGCCAAACAGGAAGTGAGCTCATATCTCAGCAACCCTTGCATGTATCAAAGCCAAACTTGGTGCATGGCCTCAGGACCCAATCAGGGAGACACTCAAGAATTCTGGTGACCTTTGACCTCTTGGGGGCGCTCTAATTAAGAAACATGCCTTTTGGCCTGTAGCTGAAGTTGTGCTTAGAATTAAAACGCACTAGTGGTGTCTGGTAATACTGTTGGAGGTCCTTAGGCTGACCCAAGCCAACTTGTGATGTCATCGTAATTGATTCGGCCGCCATATTGGATTTAATCAAAAATACATACAAGTGTTCGCAGGTCACAAATTTCAGCGGATCCTCACCAAAATTGGCAGAGACCATCTTCACACCATAACCTTTCAATATATTGCTCTCTGGAACAATTGACAAAAGCATTCGCCCGTAACAGCCAATCGAAATTGGTGGCGAAGCCGCCAAACAGGAAGTGAGCTCATATCTCAGCAACCCTGTCATGTATCATAACCAAACTTGCTACATATATTTGTGACCCCATTAGGAGGACGCTCAAAAAATTCGGTGACCTTTGACCTGTAGGGAGTGCTGCAATTAGCAATATTGTATTTTGATCTGTAGTTGCTGATGTTTTAGCAATCTTTTATTTTTTGATGTGAAACTGATGACAACATGTTCCATCCAGTTAATTCTAATGCGTGCGTGCAAGGGCAGGGCAGGGCAGGATGGGGTGGGACGGGCTGGGGTGATTAGGTAGGGTGGGCTGGCTGGCGGAGGCGGTGGCAATTCTCAGCCCTGTTTCAGCCCTGTTGATCCCGAGTGTCTGCTGAGTTCTATCTTGTCACCGTGGCTACTCCGGCCTGTTCTGCTTGGCCCCCTCATTGCTGCTTGCAGCTATATTTGGGGGCCAAGCAGCGAAGCTGCGAAGGCACCCATTGTTTTTCTATTTTTTCTTATTATTATTATTATTATTATTCCTCTGCCATTGAAGTCAATGGCAGCCCATAGAACCGTCTGGCAAAAAGTTCTGAAATTTGGCACACTGATTGGGGACAGTCTCATGATTAATTTCACCAAGTTTCATACCGGCACCTTCAGCGCTCTAGCGCCACCAATAGGCCAAAGTTGGACGTGCGTTCACGCACGTAACTTTTGACCCGTTGACCCGATTGTCAAAAATGAGGTATTGCTAGAATCCTTGGAGCAAGCCGAGTTCAACGCACCCTGTGCCGTCATTTTCCGCCATGATGGATTTTCGGCCATTTTGGATTTCATCAAAAACACTTAAAAGTCTTCACAGGTCACAAATTTTGTCCGATCGACACCAAATCTGACACACTTGATCTTCACATCAAGCCGCACAAAAGTTATTCCTTTTCGTCTTCGGAACTCAAACCGTTTGCCCGTAACAGGCAATCGAAATATGCGGCGAAGCCGCCAAACAGGAAGTGAGCTCATATCTCAGCAACCCATTCACCTATCATAACCAAACTTAGTGCATGGACTCAGGACCCAATCAGGGGGACGCTCAAGAAATCTGGTGACCTTTGACCTCTAGGGGGCGCTGTAATTAAGAAACATGCCTTTTCGACTGTAGCTGCACTTGTGGTTAGAATTAAAATGCACTAGTGGTGTCTGGTAATACTGTTGGAGGTCCTTAGTCCGACCAAAGCAAACTTGTGATGTCATCGTAATTGATTCGGCCGCCATGTTAGATTTAATCAAAAACACGTACAAGTTTTCGCAGGTCACAAATTTCAGCGGATCCTCACCAAAATTGGCAGAGACCATCTTCAGCCCATGCCTTATCAGTGCATTGCTTTCTGGAACAATTGACAAAAGCATTCAGCTGTAACAGCCAATCGAAATTTGCGGCGAAGCCGCCAAACAGGAAGTGAGCTCATATCTCAGCAACCCTGCCATGTATCATAACGAAACTTACAACATAGATTCATGACCCCATTAGAAGGACGCTCAAAAAATTTGGTGACCTTTGACCTGTAGGGGGTGCTGCAATTAGCAATATTGCATTTTGATCTGTATTTGCTGATGTGTTTTATGAATCTTTTATTTTTTGATGTGAAACTGATGACAACATGTTCCATCCAGTTAATTCTAATGCGTGCGTGCAAGGGCAGGGCAGGGCAGGACGGGGTGGGACAGGCTGGGGTGATTAGGTGGGGGGGGCTGGCTGGCGGAGGTGGTGGCAATTCTCAGCAATGTTTCAGCCCTACAAAATCAGTTATGTTTTGATGTGACACTAGTTGAAAGTGTTGATCGCGGATGTCTGCTGAGTTCTATCTTGTCGCCGTGGCTACTCCAGCCTATTCTGCTTGGCCCCCTCATTGCTGCTTGCAGCTATATTTGGGGGCCAAGCAGCGAAGCTGCGCGGCAACCCATAGTGATTCTACCTTTTCTTATTATTGGGGGCCAAGCAGCGAAGCTGCGCGGCAACCCATAGTGATTCTACCTTTTCTTATTATTATTATTATTATTATTACACATCTTTCCGCTGCCATTGAAGTCTATGGCAGCCCATAGAACCGTACAGTAAAAAGTTGTGAAATTTGGCACATTGATTCGGGACAGTATAAAAATGAGTTTGAGCAAGTTTTATGCCTGAACCACAGACAGTCTAGCGCCACCAATGTGTCAAAGTTGACATTGCATCCATGCAATTAACTTTTGAACCGTATGCCCGATTTTGAATGTCGTAACATATTTGGAAGCCTTGGATGAGGCTGAACTCAACGCACCCAATGACGTCAATTTCCGCCATGTTGGATCTTCCGCCATATTGTATTTCATCAAAAACACTTAAAAGTCATGAAAGTTCGCAAAGTTTGTCCGATTTTCACGAAACTTGACGCAGATGATCTACAGACCATGACTCATAAATGCATTGCTTTTTGGAACAATATTCAAAACCCGTTGCCTGTGACGACCAATCAAGTTTGGCGGCGAAGCCGCCAAACAGGAAGTGAAGTAATATCTCAGCAATACTTTCACGTATCAAAATCAAACTCAGTATAGGGTATCAAGACCCAATTAGGAGGAGGCTCAATAAATTTGATGACTTTTGACCTATAGGTGGCGCTATAATTAGCAAAATTATGTTTTAGCCTGTAACGGGTCATGTGTTTAGAATTAAAGCATATTAGTGATATCTGTTAATACCTTCAGAGGTCCTTAGGCCGAAACATGCCAACATGTGACGTCAACATAATTTATTCGACCGCCATATTGGATGTCATCAAAAACACTTAAAAGGCATCAAAGGTCAGAAAGTTTCTCCGATTTTCACGAAACTTGACGCAGATGATCGTCAGACCATGACTCATAAACGCATTGCTTTTTGGAGACATATTCAAAACCGGTTGCCTGAGACGACCAATCAAGTTTGGCGGCGAAGCCGCCAAACAGGAAGCGAAGTAATATCTCAGTAAAGCTTTAACGTATCAAAACCAAACTCAGTACATGGGGTCAGGACCCAATAAGGAGAAGGCTCAATAAATTTGATGACTTTTGACCTATAGGTGGCGCTATAATAAGCAAAATTACATTTTGGCCTGTAACGGGTGATGTGTTTGGAATTAAAACTTACTATTGGTGTCTGTTAATGTTAATGTTAATATACTAGTGATGTCTCTGGGAGGTCCTAAGGCTGACAGATGTGATTTTGTGATGTCAACATAATTGATCTGGCCGCCATATTGGATTTAATCAAAATCACTTAAAAGGCATCAAAGGTCACAAAGTTCATCCGATTTTCATGAAACTTGGTTCAGATGATCTTCAGACCATGACTCACAAACGCATTGCTTTTTGGACCCATATTCAAAACCCATCGCCCGTCTTGACCAATCAAGTTTGGCGGCGAAGCCGCCAAACAGGAAGTGAAGTGATCTCAGCAAGGCTTTTGCGTATCAACACCAAACTCAGTACAGGGTCTCAGGACCCAATTAGGAGGAGGCTCAATAAATTTGATGACTTTTGACCTATAGGTGGCGCTATAATCACAAGAAGTGGGCTCATATTTCAGCAATGCTTTCACATATTGAAACCAAACTTAGTATATGGACTTGGGACCTCATCCTGAGGACAGACAATAATTTTAGCAACGTTTGACCACTAGGGGTGCTATAATTTGCAACACTTTCTCGTATCGACACCAAACTTGGTACCTGGACTCGGGACCACATCCTGAATAAGGACAATACATTTAGTGACCTTTGACCACTAGGGGCGCTATAATTAGAAAAACTTTATCGTATCGACACCAAACTTGGTACATGGACTCGGGAACACATCCTGAAGACGCACAATATATTTAGTGAGCTTTGACCACTAGGGGTGCTACAATTATCAACACTTTCTTGTATCGACACCAAACTTGGTATGTGGACTTGTGACTACAACCTGACTACGCACAATAAATTTGGTGATGTTTGAGGTATGCATATGTGTGGGGGGTTATTGGGGTGTGTGGGGGAAGAAGTTTATCTGTGTATATGTGTGTGTGTGGGACAGGGGGGGTTAATTGGGTGTGTGTATAATGTAGCAACATTGGGTTGCCATGACAACTCCTGCTCAACTGCTTGGCCCCCTCATTGCTGCTTGCAGCTATATTTATTATTATTATTATTACACATCTTTCCGCTGCCATTGAAGTCTATGGCAGCCCATAGAACCGTACAGTAAAAAGTTGTGAAATTTGGCACATTGATTCGGGACAGTATAAAAATGAGTTTGAGCTAGTTTTATGCCTGAACCACAGACAGTCTAGCGCCACCAATGTGTCAAAGTTGACATTGCATCCATGCAATTAACTTTTGAACCGTATGCCCGATTTTGAATGTCGTAACATATTTGGAAGCCTTGGATGAGGCTGAACTCAACGCACCCAATGACGTCAATTTCCGCCATGTTGGATCTTCCGCCATATTGTATTTCATCAAAAACACTTAAAAGTCATGAAAGTTCGCAAAGTTTGTCCGATTTTCACGAAACTTGACGCAGATGATCTACAGACCATGACTCATAAATGCATTGCTTTTTGGAACAATATTCAAAACCCGTTGCCTGTGACGACCAATCAAGTTTGGCGGCGAAGCCGCCAAACAGGAAGTGAAGTAATATCTCAGCAATACTTTCACGTATCAAAATCAAACTCAGTATAGGGTATCAAGACCCAATTAGGAGGAGGCTCAATAAATTTGGTGACTTTTGACCTATAGGTGGCGCTATAATTACCAAAATTACGTTTTAGCCTGTAACGGGTCATGTGTTTGGAATTAAAGCATATTAGTGATATCTGTTAATACCTTGAGAGGTCCTTAGGCCGAAACATGCCAACATGTGACGTCAACATAATTTATTCGACCGCCATATTGGATGTCATCAAAAACACTTAAAAGGCATCAAAGGTCAGAAAGTTTCTCCGATTTTCACGAAACTTGACGCAGATGATCGTCAGACCATGACTCATAAACGCATTGCTTTTTGGAGACATATTCAAAACCGGTTGCCTGAGACGACCAATCAAGTTTGGCGGCGAAGCCGCCAAACAGGAAGTGAAGTAATATCTCAGCAATACTTTCACGTATCAAAATCAAACTCAGTATAGGGTATCAAGACCCAATTAGGAGGAGGCTCAATAAATTTGGTGACTTTTGACCTATAGGTGGCGCTATAATTACCAAAATTACGTTTTAGCCTGTAACGGGTCATGTGTTTGGAATTAAAGCATATTAGTGATATCTGTTAATACCTTGAGAGGTCCTTAGGCCGAAACATGCCAACATGTGACGTCAACATAATTTATTCGACCGCCATATTGGATGTCATCAAAAACACTTAAAAGGCATCAAAGGTCAGAAAGTTTCTCCGATTTTCACGAAACTTGACGCAGATGATCGTCAGACCATGACTCATAAACGCATTGCTTTTTGGAGACATATTCAAAACCGGTTGCCTGAGACGACCAATCAAGTTTGGCGGCGAAGCCGCCAAACAGGAAGCGAAGTAATATCTCAGTAAAGCTTTAACGTATCAAAACCAAACTCAGTACATGGGGTCAGGACCCAATAAGGAGAAGGCTCAATAAATTTGATGACTTTTGACCTATAGGTGGCGCTATAATAAGCAAAATTACATTTTGGCCTGTAACGGGTGATGTGTTTGGAATTAAAACTTACTATTGGTGTCTGTTAATGTTAATGTTAATATACTAGTGATGTCTCTGGGAGGTCCTAAGGCTGACAGATGTGATTTTGTGATGTCAACATAATTGATCTGGCCGCCATATTGGATTTAATCAAAATCACTTAAAAGGCATCAAAGGTCACAAAGTTCATCCGATTTTCATGAAACTTGGTTCAGATGATCTTCAGACCATGACTCACAAACGCATTGCTTTTTGGACCCATATTCAAAACCCATCGCCCGTCTTGACCAATCAAGTTTGGCGGCGAAGCCGCCAAACAGGAAGTGAAGTGATCTCAGCAAGGCTTTTGCGTATCAACACCAAACTCAGTACAGGGTCTCAGGACCCAATTAGGAGGAGGCTCAATAAATTTGATGACTTTTGACCTATAGGTGGCGCTATAATCACAAGAAGTGGGCTCATATTTCAGCAATGCTTTCACATATTGAAACCAAACTTAGTATATGGACTTGGGACCTCATCCTGAGGACAGACAATAATTTTAGCAACGTTTGACCACTAGGGGTGCTATAATTTGCAACACTTTCTCGTATCGACACCAAACTTGGTACCTGGACTCGGGACCACATCCTGAATAAGGACAATACATTTAGTGACCTTTGACCACTAGGGGCGCTATAATTAGAAAAACTTTATCGTATCGACACCAAACTTGGTACATGGACTCGGGAACACATCCTGAAGACGCACAATATATTTAGTGAGCTTTGACCACTAGGGGTGCTACAATTATCAACACTTTCTTGTATCGACACCAAACTTGGTATGTGGACTTGTGACTACAACCTGACTACGCACAATAAATTTGGTGATGTTTGAGGTATGCATATGTGTGGGGGGTTATTGGGGTGTGTGGGGGAAGAAGTTTATCTGTGTATATGTGTGTGTGTGGGACAGGGGGGGTTAATTGGGTGTGTGTATAATGTAGCAACATTGGGTTGCCATGACAACTCCTGCTCAACTGCTTGGCCCCCTCATTGCTGCTTGCAGCTATATTTATTATTATTATTACACATCTTTCCGCTGTCATTGAAGTCTATGGCAGCCCATAGAACCGTACAGTAAAAAGTTGTGAAATTTGGCACATTGATTCGGGACAGTATAAAAATTAATTTGAGCAAGTTTTATGCCTGAACCACAGAGAGTCTAGCGCCACCAATGGGTCAAAGTTGACATTGCATCCATGCAATTAACTTTTGAACCGTATGCCCGATTTTGAATATCGCAATATCTTTGGAAGTCTTGGATGAGGCCGAACTCAACGCACCCCATGACGTCAATTTCCGCCATGTTGGATCTTCCGCCATATTGTATTTCATCAAAAACACTTAAAAGGCATCAAAGTTCGCAAAGTTTGTCCGATTTTCACGAAACTTGACGCAGATGATCGTCAGACCATGACTCATAAACGCATTGCTTTTTGGAGACATATTCAAAACCGGTTGCCTGTGACGACCAATCAAGTTTGGCGGCGAAGCCGCCAAACAGGAAGCGAAGTGATATCTCAGCAAGGCTTTCGCGTATCAACACCAAACTCAGTACAGGGTCTCAGTACCCAATTAGGAGGAGGCTCAATAAATTTGATGACTTTTGACCTATAGGTGGCGCTATAATTAGCAAAATTATGTTTTAGCCTGTAACAGGTCATGTGTTTAGAATTAAAGCATATTAGTGATATCTGTTAATACCTTGAGAGGTCCTTAGGCCGAAACATGCCAACATGTGACGTCAACATAATTTATTCGACCGCCATATTGGATGTCATCAAAAACACTTAAAAGGCATCAAAGGTCAGAAAGTTTCTCCGATTTTCACGAAACTTGACGCAGATGATCGTCAGACCATGACTCATAAACGCATTGCTTTTTGGAGACATATTCAAAACCGGTTGCCTGAGACGACCAATCAAGTTTGGCGGCGAAGCCGCCAAACAGGAAGCGAAGTAATATCTCAGTAAAGCTTTAACGTATCAAAACCAAACTCAGTACATGGGGTCAGGACCCAATAAGGAGAAGGCTCAATAAATTTGATGACTTTTGACCTATAGGTGGCGCTATAATAAGCAAAATTACATTTTGGCCTGTAACGGGTGATGTGTTTGGAATTAAAACTTACTATTGGTGTCTGTTAATGTTAATGTTAATATACTAGTGATGTCTCTGGGAGGTCCTAAGGCTGACAGATGTGATTTTGTGATGTCAACATAATTGATCTGGCCGCCATATTGGATTTAATCAAAATCACTTAAAAGGCATCAAAGGTCACAAAGTTCATCCGATTTTCATGAAACTTGGTTCAGATGATCTTCAGACCATGACTCACAAACGCATTGCTTTTTGGACCCATATTCAAAACCCATCGCCCGTCTTGACCAATCAAGTTTGGCGGCGAAGCCGCCAAACAGGAAGTGAAGTGATCTCAGCAAGGCTTTTGCGTATCAACACCAAACTCAGTACAGGGTCTCAGGACCCAATTAGGAGGAGGCTCAATAAATTTGATGACTTTTGACCTATAGGTGGCGCTATAATCACAAGAAGTGGGCTCATATTTCAGCAATGCTTTCACATATTGAAACCAAACTTAGTATATGGACTTGGGACCTCATCCTGAGGACAGACAATAATTTTAGCAACGTTTGACCACTAGGGGTGCTATAATTTGCAACACTTTCTCGTATCGACACCAAACTTGGTACCTGGACTCGGGACCACATCCTGAATAAGGACAATACATTTAGTGACCTTTGACCACTAGGGGCGCTATAATTAGAAAAACTTTATCGTATCGACACCAAACTTGGTACATGGACTCGGGAACACATCCTGAAGACGCACAATATATTTAGTGAGCTTTGACCACTAGGGGTGCTACAATTATCAACACTTTCTTGTATCGACACCAAACTTGGTATGTGGACTTGTGACTACAACCTGACTACGCACAATAAATTTGGTGAAGTTTGAGGTATGCATATGTGTGGGGGGTTATTGGGGTGTGTGGGGGAAGAAGTTTATCTGTGTATTTGTGTGTGTGTGGGACAGGGGGGGTTAATTGGGTGTGTGTATAATGTAGCAACATTGGGTTGCCATGACAACTCCTGCTCAACTGCTTGGCCCCCTCATTGCTGCTTGCAGCTATATTTATTATTATTATTACACATCTTTCCGCTGTCATTGAAGTCTATGGCAGCCCATAGAACCGTACAGTAAAAAGTTGTGAAATTTGGCACATTGATTCGGGACAGTATAAAAATTAATTTGAGCAAGTTTTATGCCTGAACCACAGAGAGTCTAGCGCCACCAATGGGTCAAAGTTGACATTGCATCCATGCAATTAACTTTTGAACCGTATGCCCGATTTTGAATATCGCAATATCTTTGGAAGTCTTGGATGAGGCCGAACTCAACGCACCCCATGACGTCAATTTCCGCCATGTTGGATCTTCCGCCATATTGTATTTCATCAAAAACACTTAAAAGGCATCAAAGTTCGCAAAGTTTGTCCGATTTTCACGAAACTTGACGCAGATGATCGTCAGACCATGACTCATAAACGCATTGCTTTTTGGAGACATATTCAAAACCGGTTGCCTGTGACGACCAATCAAGTTTGGCGGCGAAGCCGCCAAACAGGAAGTGAAGTGATATCTCAGCAAGGCTTTCGCGTATCAACACCAAACTCAGTACAGGGTCTCAGTACCCAATTAGGAGGAGGCTCAATAAATTTGATGACTTTTGACCTATAGGTGGCGCTATAATTAGCAAAATTATGTTTTAGCCTGTAACGGGTCATGTGTTTAGAATTAAAGCATATTAGTGATATCTGTTAATACCTTGAGAGGTCCTTAGGCCGAAACATGCCAACATGTGACGTCAACATAATTTATTCGACCGCCATATTGGATGTCATCAAAAACACTTAAAAGGCATCAAAGGTCAGAAAGTTTCTCCGATTTTCACGAAACCTGACGCAGATGATCGTCAGACCATGACTCATAAACGCATTGCTTTTTGGAGACATATTCAAAACCGGTTGCCTGAGACGACCAATCAAGTTTGGCGGCGAAGCCGCCAAACAGGAAGCGAAGTAATATCTCAGTAAAGCTTTAACGTATCAAAACCAAACTCAGTACATGGGGTCAGGACCCAATAAGGAGAAGGCTCAATAAATTTGATGACTTTTGACCTATAGGTGGCGCTATAATAAGCAAAATTACATTTTGGCCTGTAACGGGTGATGTGTTTGGAATTAAAACTTACTATTGGTGTCTGTTAATGTTAATGTTAATATACTAGTGATGTCTCTGGGAGGTCCTAAGGCTGACAGATGTGATTTTGTGATGTCAACATAATTGATCTGGCCGCCATATTGGATTTAATCAAAATCACTTAAAAGGCATCAAAGGTCACAAAGTTCATCCGATTTTCATGAAACTTGGTTCAGATGATCTTCAGACCATGACTCACAAACGCATTGCTTTTTGGACCCATATTCAAAACCCATCACCCGTCTTGACCAATCAAGTTTGGCGGCGAAGCCGCCAAACAGGAAGTGAAGTGATCTCAGCAAGGCTTTTGCGTATCAACACCAAACTCAGTACAGGGTCTCAGGACCCAATTAGGAGGAGGCTCAATAAATTTGATGACTTTTGACCTATAGGTGGCGCTATAATCACAAGAAGTGGGCTCATATTTCAGCAATGCTTTCACATATTGAAACCAAACTTAGTATATGGACTTGGGACCTCATCCTGAGGACAGACAATAATTTTAGCAACGTTTGACCACTAGGGGTGCTATAATTTGCAACACTTTCTCGTATCGACACCAAACTTGGTACCTGGACTCGGGACCACATCCTGAATAAGGACAATACATTTAGTGACCTTTGACCACTAGGGGCGCTATAATTAGAAAAACTTTATCGTATCGACACCAAACTTGGTACATGGACTCGGGAACACATCCTGAAGACGCACAATATATTTAGTGAGCTTTGACCACTAGGGGTGCTACAATTATCAACACTTTCTTGTATCGACACCAAACTTGGTATGTGGACTTGTGACTACAACCTGACTACGCACAATAAATTTGGTGATGTTTGAGGTATGCATATGTGTGGGGGGTTATTGGGGTGTGTGGGGGAAGAAGTTTATCTGTGTATATGTGTGTGTGTGGGACAGGGGGGGTTAATTGGGTGTGTGTATAATGTAGCAACATTGGGTTGCCATGACAACTCCTGCTCAACTGCTTGGCCCCCTCATTGCTGCTTGCAGCTATATTTATTATTATTATTATTATTATTATAACGAAACGCTCATTTGCCATTCAACCGTACAGTAAAAAGTTGAGAAATTCGGCACATTGATTCGGTTCAGTCATATCTTTAATTTATCAAAGTTTCAAGTCTGCACTTTGAGTGCTCTAGCGCCACCAACATTTCAAATTTTTTATTACATCTATGCACATAACGTTTGAACGGTACACCACATTTTGAACATTAAGGTATATTTGGAATCCTTGGATGAGACCGAACTCAACGCAGATGTGAATTTATGAGGTAAACGTAATTGATCAGGCTGCCATATTGGATTTAATCAAAAACACCTAAAAGGCATCAAAGTTCGCAAAGTTTGTCCGATTTTCACGAAACTTGACGCAGATGATCTTCAGACTATGACTCACAAATGTTATTGCTTTTCGGAGCCATATTCAAAACCCATCGCCCGTCGTGACCAATCAAGTTTGGCGGCGAAGCCGCCAAACAGGAATTGAAGTGATCTCAGCAAGGCTTTCGCGTATCAACACCAAACTCAGTACAGGGTCTCAGGACTCAATTAGGAGGAGGCTAAATAAATTTGATGACTTTTGACCTATAGGTGGCGCTATAATTACCAAAATTACGTTTTGGCCTGTAACGAGTCATGTGTTTGGAATTAAAGCATATTAGTGATATCTGTTAATACCTTGAGAGGTCCTTAGGCCGAAACATGCCAACATGTGACGTCAACATAATTCATTCGACCGCCATATTGGATGTCATCAAAAACACTTAAAAGGCACCAAAGGTCAGAAAGTTTCTCCGATTTTCACGAAACTTGACGCAGATGATCGTCAGACCATGACTCATAAACGCATTGCTTTTTGGAGACATATTCAAAACCGGTTGCCTGTGACGACCAATCAAGTTTGGCGGCGAAGCCGCCTAACAGGAAGCGAAGTAATATCTCAGTAAAGCTTTAACGTATCAACACCAAACTCAGTAGAGGGCCTCAGGACCCAATTAGGAGGAGGCTCAATACATTTGATGACTTTTGACCTATAGGTGGCGCTATAATTACCAAAATTACGTTTTGGCCTGTAACGAGTCATGTGTTTGGAATTAAAGCATATTAGTGATATCTGTTAATACCTTGAGAGGTCCTTAGGCCGAAACATGCCAACATGTGACGTCAACATAATTCATTCGACCGCCATATTGGATGTCATCAAAAACACTTAAAAGGCATCAAAGGTCACAAAGTTCCTCCGATTTTCACGAAACTTGACGCAGATGATCGTCAGACCATGACTCATAAACGCATTGCTTTTTGGAGACATATTCAAAACCGGTTGCCTGTGACGACCAATCACGTTTGGCGGCAAAGCCGCCAAACAGGAAGTGAAGTGATCTCAGCAAGGCTTTTGCGTATCAACACCAAACTCAGTAGAGGGCCTCAGGACCCAATTAGGAGGAGGCTCAATACATTTGATGACTTTTGACCTATAGGTGGCGCTATAATCACATGAAGTGGGCTCATATTTCAGCAATGCTTTCACATATTGAAACCAAACTTAGTATATGGACTTGGGACCTCATCCTGAGGACAGACAATAATTTTAGCAACCTTTGACCACTAGGGGTGCTATAATTTGCAACACTTTCTCGTATTAACACCAAACTTGGTATATGGACTCGTGACTACAACCTGAGGACGCACAATAAATGTGGTGACTTTTGACCACTAGGGGTGCTATAATTATCAACACTTTCTCGTATCGACACCAAACTTGGTATGTGGACTCGTGACTACAACCTGACTATGCACAATACATTTGGTGATGTTTGAGGTATGCATATGTATGGGGGGTTATTGGGGTGTGTGGGAGAGGAAGTTTATCTTTGTATATGTGTGTGTGTGGGACGGGTGGTTAATTGGGTGTGTGTATAATGTAGCAACATTGGGTTGCCATGACAACTCCTGCTCAACTGCTTGGCCCCCACATTGCTGCTTGCAGCTATATTTATTATTATTATTATAACGAAACACTCATTTGCCATTAAACCGTACAGTAAAAAGTTGAGAAATTTGGCACATTGATTCGGTTCAGTCATATCTTTAATTTATCAAAGTTTCAAGTCTGCACTTTGAGAGCTCTAGCGCCACCAATGTTTCAAATTTTGAATTGCATCTATGCATTTACCGTACATCATATTTTGAACATTAAGGTATATTTGGAATCCTTGGATGAGACCGAACTCAACGCAGATGTGAATTTATGAGGTAAACGTAATTGATCAGGCTGCCATATTGGATTTAATCAAAAACACCTAAAAGGCATCAAAGTTCGCAAAGTTTGTCCGATTTTCACGAAACTTGACGCAGATGATCTTCAGACTATGACTCACAAATGTTATTGCTTTTCGGAGCCATATTCAAAACCCATCGCCCGTCGTGACCAATCAAGTTTGGCGGCGAAGCCGCCAAACAGGAATTGAAGTGATCTCAGCAAGGCTTTCGCGTATCAACACCAAACTCAGTACAGGGTCTCAGGACCCAATTAGGAGGAGGCTCAATAAATTTGGTGACTTTTGACCTATAGGTGGCGCTATAATTACCAAAATTACGTTTTAGCCTGTAACGGGTCATGTGTTTGGAATTAAAGCATATTAGTGATATCTGTTAATACCTTGAGAGGTCCTTAGGCCGCCACATGCCAACATGTGACGTCAACATAAATGATCCAACCGCCATATTGGATGTCATCAAAAACACTTAAAAGGCATCAAAGGTCACAAAGTTTCTCCGATTTTCACGAAACTTGACGCAGATGATCGTCAGACCATGTCTCATAAATGCATTGCTTTCTAGAACCATATTCAAAACCTGTTGCCCGTGACAACCAATCAAGTTTGGCGGCGAAGCCGCCAAACAGGAAGTGAAGTGAAATCTCAGCAATGCTTTCACATATCAAAACCAAACTAGGTATATAGGTTCAGGACTCAATCAGGAGGACACTCAAGAAATGTGGTAAATTTTGACCACTATGTGGCGCTATAATCACAGGAAGTGGGCTCATATTTCTGCAATGCTTTCACGTATCGAAACCAAACTTGGCTCATTGACTCGGGACCACATCCTGAGGACATACAATAATTTTAGCGACCTTTGACCACTAGGGGTGCTATAATTTGCAACACTTTCTCGTATCAACACCAAACTTGGTATATGGACTCGTGACTACAACCTGAGGACGCACAATAAATGTGGTGACTTTTGACCACTAGGGGTGCTATAATTATCAACACTTTCTCGTATCGACACCAAACTTGGTATGTGGACTTGTGACTACAACCTGACTATGCACAATACATTTGGTGATGTTTGAGGTATGCATATGTATGGGGGGTTATTGGGGTGTGTGGGAGAGGAAGTTTATCTTTGTATATGTGTGTGTGTGGGACGGGTGGTTAATTGGGTGTGTGTATAATGTAGCAACATTGGGTTGCCATGACAACTCCTGCTCAACTGCTTGGCCCCCACATTGCTGCTTGCAGCTATATTTGGGGGCCAAGCAGCGAAGCTGCGAAGCCCCATTGTTTTTCTATGATTTCTTATTATTATTATTATTATTATTTAACATCTTTCTTCCGCCATGGGAGTCTATGGCAGCCTATAGAACCGTCTTGTAAAAAGTTGTGAAATTTGGCACACCGATTGGGGACAGTCCCATGTTTAATTTCACCAAGTTTTATGTCAGCACCTTGAGCACTCTAGCGCCACCAACAGGCCAAAGTTGGACGTGCGTTCACGCACGTAACTTTTGACCCGTTCAGCCGATTGTCAAAAATGAGGTACCATTGGAATCCTTGGACCAGGCCGAGTTCAACGCACCCTATGACGTCATTTTCCGCCATGATGGATTTTCCGCCATATTGGATTTTAGTGAAAGTGAAACTAAAACTTCACAGGTCACAAATTTTATCCAATCGTCACCAAACTTGACATACATGATCTTCAGACCAAGCCTAACAAAAGTTGTGGTGTTTTGTCTTCGGAACTATAACCGTTCGCGCGTAACAGCCAATCGAAGTTTGCGGCGAAGCCGCCAAACAGGAAGTGAGCTCATATCTCAGCAACCCATTCATCTATCATAACCAAACTTAGTACATGGACTCAGGACCCAATCAGGGGGACGCTCAAGAAATCTGGTGACCTTTGACCTCTAGGGGGCGCTTTAATTAAGAAACATGCCTTTTGGCCTGTAGCTGCAGTTGTGCTTAGAATTATAACTCACTAGTGGTGTCTGATAATACTGTTGGAGGTCCTTAGTCCGACACAAGCCAACTTGTGATGTCATCGTAATTTATTCGGCCGCCATATTGGATTTAATCAAAAACACGTACGAATTTTCGCAGGTCACAAATTTCAGCTGATCCTCACCAAAATTGGCAGAGACCATCTTCAGACCATGCCTTATCAGTGTATTTTTTTCTGGAACAATTGACAGAAGCGTTCGCCTGTAACAGCCAATCGAAATTTGCGGCGAAGCCGCCAAACAGGAAGTGATTTCATATCTCAGCAACGCTTTCATGTATCAAAACCAAACTTAGTACATGTACCTGCGACCCCATCGGGAGGAAGCTCAAGAAATTTGGTGATATTTGACCTCTAGGGGGCTCCGTAATTGACAAAAATGCATTTTGGCCAGTAGTTGCTGATGCACATTATTTTGCAATGGAAGTCAATGGCAGCCCATAGAACCGTCTGGTAAAAAGTTATAAAATTTTGCACACTAATTGGGGACAGTCCAATAATTCATTTCACCAAGTTTCATGCCGGCACCTCAAGCACTCTAGCGCCACCAACAGGCTAAAGTTGGACTTGTGTTCACGGACGTAACTTTTGACCTGTTGACCCGAATGGCAAAATGTGGTATCATTGGAATCCTTGGACCAAGCCGAGTTCAACACACCCTATGACGTCAATTCTTGACCTCTATGTTTAAATCACAGCAAGTGTGATCATATCTCAGTCAATCTTTTATTTTTGATGTGAAACTGATGACAGCAAGTTCCATCTAGTTCATTCTAATGTGTGCGTGCAAGGGTGGGACGGGGTGGAATGGGTTGCGGCGGTGGGCTGGCTGGGGAAGGGGGTGGCGACACTCAGCCCTGGTTCAGCTCCACAAAATCAGTTATGTTTTGATGTGAAACTTGACCTTGTAACTCAGCCAATCTTGGGTTGTATGGCATGGAACTTGCTGTGACTGCTTAAGGCTATATGTCTGATGCAACGGCTTTGACTTACATGGCAAATCTGGCCTGCTGAACTGACTGCTTGGCCCCCACATTGCTGCTTGCAGCTATATTTATTATTATTCCTTCTTCCGCCATGGAAGTCAATGGCAGCCCATAGAACCGTCTGGTAAAAAGTTCTGAAATTTGGCACACAGATTGGAGACAGTCCAATGATTCATGTCACCAAGATTCATGTCGGCACCACCCGCGCTCTAGCGCCACCAACAGGCCAAAGTTGGACTTGTGTTCACGCACGTAACTTCTGACCCGTTGACCCAATTGTCAAAAATGAGGTATCGTTGGAATCCTTGGACCAAGCCGAGTTCAACGCACCCTATGACGTCATTTTCCGCCATGTTGGATTTTCCGCCATATTGGATTTTAGTGAAAGTGAAACTAAAACTTCACAGGTCACACATTTTGTCCGATCGTCACCAAACTTGACATACATGATCTTCAGACCAAGCCTAACAAAAGTTGTGGTGTTTTGTCTTCGGAACTATAAACGTTCACCCGTAATATCCAATTGAAATTTGCGGCGAAGCCGCCAAACAGGAAGTGAGCTCATATCTCAGCAACCCATTCATCTATCATAACCAAACTAAGTACATGGACTCAGGACCCAATCAAAGGGACGCTCAAGAAATCTGGTGACCTTTGACCTGTAGGGGGCGCTGTAATTAAGAAACATGCCTTTTGGCCTGTAGCTGCTGTTGTGCTTAGAATTAAAACACACTAGTGGTGTCTGGTAATACTGTTGGAAGTCCTTAGGCCGACTGAAGCCAACTTGTGATGTCATCGTAATTGATTCGGCCGCCATATCGGATTTAATCACAAACATGAATAAGTATTCGCATGTCACAAATTTCAGCTGATCCTCACAAAAATTGGCAGAGACCATCTTCAGACCATGCCTTATCACTGTATTTTTTTGTGGAACAATTGACAGAAGCGTTCGCCTGTAACAGCCAATCGAAATTTGCGGCGAAGCCGCCAAACAGGAAGTGAGCTCATATCTCAGCAATGCTTTCATGTATCAAAACCAAATTTAGTACATGGTCCCCAGGACCCACCAGGAGGACGCTCAAGAAATTTGGTGACCTTTGACCTCTAGGGGGCTCTGTAATTGGCAAAAATGTATTTTGGCCTGTAGTTGCTGCATTATTCTGCAATGGAGGTCAATGGTAGCCCATAGAACCGTCTGGTTCATCCTGATGATGCACAAATAATTTGGTGACCTTTGACCTCTATGGGGTCATTGAAATCACAGCAAGCATGATAATATTTCAATCGATCTTTTATTTTTGATGTGAAACTGATGACAGCGAGTTCCATCCAGTTAATTCTAAAGCGTGCGTGCAATAGTGGTGCGGGGTGGGACGGGCAGGGGCGATAGCGGCGGTGGGTTGGCTGGGTGAGGGGGCGGCGACACTCACCCTGGTTCAGCGACACAAAATCAGTTATGTTTTCATGTGAAACTTGACCTTGTAACTCAGCCAATCTTGGGTTGTTTGACATGGAACTTGCTGTGACTGCTTAATGCTATATGCCTGATGCCACGGCATTCAGTTGCATGGCAAATCTGGCCTGCTGAACTGCCTGCTTGGCCCCCACATTGCTGCTTGCAGCTATATTTGGGGGCCAAGCAGCGAAGCTGCGAAGGCACCCATTGTGTTTCTATTTGTTCTTATTGGGGGCCAAGCAGCGAAGCTGCAGGGCAACCCTTAGTGATTCTATGAATTCTTATTGGGGGCCAAGCAGCGAAGCTGCGAAGCCCCATTGTGTTTCTATGATTTCTTATTATTATTATTATTTAACATCTTTCCTCTGCCATTGGAGTCTATGGCAGCCTATAGAACCGTCTGGTAAAAAGTTGTGAAATTTGGCACACTGATTGGGGACAGTGCCATGATTAATTTCACCAAGTTTCATGTTGGCACCTTGACCGCTCTAGCGCCACCAACAGGCCAAAGTTGGACGTGCGTTCACGCACGTAACTTTTGACCCGTATGTCCGATTGTCACAAATGAGGTATCGTTGGAATCCTTGGACCAAGCCGAGTTCAACGCATCCTATGACGTCATTTTCCGCCATGATGGATTTTCCGCCATATTGGATTTTAGTGAAAGTGAAACTAAAACTTCACAGGTCACAAATTTTGTCCGATCGTCACCAAACTTGACTCACATGATCTTCAGACCAAGCCTCACAAAAGTTGTGGTGTTTTGTCTTCGGAACTATAACCGTTCACCCGTAATATCCAATCGAAATTTGCGGCGAAGCCGCCAAACAGGAAGTGAGCTCATATCTCAGCAACCCATTGATCTATCATAACCAATCTTAGTCCATGGACTCAGGACCCAATCAGGGGGACACTCAAGAAATCTGGTGACCTTTGACCTCTAGGGGGCGCTGTAATTAAGAAACATGCCTTTTGGCCTATAGCTGTTGTTGTGCTTAGAATTAAAATGCACTAGTGGTTTCAGGTAATACTGTTGGACGTCCTTAGGCCAATCCAGGCCAACTTGTGATGTCATCATAATTGATTCGGCCGCCATATTGGATTTAATCAAAAACACGTACAAGTTTTCGCAGGTCACAAATTTCAGCGGATCCTGACCAAAATTGGCAGAGACCATCTTCAGACCATGCCTGATGAGTGCTTTGATTTCTGGAACAATTGAAAGAAGCATTGGCCTGTACCAGCCAATCGAAATTTGCGTCGAAGCCGCCAAACAGGAAGTGATTTCATATCTCAGCAACACTTTCATGTATCAAAACCAAACTTAGTACATGTACCTCCGACCCCATCGGGAGGACGCTCAAGAAATCTGGTGACATTTGACCTCTGGGGGGCTCCGTAATTGACAAAAATGCATTTTGGCCAGTAGTTGCTGATGCGCATTATTTTGCAATGGAAGTCAATGGCAGCCCATAGAACCGTCTGGTAAAAAGTTATACAATTTTGCACACTAATTGGGGACAGTCCAATAATTCATTTCACCAAGTTTCATGCCGGTACCTCAAGCGCTCTAGCGCCACCAACAGGCCAAAGTTGGATTTGTGTTCACGGACTTAACTTTTGACCTGTTGACCCGAATGGCAAAATGAGGTATCATTGGAATCATTGGGCCAAGCCGAGTTCAACACACCCTATGACGTCAATTTTTTACCTCTCTGTTTAAATCACAGCAAGTGTGATCATATCTCAGTCAATCTTTTATTTTTGATGTGAAACTGATGACGGCAAGTTCCATCCAGTTCATTCTAAAGCATGCGTGCAAGGGTAGGGCGGGGTGGGAGGGCAGGGGCGGTTGCGGCGGTGGGCTGGCTGGGTGAGGGGGTGGCGACACTCAGCCCTGGTTCAGCTCCACAAAATCTGTTATGTTTTGATGTGAAACTTGACCTTGTAACTCAGCCAATCTTGGGTTGTTTGACATGGAACTTGCTGTGACTGCTTAATGCTATATGCCTGATGCCACGGCATTGAGTTGCATGGCAAATCTGGCCTGCTGAACTGCCTGCTTGGCCCCCACATTGCTGCTTGCAGCTATATTTGGGGGCCAAGCAGCGAAGCTGCAGGGCAACCCTTAGTGATTCTATGAATTCTTATTATTATTATTATTTAACATCTTTCCTCTGCCATTGGAGTCTATGGCAGCCCATAGAACCGTCTGGTAAAAAGTTGTGAAATTTGGCACACTGATTGGGGACACGCCAATATTTTATTTCACCAAGTTTCATGCCTCCCTGTCGAACCCTCTAGCGCCACCAACAGGCCAAAGTTGGACGTGCGTTCACGCACGTAACTTTTGACCCGTTTGCCCGATAGTCAAAAATGTGGTATCGTTGGAATCCTTGGACCAAGCCGAGTTCAACGCACTCTATGACGTCAATTTCCGCCATGATGGATTTTCCGTCATTTTGGATTTTGTCAAAAACCTTTAAAAAGTTTCACGCCTCACATAGTTTGTCCGATTTTCACGAAACTTAGCACATAACATCTTCAGACCAAGCCGCACAAAAGTTATCGATTTTCATCTTCGGAACTAAAACCGTTTTCCCGTAACAGCCAAACGAAATATGCGGCGAAGCCGCCAAACAGGAAGTGAGCTCATATCTCAGCAACCCTTTCATCTGTCATAACCAAACTTAGTACATGGACTTATAACCCCATCAGTAGGGCACTCAAAAAATCTGGTGACCTTTGACCTCTAGGGGGCGCTGTAATTAAGAAATATGCCTATTGGCCTGTAGCTGCTATTGTGCTTAGAATTAAAATGCACTAGTGGTGTCTGACAATACTGTGGAAGGTCCTTAGGCCGACCCAAGCCAACTTGTGATGTCATCGTAATTGATTCGGCCGCCATATTGGATTTAATAAAAAACATGAATAAATATTCACATGTCACAAATTTCAGCTGATCCTCACCAAAATTTGCAGAGACCATCTTCAGACCATGCCTTATCAGTGTATTTTTTTCTGGAACAATTGACCAAAGCGTTTGCCTGTAACAACCAATCGAAATTTGCGGCGAAGCCGCCAAACAGGAAGTGAGCTCATATCTCAGCAATGCTTTCATGTATCAAAACCAAACTTAGTACAGGGTCCTCAGGACCCACCAGGAGGACGCTCAAGAAATTTGGTGACCTTTGACCTCTAGGGGTCTCTGTAATTGGCAAAAATGTATTTTGGCCTGTAGTTGCTGCATTATTCTGCAATGGAGGTCAATGGCAGCCCATAGAACCGTCTGGTTCATCCTGATGATGCACAAATAAGTTGGTGACCTTTGACCTCTATGGGGGCATTGAAATTACAGCAAGCATGATCATATCTCAATCGATCTTTTATTTTTGATGTGAAACTGATGACAGCGAGTTCCATCAAGTTCATTCTAATGCGTGCGTGCAAGGGTGGGGCGGGGTGGGACGGGCAGTGGCGGTGGGTTGGCTGGGTGAGGGGGCGGCGACACTCAGCCCTGGTTCAGCCCCACAAAATCAGTTATGTTTTGATGTGAAACTTGACCTTGTAACTCAGCCATTCTTGGGTTGTTTGACATGGAACTTGCTGTGACTGCTTGATGTTATATGCCTGATGCCACGGCATTGAGTTTCATGCCAAATCTGGACTGCTGACCTGCCTGCTTGGCCCCCACATTGCTGCTTGCAGCTATATTTGGGGGCCAAGCAGCGAAGCTGCAGGGCAACCCTTAGTGTTTCTATGAATTCTTACTATTATTATTATTATTTAACATCTTTCCTCTGCCATGGGAGTCTATGGCAGCCCATAGAACCGTCTGGTAAAAAGTTGTGAAATTTGGCACACTGATTGGGGACACTCCAATATTTTATTTCACCAAGTTTCATGCCTCCCTGTCGAACCCTCTAGCGCCACCAACAGGCCAAAGTTGGATGTGCGTTCACGCACGTAACTTTTGACCCGTTTGCCCGATTGTCAAAAATATGGTATCGTTGGAATCCTTGGACCAAGCCGAGTTCAACGCACCCTATGACGTCATTTTCCGCCATGATGGATTTTCCGCCATTTTGGATTTTGTCAAAAACCTTTAAAAAGTTTCACGCCTCACATAGTTTTTCCGATTTTCACGAAACTTAGCACATAACATCTTCAGACCAAGCCGCACAAAAGTTATCGATTTTCATCTTCGGAACTAAAACCGTTTGCCCGTAACATCCAAACGAAATATGCGGCGAAGCCGCCAAACAGGAAGTGAGCTCATATCTCAGCAACCCTTTCATCTGTCATAACCAAACTTAGTACATGGACTTATATCCCCATCAGTAGGGCACTCAAAAAATCTGGTGACCTTTGACCTCTAGGGGGCGCTGTAATTAAGAAATATGCCTATTGGCCTGTAGCTGCTGTTGTGCTTAGAATTAAAATGCACTAGTGGTTTCTGACAATACTGTGGAAGGTCCTTAGGCCGACCCAAGCCAACTTGTGATGTCATCGTAATTGATTTGGTCGCCATATTGGATTTAATCAAAAACATGAATAATTATTCGCAAGTCACAAATTTCAGCTGATCCACACCAAAATTGGCAGAGACCATCTTCAGACCATGCCTTATCAGTGTATTTTTTTCTGGAACAATTGACAAAAGCGTTTGCCTGTAACAGCCAATCGAAATTTGCGGCGAAGCCGCCAAACAGGAAGTGAGCTCATATCTCAGCAACGCTTTCATGTATCAAAACCAAACTTAGTACATGGTCCTCTGGACCCACCAGGAGGACGCTCAAGAAATTTGGTGACCTTTGACCTCTAGGGGGCTCTGTAATTGGCAAAAATGTATTTTGGCCTGTAGTTGCTGCATTATTCTGCAATGGAGGTCAATGGCAGCCCATAGAACCATCTGGTTCATCCTGATGATGCACAAATAATTTGGTGACCTTTGACCTCTATTGGGGCATTGAAATCACAGCAAGCATGATCATATCTCAATCGATCTTTTATTTTTGATGTGAAACTGTTGACAGCGAGTTCCATGCAGTTAATTCTAATGCGTGCGTGCAAGGGTGGGGCGGGGTGGGACGGGCAGGGGCGGGCAGGGGCGATTGCAGTGGTGGGTTGGCTGGGTGAGGGGGCGGCGACACTCAGCCCTGGTTCAGCCACAAAAAATCAGTTATGTTTTGATGTGAAACTTGACCTTGTAACTCAGCCAATCTTGGGTTGTTTTGCATGGAACTTGCTGTGACTGCTTAATTCTATATGCCTGATGCCACAGCATTGAGTTGCATAGCAAATCTGGCCTGCTGAACTGTCTGCTTGGCCCCCACATTGCTGCTTGCAGCTATATTTATTATTGGGGGCCAAGCAGCGAAGCTGCAGGGCAACCCTTAGTGATTCTATGAATTGGGGGCCAAGCAGCGAAGCTGCAGGGCAACCCTTAGTGTTTCTATGAATTCTTACTATTATTATTATTATTTAACATCTTTCCTCTGCCATGGGAGTCTATGGCAGCCCATAGAACCGTCTGGTAAAAAGTTGTGAAATTTGGCACACTGATTGGGGACACTCCAATATTTTATTTCACCAAGTTTCATGCCTCCCTGTCGAACCCTCTAGCGCCACCAACAGGCCAAAGTTGGATGTGCGTTCACGCACGTAACTTTTGACCCGTTTGCCCGATTGTCAAAAATGTGGTATCGTTGGAATCCTTGGACCAAGCCGAGTTCAACGCACTCTATGACGTCAATTTCCGCCATGATGGATTTTCCGCCATTTTGGATTTTGTCAAAAACCTTTAAAAAGTTTCACGCCTCACATAGTTTGTCCGATTTTCACGAAACTTAGCACGTAACATCTTCAGACCAAGCCGCACAAAAGTTATCGATTTTCATCTTCGGAACTAAAACCGTTTTCCCGTAACAGCCAAACGAAATATGCGGCGAAGCCGCCAAACAGGAAGTGAGCTCATATCTCAGCAACCCTTTCATCTGTCATAACCAAACTTACTACATGGACTTATAACCCCTTCAGTAGGGCACTCAAAAAATCTGGTGACCTTTGACCTCTAGGGGGCGCTGTAATTAGCGAAAATGCATTTTGGCCTGTAGCTGTTGATGTGTTTGGAATTAAAACATACTAGTGGTGTGTGGTAGTACTTTTGGATGTCCTCAGGCTGACCCAGGCCAACTTGTGATGTCAACATAATTGATTCGGCCGCCATATTGGATTTAATCAAAAACACTAAAAAATTTTCACAGGTCACAAATTTCATCTGATTTTCACCAAAATTGGCACAGACCATCTTCAGACCAGGCCTTATCAGTGTTTAATTTTATGGAACGATTGACAAAAGCATTCGCCCGTAACAGCCAATCGAAATTGGTGGCGAAGCCGCCAAACAGGAAGTAACCTTGTAACTTAGCCAATATTGGGTTGTTTGGCATGGAACTTGCTGTTTCTGCTTAATGCTATATACCTGATGATTAGGGACAGTCCCATGATTAAAGTCACCAAGTTTCATGATGGCACCTCAAGCACTCTAGCACCACCAACAGGCCAAAGTTGGACGTGCGTTCACGTACGTAACTTTTGAGCCGTATGGCCAATTGTCAAAAATGAGGTATCGTTGGAATCCTTCGACCAAGCCGAGTTCAACGTACCCTATGACGTCAATTTCCGCCATGACGGATTTTCCGCTATTTTGGATTTCATCAAAATCACTTAAAACGTATCAGAGGTCACAAATTTTGTCCGATCGACACCAAACTTCACAGATATCATCTACAGACCATGCCTCATTAATGCATTGCTTTTTGTCTTCGGAACTAAAACCGTTCGCGCGTAACAGCCAATCGAAATTTGCGGCGAAGCTGCCAAACAGGAAGTGAGCTCATATCTCAGCAACGCTTTCATGTATCAAAACCAAACTTAGTACATGGTCCTCAGGACCCATCAGGAGGACGCTCAAGAAATTTGGTGACCTTTGACCTCTAGGGGGGCTCTGGAATTGGCAAAAATGTATTTTGGCCTGTAGTTGCTGCATTATTCTGCAATGGAGGTCAATGGCAGCCCATAAAACCGTCTGGTTCATCCTGATGATGCACAAATAATTTGTTGACCTTTGACCTCTATGGGGGCATTGAAATCACAGCAAGCATGATCATATCTCAATCGATCTTTTATTTTTGATGTGAAACTGATGACAGCGAGTTCCATCCAGTTAATTCGAATGCGTGCATGCAAGAGTGGGGCAGGGTGTGACGGGCAGGGGCGATTTCGGCGGTGGGCTGGCTGGGTGAGGGGGTGGCGACACTCAGCCCTGGTTTATCCACACAAAATCAGTTATGTTTTGATGTGAAACTTGACCTTGTAACTCAGCCAATCTTGGGTTGTTTGGCATGGAACTTGCTGTGACTGCTTAATGCTAAATGCCTGATACCAAAGCATTGAGTTTCATGCCAAATCTGGACTGCTGAACTGCCTGCTTGGCCCCCACATTGCTGCTTGCAGCTATATTTCTTATTATTATTATTATTTAACATCTTTCCTCCGCCATGGGAGTCTATGGCAGCCCATAGAACCGTCTGGTAAAAAGTTGTGAAATTTGGCACACTGATTGGGGACACGCCAATATTTTATTTCACCAAGTTTCATGCCTCCCTGTCGAACCCTCTAGCGCCACCAACAGGCCAAAGTTGGACGTGCGTTCACGCACGTAACTTTTGACCCGTTTGTCCGATTGTCAAAAATGTGGTATCGTTGGAATCCTTGGACCAAGCCGAGTTCAACGCACCCTATGACGTCAATTTCCGCCATGATGGATTTTCCGCCATTTTGGATTTTGTCAAAAACCTTTAAAAAGTTTCACGCCTCACATAGTTTGTCCGATTTTCACGAAACTTAGCACATAACATCTTCAGACCAAGCCGCACAAAAGTTATCGATTTTCATCTTCGGAACTAAAACCGTTTTCCCGTAACAGCCAAACGAAATATGTGGCGAAGCCGCCAAACAGGAAGTGAGCTCAAATCTCAGCAACCCTTTCATCTGTCATAACCAAACTTAGTACATGGACTTATAGCCCCATCAGTAGGGCACTCAAAAAATCTGGTGACCTTTGACCTCTAGGGGGCGCTGTAATTAAGAAATATGCCTATTGGCCTGTAGCTGCTATTGTGCTTAGAATTAAAACGCACTAGTGGTGTCTGACAATACTGTGGAAGGTCCTTAGGCCGACCCAAGCCAACTTGTGATGTCATCGTAATTGATTTGGTCGCCATATTGAATTTAATCAAAAACATGAATAAGTATTCGCAAGTCACAGATTTCAGCTGATCCTCACCAAAATTGGCAGAGACCATCTTCAGACCATGCCTTATCAGGGTATTTTTTTCTGGAACAATTGATAGAAGCGTTTGCCTGTAACAGCCAATCGAAATTTGCGGCGAAGCCTCCAAACAGGAAGTGAGCTCATATCTCAGCAACGCTTTCATGTATCAAAACCATACTTAGTACATGGTCCTCAGGACCCACCAGGAGGACGCTCAAGAAATTTGGTGACCTTTGACCTCTAGGGGGCTCTGTAATTGGCAAAAATGTATTTTGGCCTGTAGTTGCTGCATTATTCTGCAATGGAGGTCAATGGCAGCCCATAGAACCGTCTGGTTCATCCTGATGATGCACAAATAAGCTGGTGACCTTTGACCTCTATGGGGGCATTGAAATTACAGCAAGCATGATCATATCTCAATCGATCTTTTATTTTTGATGTGAAACTGATGACAGCGAGTTCCATAAGGTTCATTCTAATGCGTGCGTGCAAGGGTGGGGCGGGGTGGGACGGGCAGTGGCGGTGGGTTGGCTGGGTGAGGGGGCGGCGACACTCAGCCCTGTTTCAGCCCCACAAAATCAGTGATGTTTTGATGTGAAACTTGACCTTGTAACTCAGCCATTCTTGGGTTGTTTGACATGGAACTTGCTGTGACTGCTTGATGCTATATGCCTGATGCCACGGCATTGAGTTTCATGCCAAATCTGGACTGCTGAACTGCCTGCTTGGCCCCCACATTGCTGCTTGCAGCTATATTTATTATTTAACATCTTTCCTCTGCCATGGGAGTCTATGGCAGCCCATAGAACCGTCTGGTAAAAAGTTGTGAAATTTGGCACACTGATTGGGGACACTCCAATATTTTATTTCACCAAGTTTCATGCCTCCCTGTCGAACCCTCTAGCGCCACCAACAGGCCAAAGTTGGATGTGCGTTCACGCACGTAACTTTTGACCCGTTTGCCCGATTGTCAAAAATGTGGTATCGTTGGAATCCTTGGACCAAGCCGAGTTCAACGCACTCTATGACGTCAATTTCCGCCATGATGGATTTTCCGCCATTTTGGATTTTGTCAAAAACCTTTAAAAAGTTTCACGCCTCACATAGTTTGTCCGATTTTCACGAAACTTAGCACGTAACATCTTCAGACCAAGCCGCACAAAAGTTATCGATTTTCATCTTCGGAACTAAAACCATTTTCCCGTAACAGCCAAACGAAATATGCGGCGAAGCCGCCAAACAGGAAGTGAGCTCATATCTCAGCAACCCTTTCATCTGTCATAACCAAACTTACTACATGGACTTATAACCCCTTCCGTAGGGCACTCAAAAAATCTGGTGACCTTTGACCTCTAGGGGGCGCTGTAATTAGCGAAAATGCATTTTGGCCTGTAGCTGTTGATGTGTTTGGAATTAAAACATACTAGTGGTGTGTGGTAGTACTTTTGGATGTCCTCAGGCTGACCCAGGCCAACTTGTGATGTCAACATAATTGATTCGGCCGCCATATTGGATTTAATCAAAAACACTAAAAAATTTTCACAGGTCACAAATTTCATCTGATTTTCACCAAAATTGGCACAGACCATCTTCAGACCAGGCCTTATCAGTGTTTAATTTTATGGAACGATTGACAAAAGCATTCGCCCGTAACAGCCAATCGAAATTGGTGGCGAAGCCGCCAAACAGGAAATAACCTTGTAACTTAGCCAATCTTGGGTTGTTTGGCATGGAACTTGCTGTTTCTGCTTAATGCTATATACCTGATGATTAGGGACAGTCCCATGATTAAAGTCACCAAGTTTCATGATGGCACCTCAAGCACTCTAGCGCCACCAATAGGCCAAAGTTGGACGTGCGTTCACGTACGTAACTTTTGAGCCGTATGGCCAATTGTCAAAAATGAGGTATCGTTGGAATCCTTCTACCAAGCCGAGTTCAACGCACCCTATGACGTCAATTTCCGCCATGACGGATTTTCCGCCATTTTGGATTTCATCAAAATCACTTAAAACGTATCAGAGGTCACAAATTTTGTCCGATCGACACCAAACTTCACAGATATCATCTACAGACCATGCCTCATTAATGCATTGCTTTTTGTCTTCGGACCTTAAACCGTTCGCGCGTAACAGCCAATCGAAATTTGCGGCGAAGCCGCCAAACAGGATGTGAGCTCATATCTCAGCAACGCTTTCATGTATCAAAACCAAACTTAGTCCATGGACTCAGGACCCAATGAGGGGGGACGCTCAAGAAATTTGGTGACCTTTGACCTCTAGAGGGCTCTGTAATTGGCAAAAATGTATTTTGGCCTGTAGTTGCTGCATTATTCTGCAATGCAGGTCAATGCCAGCCCATAGAACCGTCTGGTTCATCCTGATGATGCACAAATAATTTGGTGACCTTTGACCTCTATTGGGGCATTGAAATCACAGCAAGCATGATCATATCTCAATCGATCTTTTATTTTTGATGTGAAACTGTTGACAGCGAGTTCCATCCAGTTAATTCTAATGCGTGCGTGCAAGGGTGGGGCGGGGTGGGACGGGCAGGGGCGATTGCGGCGGTGGGTTTGCTGGGTGAGGGGGCGGCGACACTCAGCCCTGGTTCAGCCACACAAAATCAGTTATGTTTTGATGTGAAACTTGACCTTGTAACTCAGCCAATCTTGGGTTGTTTGACATGGAACTTGTTGTGACTGCTTAATGCTATATGCCTGATGCCACGGCATTGAGTTGCATGGCAAATCTGGACTTCTTGACTGCTGAACTGCCTGCTTGGCCCCCTCATTGCTGCTTGCAGCTATATTTGGGGGCCAAGCAGCGAAGCTGCGCGGCAACCCTTAGTGATTCTACCTTTTCTTATTATTGGGGGCCAAGCAGCGAAGCTGCGAAGCCCCATTGTTTTTCTATGATTTCTTATTATTATTATTATTATTATTATTTAACATCTTTCTTCCGCCATGGGAGTCTATGGCAGCCTATAGAACCGTCTTGTAAAAAGTTGTGAAATTTGGCACACCGATTGGGGACAGTCCCATGTTTAATTTCACCAAGTTTTATGTCAGCACCTTGAGCACTCTAGCGCCACCAACAGGCCAAAGTTGGACGTGCGTTCACGCACGTAACTTTTGACCCGTTCAGCCGATTGTCAAAAATGAGATACCATTGGAATCCTTGGACCAGGCCGAGTTCAACGCACCCTATGACGTCATTTTCCGCCATGATGGATTTTCCGCCATATTGGATTTTAGTGAAAGTGAAACTAAAACTTCACAGGTCACAAATTTTGTCCAATCGTCACCAAACTTGACATACATGATCTTCAGACCAAGCCTAACAAAAGTTGTGGTGTTTTGTCTTCGGAACTATAACCGTTCGCGCGTAACAGCCAATCGAAGTTTGCGGCGAAGCCGCCAAACAGGAAGTGAGCTCATATCTCAGCAACCCATTCATCTATCATAACCAAACTTAGTACATGGACTCAGGACCCAATCAGGGGGACGCTCAAGAAATCTGGTGACCTTTGACCTCTAGGGGGCGCTTAAATTAAGAAACATGCCTTTTGGCCTGTAGCTGCAGTTGTGCTTAGAATTATAACTCACTAGTGGTGTCTGATAATACTGTTGGAGGTCCTTAGGCCGACACAAGCCAACTTGTGATGTCATCGTAATTTATTCGGCCGCCATATTGGATTTAATCAAAAACACGTACGAATTTTCGCAGGTCACAAATTTCAGCTGATCCTCACCAAAATTGGCAGAGACCATCTTCAGACCATGCCTTATCAGTGTATTTTTTTCTGGAACAATTGACAGAAGCGTTCGCCTGTAACAGCCAATCGAAATTTGCGGCGAAGCCGCCAAACAGGAAGTGATTTCATATCTCAGCAACGCTTTCATGTATCAAAACCAAACTTAGTACATGTACCTGCGACCCCATCGGGAGGAAGCTCAAGAAATTTGGTGATATTTGACCTCTAGGGGGCTCCGTAATTGACAAAAATGCATTTTGGCCAGTAGTTGCTGATGCACATTATTTTGCAATGGAAGTCAATGGCAGCCCATAGAACCGTCTGGTAAAAAGTTATACAATTTTGCAAACTAATTGGGGACAGTCCAATAATTCATTTCACCAAGTTTCATGCCGGCACCTCAAGCACTCTAGCGCCACCAACAGGCCAAAGTTGGACTTGTGTTCACGGACGTAACTTTTGACCTGTTGACCCGAATGGCAAAATGTGGTATCATTGGAATCCTTGGGCCAAGCCGAGTTCAACACACCCTATGACGTCAATTCTTGACCTCTATGTTTAAATCACAGCAAGTGTGATCATATCTCAGTCAATCTTTTATTTTTGATGTGAAACTGATGACAGCAAGTTCCATCTAGTTCATTCTAATGTGTGCGTGCAAGGGTGGGACGGGGTGGGATGGGCAGGGGCGGTTGCGGCGGTGGGCTGGCTGGGGAAGGGGGTGGCGACACTCAGCCCTGGTTCAGCTCCACAAAATCAGTTATGTTTTGATGTGAAACTTGACCTTGTAACTCAGCCAATCTTGGGTTGTATGGCATGGAACTTGCTGTGACTGCTTAAGGCTATATGTCTGATGCAACGGCTTTGACTTACATGGCAAATCTGGCCTGCTGAACTGCCTGCTTGGCCCCCACATTGCTGCTTGCAGCTATATTTATTATTATTATTACACATCTTTCCGCTGTCATTGAAGTCTATGGCAGCCCATAGAACCGTACAGTAAAAAGTTGTGAAATTTGGCACATTGATTCGGGACAGTATAAAAATGAATTTGAGCAAGTTTTATGCCTGAACCACAGAGAGTCTAGCGCCACCAATGGGTCAAAGTTGACATTGCATCCATGCAATTAACTTTTGAACCGTATGCCCGATTTTGAATATCGCAATATCTTTGGAAGTCTTGGATGAGGCCGAACTCAACGCACCCCATGACGTCAATTTCCGCCATGTTGGATCTTCCGCCATATTGTATTTCATCAAAACACTTAAAAGGCATCAAAGTTCGCAAAGTTTGTCCGATTTTCACGAAACTTGACGCAGATGATCTTCAGACCATGACTCATAAATGCATTGCTTTCTGGAACCAAATTCAAAATCCCGTTGCCCGTGACGACCAATCAAGTTTGGCGGCGAAGCCGCCAAACAGGAAGTGAATAATATCTCAGCAATGCTTTCACGTATCAACACCAAACTCAGTACAGGGTCTCAGTACCCAATTAGGAGGAGGCTCAATACATTTTATGACTTTTGACCTATAGGTGGCGCTATAATTAGCAAAATTACGTTTTGGCGTGTAACGGGTCATGTGTTTAGAATTAAAGCATATTAGTGATATCTGTTAATACCTTGAGAGGTCTTTAGTCCGACACATGCCAACATGTGACGTCAACATAATTGATTCGACCGCCATATTGGATTTCACCAAAAACACTTAAAAGGCATCAAAGTTCGCAAAGTTTGTCCGATTTTCACGAAACTTGACGCAGATGATCGTCAGACCATGACTCATAAACGCATTGCTTTTTGGAGACATATTCAAAACCGGTTGCCTGTGACGACCAATCAAGTTTGGCGGCGAAGCCGCCAAACAGGAAGTGAAGTGATATCTCAGCAAGGCTTTCGCGTATCAACACCAAACTCAGTACAGGGTCTCAGTACCCAATTAGGAGGAGGCTCAATAAATTTGATGACTTTTGACCTATAGGTGGCGCTATAATTAGCAAAATTATGTTTTAGCCTGTAACGGGTCATGTGTTTAGAATTAAAGCATATTAGTGATATCTGTTAATACCTTGAGAGGTCCTTAGGCCGAAACATGCCAACATGTGACGTCAACATAATTTATTCGACCGCCATATTGGATGTCATCAAAAACACTTAAAAGGCATCAAAGGTCAGAAAGTTTCTCCGATTTTCACGAAACTTGACGCAGATGATCGTCAGACCATGACTCATAAACGCATTGCTTTTTGGAGACATATTCAAAACCGGTTGCCTGAGACGACCAATCAAGTTTGGCGGCGAAGCCGCCAAACAGGAAGCGAAGTAATATCTCAGTAAAGCTTTAACGTATCAAAACCAAACTCAGTACATGGGGTCAGGACCCAATAAGGAGAAGGCTCAATAAATTTGATGACTTTTGACCTATAGGTGGCGCTATAATAAGCAAAATTACATTTTGGCCTGTAACGGGTGATGTGTTTGGAATTAAAACTTACTATTGGTGTCTGTTAATGTTAATGTTAATATACTAGTGATGTCTCTGGGAGGTCCTAAGGCTGACAGATGTGATTTTGTGATGTCAACATAATTGATCTGGCCGCCATATTGGATTTAATCAAAATCACTTAAAAGGCATCAAAGGTCACAAAGTTCATCCGATTTTCATGAAACTTGGTTCAGATGATCTTCAGACCATGACTCACAAACGCATTGCTTTTTGGACCCATATTCAAAACCCATCGCCCGTCTTGACCAATCAAGTTTGGCGGCGAAGCCGCCAAACAGGAAGTGAAGTGATCTCAGCAAGGCTTTTGCGTATCAACACCAAACTCAGTACAGGGTCTCAGGACCCAATTAGGAGGAGGCTCAATAAATTTGATGACTTTTGACCTATAGGTGGCGCTATAATCACAAGAAGTGGGCTCATATTTCAGCAATGCTTTCACATATTGAAACCAAACTTAGTATATGGACTTGGGACCTCATCCTGAGGACAGACAATAATTTTAGCAACGTTTGACCACTAGGGGTGCTATAATTTGCAACACTTTCTCGTATCGACACCAAACTTGGTACCTGGACTCGGGACCACATCCTGAATAAGGACAATACATTTAGTGACCTTTGACCACTAGGGGCGCTATAATTAGAAAAACTTTATCGTATCGACACCAAACTTGGTACATGGACTCGGGAACACATCCTGAAGACGCACAATATATTTAGTGAGCTTTGACCACTAGGGGTGCTACAATTATCAACACTTTCTTGTATCGACACCAAACTTGGTATGTGGACTTGTGACTACAACCTGACTACGCACAATAAATTTGGTGATGTTTGAGGTATGCATATGTGTGGGGGGTTATTGGGGTGTGTGGGGGAAGAAGTTTATCTGTGTATATGTGTGTGTGTGGGACAGGGGGGGTTAATTGGGTGTGTGTATAATGTAGCAACATTGGGTTGCCATGACAACTCCTGCTCAACTGCTTGGCCCCCTCATTGCTGCTTGCAGCTATATTTGGGGGCCAAGCAGCGAAGCTGCGAAGGCACCCATTGTGTTTCTATTTGTTCTTATTATTGGGGGCCAAGCAGCGAAGCTGCGAAGCCCCATTGTGTTTCTATGATTTCTTATTATTATTATTATTATTTAACATCTTTCCTCTGCCATTGGAGTCTATGGCAGCCTATAGAACCGTCTGGTAAAAAGTTGTGAAATTTGGCACACTGATTGGGGACAGTGCCATGATTAATTTCACCAAGTTTCATGTTGGCACCTTGACCGCTCTAGCGCCACCAACAGGCCAAAGTTGGACGTGCGTTCACGCACGTAACTTTTGACCCGTATGTCCGATTGTCACAAATGAGGTATCGTTGGAATCCTTGGACCAAGCAGAGTTCAACGCACCCTATGACATCATTTTCCGCCATGATGGATTTTCCGCCATATTGGATTTTAGTGAAAGTGAAACTAAAACTTCACAGGTCACACATTTTGTCTGATCGTCACCAAACTTGACTCACATGATCTTCAGACGAAGCCTCACAAAAGTTGTGGTGTTTTGTCTTCGGAACTATAACCGTTCACCCGTAATATCCAATCGAAATTTGCGGCGAAGCCGCCAAACAGGAAGTGAGCTCATATCTCAGCAACCCATTCATCTATCATAACCAAACTAAGTACATAGACTCAGGACCCTATCAAGGGGACGTTCAAAAAATCTGGTGACCTTTGACCTCTAGGGGGCGCTGTAATTTAGGAACATGCCTTTTGGCCTGTAGCTGCTGTTGTGCTTAGAATTAAAACGCACTAGTGATGTCTGGTAATACTGTTGGAGTTCTTTAGGCCGACCCAACCCAACTTGTGATGTCATCGTTATTGATTCGGCCGCCATATTGGATTTAATCAAAAACACGTACAAGTTTTCGCAGGTACAAATTTCAGCGGATCCTGACCAAAATTGGCAGAGACCATCTTCAGACCATGCATGATGAGTGTATTGATTTCTGGAACAATTGAAAGAAGTATTGGCCTGTACCAGCCAATTGAAATTTGCGGCGAAGCCGCCAAACAGGAAGTGATTTCATATCTCAGCAACGCTTTCATGTATCAAAACCAAACTTAGTACATGTACCTCCGACCCCATCGGGAGGACGCTCAAGAAATTTGGTGACATTTGACCTCTAGGGGGCTCCGTAATTGACATAAATGCATTTTGGCCAGTAGTTGCTGATGCGCATTATTTTGCAATGGAAGTCAATGGCAGCCCATAGAACCGTCTGGTAAAAAGTTATACAATTTTGCACACTAATTGGGGACAGTCCAATAATTCATTTCACCAAGTTTCATGACGGCACCTCAAGCGCTGTAGCGCCACCAACCGGCCAAAGTTGGATTTGTGTTCACGGACGTAACTTTTGACCTGTTGACCCGAATGGCAAAATGAGGTATCATTGGAATCCTTGGGCCAAGCCGAGTTCAACACACCCTATGACGTCAATTTTTGACCTCTCTGTTTAAATCACAGCAAGTGTGATCATATCTCAGTCAATCTTTTATTTTTGATGTGAAACTGATGACAGCAAGTTCCATCCAGTTCATTCTAAAGCGTGCGTGCAAGGGTGGGGCGGGGTGGGATGGGCAGGGGCGGTTGCGACGGTGGGCTGGCTGGGGGAGGGGGTGGCGACACTCAGCCCTGGTTCAGCTCCACAAAATCAGTTATGTTTTGATGTGAAACTTGACCTTGTAACTCAGCCAATCTTGGGTTGTATGGCATGGAACTTGCTGTGACTGCTTAAGGCTATATGTCTGATGCAACGGCATTGACTTACATGGCAAATCTGGCCTGCTGAACTCTCTGCTTGGCCCCCACATTGCTGCTTGCAGCTATATTTATTATTATTATTATTATTATTATTATTATTATTATTCCGCCATTGAAGTCAATGGCAGCCCATAGAACCGTCTGGTGAAAAGTTGTGAAATTTGGCACACTGATTAGGGACAGTCCCATGATTAATGTCACCAAGTTTCATGATGGCACCTAGAGCACTCTAGCGCCACCAACAGGCCAAAGTTGGACGTGCGTTCACGCACGTAACTTTTGACCCGTATTGCCGATTGTCAAAAATGAGATATCGTTGGAATCCTTGGACCAAGCCGAGTTCAACGCACCCTATGACGTCAATTTCCGCCATGATGGATTTTCCGCCATATTGGATTTCATCAAAAACACTAAAAAGTCTTCAAAGGTCACAAATTTTGTCCGATTGACACCAAAACTGACACACTTGATCTTCAGACCAAGCCTCACAAAAGTTATTCCTTTTCGTCTTCTCAACTCAAACCGTTCGCCCGTAACAGCCAATCGAAGTTTGCAGCGAAGCCGGCAAACAGGAAGTGAGCACATATCTCAGCAACCCATTCACCTATCATAACCAAACTTAGTACATGGACTCAGGACCCAATCAGGGGGACGCTCAAGAAATCTGGTGACCTTTGACCTCTAGGGGGCGCTGTAATTAAGAAACATGCCTTTTAGCCTGTAGCTGCAGTTGTGCTTAGAATTAAAACGCACTAGTGGTGTCTGGTAATACTGTTGGAGGTCCTTAGGCCGACCCATGTCGACTTGTGATGTCATCGTAATTGATTCGGCCGCCATATTGGATTTAATCAAAAACACGTACAAGTTTTCGCAGGTCACAAATTTCAGCGGATCCTCACCAAAATTGGCAGAGACCATCTTCAGACCATGCCTTATCAGTGCATTGCTTTTTGGAACAATTGACAGTAGCATGCGGCTGTAACAGCCAATCAAAACTTGCGGCGAAGCCGCCAAACAGGAAGTGAGCTCATATCACAGCAACCCTTGCATGTATCAAAGCCAAACTTGGTGCATGGACTCAGGACCCAATCAGGGGGACGCTCAAGAAATCTGGTGACCTTTGACCTCTAGGGGGCGCTATAATTAAGAAACATGCCTTTTGGCCTGTAGCTACTGTTGTCCTTAGAATTAAAATGCACTAGTGGTTTCAGGTAATACTGTTGGAGGTCCTTAGGCTGACCCTGCACAACTTGTGATGTCATCGTAATTGATTCGGCCATCATGTTGGATTTAATCAAAAACATCAAAAAGTTTTCGCGGGTCGCAAATTTCATCTGATCTTCACCAACATTGGCACAGACCATTTTTAGACCATAACCTATCAATATATTGCTCTCTGGAACAATTGACAAAAGCATTCGCCCGTACCAGCGAATCGAAATTGGTGGCGAAGCCGCCAAACAGGAAGTGAGCTCATATCTCAGCAACCCTGCCATGTATCATAACCAAACTTACTATATAGATTCATGACCCCATTAGGAGGACGCACAAAACATTTGGTGACCTTTGACCTGTAGGGGGCGCTGTAATTAGCAATATTGCATTTTGATCTGTAGTTGCTGATGTGTTTCATCGATCTTTTATTTTTTGATGTGAAACTGATGACAACATGTTCCATCCAGTTCATTCTAATGCGTGCGTGCAAAGGGCGGGGAGGGGCAGGACGGGGTGGGACGGGCAGGGGTGATTAGGTGGGGGGCTGGCTGGCGGAGGCGGTGGCAATTCTCAGCCCTGTTTCAGCCCTACAAAATCAGTTATGTTTTGATGTGACACTAGTTGAAAGTGTTGATCGCGGATGTCTGCTGAGTTCTATCTTGTCGCCATGGCTACTCCAGCCTATTCTGCTTGGCCCCCTCATTGCTGCTTGCAGCTATATTTATTATTATTCCTCTGCCATTGAAGTCAATGGCAGCCCATAGAACCGTCTGGTGAAAAGTTGTGAAATTTGGCACACCGATTTGGGACAGTGCCATAATTCATTTCACCAAGTTTCATGTTGGCACCTCAAGCGCTCTAGCGCCACCAACAGGCCAAAGTTGGACTTGCGTTCACGCACGTAACTTCTGACCCGTTGACCCAATTTTCAAAAATGAGGTATCGTTGGATTCCTTGGACCAAGCCGAGTTCAACGCACCCTATGACGTCATTTTCCGCCATGATGGATTTTCCGCCATATTGGATTTTAGTGAAAGTGAAACTAAAACTTCACAGGTCACAAATTTTGTCCAATCGTCACCAAACTTGACACACATGATCTTCAGACCAAGCCTCACAAAAGTTGTGGTGTTTTGTCTTCGGAACTATAACCGTTCGCGCATAACAGCCAATCGAAATTTGTGGCGAAGCCGCCAAACAGGAAGTGAGCTCATATCTCAGCAACCCATTGATCTATCATAACCAAACTAAGTACATGGACTCAGGACCCAATCAGGGGGATGCACAAGAAATCTGGTGACCTTTGACCTCTAGGGGGCGCTGTAATTAAGAAACATGCCTTTTGGCCTGTAGCTGCAGTTGTGCTTAGAATTAAAATGCACTAGTGGTGTCTGGTAATACTGTTGGAGCTCCTTAGGCCGACCCTAGCCAACTTGTGATGTCATCGTAATTGATTCGGCCGCCATATTGCATTTAATCAAAAACACGTACAAGCTTTCGCAGGTCACAAATTTCATCTGTTCTTCACCAAAATTGGCAGAGACCATCTTCAGACCATGCCTGATGAGTGCATTGCTTTCTGGAACAATTGACAGAAGCATTGACCTGCACCAGCCAATCGAAATTTGCGGCGAAGCCGCCAAACAGGAAGTGATTACATATCTCAGCAACGCTTTCATGTATCAAAACCAAATTTAGTACATGTACCTCTGACCCCATCGGGAGGACGCTCAAGAAATTTGGTGACATTTGACCTCTAGGGGGCACTGTAATTGACAAAAATGCATTTTGGCCAGTAGTTGCTGATGCACATTATTTTGCAATGGAAGTCAATGGCAGCCAATAGAACCGTCTGGTAAAAAGTTATACAATTTTGCACACTAATTGGGGACAGTCCAATAATTCATTTCACCAAGTTTCATGCCGGCACCTCAAGCGCTCTAGCGCCACCAACAGGCCAAATTTGGATGTGCGTTCACGCACGTAACTTTTGACCCGTATGGCCGATTGTCAAAAATGAGGTATCGTTGGAATCCTTGGACCAAGCTGAGTTCAACGCACCCTGTGACGTCAATTTCCGCTATGATGGATTTTCCGCCATATTGGATTTCATCAAAAAACCTGAAATGTCTTCACAGGTCACAAATTTTGTCCAATTGATACCAAACTTCACAGATATCATCTACAGACCATGCCTCATTAATGCATTGCTTTTTGTCTTCGGAACTATAACCATTCGCGCGTAACAGCCAATCGAATTGTGCGGCGAAGCCGCCAAACAGGAAGTGAGCTCATATCTCAGCAACCCATTAATCTATCATAACCAAACTTAGTATATGGACTCAGGACCCAATCAGGGGGACGCTCAAGAAATCTGGTGACCTTTGACCTCTAGGGGGCGCTGTAATTAAGAAACATGCCTTTTGGCCTGTAGCTGCAGTTGTGCTTAGAATTAAAATGTACTAGTGGTGTCTGATAATACTGTTGGAGGTCCTTAGGCCGACCCAGGCCAACTTGTGATGTAATCGTAATTGATTCGGCCGTCATGTTAGATTTAATCACAAACATCAAAAAGTTATCACAGGTCGCAAATTTCATCTGATCTTCACCAACATTGGCACAGACCATCTTCAGACCATAACCTATCAATATATTGCTTTCTGGAACAATTGACAGAAGCATTCGGCTGTAACAGCCAATCGAAATTTGCGGCGAAGCCGCATGCCATATATCATAACCAAACCCTGCCATGTATCATAACCAAACTTACTACATATATTCATTACCACATTAGGAGGACGCTCAAAAAATATGGTGACCTTTGACCTGTAGGGGGTGCTGCAATTAGCAATATTGCATTTTGATGTGTAGTTGCTGATGTGTTATATCAATCTTTTACTTTTTGATGTGAAACTGATGACAACATGTTCCATCCAGTTAATTCTAATGCGTGTGTGCAAGGGAAGGGCAGGGCAGGACGGGATGGGACGGGCTGGGGTGATTAGGTGGGGGGGGGGGCTGGCTGGCGGAGGCGGTAGCAATACTCGGCCCTGTTGATCGATCCCGGGTGTCTGCTGAGTTCTATCTTGTCGCCGTGGCTACTCCGGCCTATACTGCTTGGCCCCCTCATTGCTGCTTGCAGCTATATTTATTATTATTATTCCGCCATTGAAGTCAATGGCAGCCCATAGAACCGTCTGGTGAAAAGTTGTGAAATTTGGCACACTGATTAGGGACAGTCCCATGATTAATGTCACCAAGTTTCATGATGGCACCTCAAGCACTCTAGCGCCACCAACAGGCCAAAGTTGGACTTGCGTTCACACACGTAACTTTTGACCCGTATGGCCGATTGTCAAAAATTAGGTATCGTTGGAATCCTTGGACCAAGCCGAGTTCAACGCACCCTATGACGTCATTTTCCGCCATGATGGATTTTCCGCCATTTTGGATTTCATCAAAAACACTTAAAAGTCTTCACAGGTCACAAATTTTGTCTGATCGACACCAAACCTGACACACTTGATCTTCACATCAAGCCGCACAAAAGATATCCCTTTTCGTCTTCGGAACTCAAACCGTTTGCCCGTAACAGCCAATTGAAATATGCGGCGAAGCCGCCAAACAGGAAGTGAGCTCATATCTCAGTAACCCATTCATCTATCATAACCAAACTTAGTGCATAGACTCAGGACCCAATCAGGGGGATGCTCAAGAAATCGGGTGACCTTTGACCTCTAGGGGGCGCTGTAATTAAGAAACATGCCTTTTGGCCTGTAGCTGCAGTTGTGGTTAGAATTAAAACGCGCTAGTGGTGTCTGGTAATACTGTTGGAGGTCCTTAGGCCGACCCAAGACAGCTTGTGATGTCATCGTAATTGATTCGGCCGCCATATTGGATTTAATCAAAAACACGTACAAGTTTTCGCAGGTCACAAATTTCAGCGGATCCTCACCAAAATTGGCAGAGACCATCTTCAGACCATGCCTTATCAGTGCCTTGCTTCCTGGAACAATTGACAGAAGCATCCGGCTGTAACAGCCACTCGAAATTTGCGGCGAAGCCGCCAAACAGGAAGTGAGCTCATATCTCAGCAACCTTTGCATGTATCAAAGCCAAACTGGGTGCATGGACTCAGGACCCAATCAGGGGGACACTAAATAAATCTGGTGACCTTTGACCTCTAGGGGGCGCTGTAATTAAGAAACATGCCTTTTGGCCTGTAGCTGCTGTTGTGTTTGGAATTAAAATGTACTAGTGGTGTCTGGTAATACTGTTGGAGGTCCTTAGGCCGACCCAGGCCAAGAAAAGCATTCGCCCGTAACAGCCAATCGAAATTGGTGGCGAAGCCGCCAAACAGGAAGTGAGCTCATATCTCAGCAACCCTGCCATGTATCTTAACCAAACTTACTACATATATTCATGACCCCATTAGGAGGACGCTCATAAAATTTGGTGACCTTTGACCTGTAGGGGGTGCTGCAATTAGCAATATTGCATTTTGATGTGTAGTTGCTGAGGTGTTTTATCAATCTTTTATTTTTTGATATGAAACTGATGACAACATGTCCCATCCAGTTAATTCTAATGGGTGCGTGCAAGGGCAGGGCAGGGCAGGGCAGGGCAGGGCAGGACGGGGTCGGACGGGGTGGGGTGATTAGGTGGGGGGGGCTGGCTGGCGGAGGCGGTGGCAATACTCAGCCCTATTTCAGCCCTGTTGATCCCGGGTGTCTGCTGAGTTCTATCTTGTCGCCGTGGCTACTCCGGCCTATTCTGCTTGGCCCCCTCATTGCTGCTTGCAGCTATATTTGGGGGCCAAGCAGCGAAGCTGCGAAGGCACCCATTGTGTTTCTATCTTTTCTTATTGGGGGCCAAGCAGCGAAGCTGCGCGGCAACCCATAGTGATTCTACGTATTCTTATTGGGGGCCAAGCAGCGAAGCTGCGCGGCAACCCATAGTGATTCTACGTATTCTTATTGGGGGCCAAGCAGCGAAGCTGCGCGGCAACCCATAGTGATTCTACGTATTCTTATTATTATTATTGGGGGCCAAGCAGCGAAGCTGCGAAGGCACCCATTGTGTTTCTATGATTTCTTATTATTATTATTATTATTATTTAACATCTTTCCTCTGCCATTGGAGTCTATGGCAGCCCATAGAACCGTCTGGTGAAAAGTTGTGAAATTTGGCACACTGATTGGGGAAAGTCCAATGATTCATTTCACCAAGTTTCATGCCGGCACCTCCAGCGCTCTAGCGCCACCAACAGGCCAAAGTTGGACGTGCGTTCACGTACGTAACTTTTGACCCGTAGGCCCGATTGCCAAAAATGAGGTATCGTTGGAATCCTTGGACCAAGCCGAGTTCAACGCACCCTATGACGTCATTTTCCGCCATGATGGATTTTCCGCCATTTTGGATTTTAGTGAAAGTGAAACTAATTCTTCACAGGTCACAAATTTTGTCCGATTATCACCAAACTTGACACAAATGATCTTCAGACCAAGCCTCACAAAAGATACTCCTTTTCGTCTTCGGAACTCAAACCGTTCGCCCGTAACAGCCAATCGAAATATGCGGCGAAGCCGCCAAACAGGAAGTGAGCTCATATCTCAGCAACCCATTGATCTATCATAACCAAACTTAGTACATGGACTCAGGACCACATCAGGGGGACGCTCAAAAAATGTGGTGACCTTTGACCTCTAGGTGGCGCTGCAATCAGCAAAAATGCATTTTGGCCTGTAGCTGTTGATGTGTTTGGAATTAAAACGTACTAGTGGTGTCTAGTAATACTGTTGGAGGTCCTTAGGCCGACCCAAGCCAACTTGTGATGTCATCATAATTGATTCGGCCGCCATATTGGATTTAATCAAAAACACGTACAAGTTCTCGCAGGTCACAAATTGTAGCGGATCCTCACCAAAATTGGCAGAGACCATCATCAGACCATAACCTATCAATATATTGCTTTCTGGAACAATTGACAAAAGCATTCGCCCGTAACAGCCAATCGAAATTGGTGGCGAAGCCGCCAAACAGGAAGTGAGCTCATATCTCAGTAACCCTGCCATGTATCATAACCAAACTTACTACATGGATTCATGACCCCATTAGGAGGACGCTCAAAAACGTTGGTGACCTTTGACCTGTAGGGGGTGCTGCAATTAGCAATATTGCATTTTGATCTGTAGTTGCTGATGTGTTTTATCGATGTTTTATTTTTTGATGTGAAACTGATGACAACATGTTCCATCCAGTTCATTCTAATGCGTGCGTGCAAGGGCGGGGCGGGGCAGGACGGGGTGGGACGGGCAGGGGTGATTAGGTGGGGAGCTGGCTGGCGGAGGCAGCAGCAATACTCAGCCCTGTTTCAGCCCTACAAAGTCAGTTATGTTTTGATCTTACACTAGTTGAAAGCATTGATCGCGGATGTCTGCTGAGTTCTATCTTGTCGCCCTGGCTACTCCGGCCTATTCTGCTTGGCCCCCTCATTGCTGCTTGCAGCTATATTTATTATTATTATTATTATAACGAAACGCTCATTTGCCATTCAACCGTACAGTAAAAAGTTGAGAAATTCGGCACATTGATTCGGTTCAGTCATATCTTTAATTTATCAAAGTTTCAAGTCTGCACTTTGAGTGCTCTAGCGCCACCAACATTTCAAATTTTTTATTACATCTATGCACATAACGTTTGAACGGTACACCACATTTTGAACATTAAGGTATATTTGGAATCCTTGGATGAGACCGAACTCAACGCAGATGTGAATTTATGAGGTAAACGTAATTGATCAGGCTGCCATATTGGATTTAATCAAAAACACCTAAAAGGCATCAAAGTTCGCAAAGTTTGTCCGATTTTCACGAAACTTGACGCAGATGATCTTCAGACTATGACTCACAAATGTTATTGCTTTTCGGAGCCATATTCAAAACCCGTCGCCCGTCACGACCAATCAAGTTTGGCGGCGAAGCCGCCAAACAGGAAGTGAAGTGATCTCGGCAAGGCTTTCGCGTATCAACACCAAACTCAGTATAGGGTCTCAGGACCCAATTAGGAGGAGGCTCAATAAATTTGGTGACGTTTGACCTACAGGTGGCGCTATAATTACCAAAATTACGTTTTAGCCTGTAACGGGTCATGTGTTTGGAATTAAAGCATATTAGTTATATCTGTTAATACCTTGAGAGGTCCTTAGGCCGACACATGCCAACATGTGACGTCAACATAATTGATTAGACCGCCATATTGGATGTCATCAAAAACACTTAAAAGGCATCAAAGGTCACAAAGTTTCTCCGATTTTCACGAAACTTGACGCAGATGATCGTCAGACCATGACTCATAAACGCATTGCTTTTTGGAGACATATTCAAAACCGGTTGCCTGTGACGACCAATCAAGTTTGGCGGCGAAGCCGCCAAACAGGAAGCGAAGTAATATCTCAGTAAAGCTTTAACGTATCAAAACCAAACTCAGTACATGGGGTCAGGACCCAATAAGGAGAAGGCTCAATAAATTTGATGACTTTTGACCTATAGGTGGCGCTATAATAACATGAAGTGGGCTCATATTTCAGCAATGCTTTCACATATTAAAACCAAACTTAGTATATGGACTTGGGACCTCATCCTGAGGACAGACAATAATTTTAGCAACCTTTGACCACTAGGGGTGCTATAATTTGCAACACTTTCTCGTATCGACACCAAACTTGGTATATGGACTCGTGACTACAACCTGAGGACGCACAATAAATTTGGTGACTTTTGACCACTAGGGGTGCTATAATTATCAACACTTTCTCGTATCGACACCAAACTTGGTATGTGGACTCGTGACTACAACCTGACTATGCACAATACATTTAGTGATGTTTGAGGTATGCATATGTGTGGGGGGTTATTGGGGTGTGTGGGAGAGGAAGTTTATCTGTGTATATGTGTGTGTGTGGGACGGGTGGTTAATTGGGTGTGTGTATAATGTAGCAACATTGGGTTGCCATGACAACTCCTGCTCAACTGCTTGGCCCCCACATTGCTGCTTGCAGCTATATTTATTATTATTATTATTATTATAACGAAACACTCATTTGCCATTAAACCGTACAGTAAAAAGTTGAGAAATTTGGCACATTGATTCGGTTCAGTCATATCTTTAATTTATCAAAGTTTCAAGTCTGCACTTTGAGAGCTCTAGCGCCACCAATGTTTCAAATTTTGAATTGCATCTATGCATTTACCGTACATCATATTTTGAACATTAAGGTATATTTGGAATCCTTGGATGAGACCGAACTCAACGCAGATGTAAATTTATGAGGTAAACGTAATTGATCAGGCTGCCATATTGGATTTAATCAAAAACACCTAAAAGGCATCAAAGTTCGCCAAGTTTGTCCGATTTTCACGAAACTTGACGGAGATGATCTTCAGACTATGACTCACAAATGTTATTGCTTTTCGGAGCCATATTCAAAACCCATCGCCCGTCGTGACCAATCAAGTTTGGCGGCGAAGCCGCCAAACAGGAATTGAAGTGATCTCAGCAAGGCTTTCGCGTATCAACACCAAACTCAGTACAGGGTCTCAGGACCCAATTAGGAGGAGGCCCAATAAATTTGGTGACTTTTGACCTATAGGTGGCGCTATAATTACCAAAATTACGTTTTAGCCTGTAACGGGTCATGTGTTTGGAATTAAAGCATATTAGTGATATCTGTTAATACCTTGAGAGGTCCTTAGGCCGCCACATGCCAACATGTGACGTCAACATAAATGATCCAACCGCCATATTGGATGTCATCAAAAACACTTAAAAGGCATCAAAGGTCACAAAGTTTCTCCGATTTTCACGAAACTTGACGCAGATGATCGTCAGACCATGTCTCATAAATGCATTGCTTTCTGGAACCATATTCAAAACCTGTTGCCCGTGACAACCAATCAAGTTTGTGACAGGAAACAGGAAGTGAAGTGATATCTCAGCAATGCTTTCACATATCAAAACCAAACTAGGTATATAGGTTCAGGACTCAATCAGGAGGACACTCAAGAAATGTGGTAAATTTTGACCACTATGTGGCGCTATAATCACAGGAAGTGGGCTCATATTTCTGCAATGCTTTCACGTATCGAAACCAAACTTGGCTCATTGACTCGGGACCACATCCTGAGGACATACAATAATTTTAGCGACCTTTGACCACTAGGGGTGCTATAATTTGCAACACTTTCTCGTATCAACACCAAACTTGGTATATGGACTCGTGACTACAACCTGAGGACGCACAATAAATGTGGTGACTTTTGACCACTAGGGGTGCTATAATTATCAACACTTTCTCGTATCGACACAAAACTTGGTATGTGGACTTGTGACTACAACCTGACTATGCACAATACATTTGGTGATGTTTGAGGTATGCATATGTATGGGGGGTTATTGGGGTGTGTGGGAGAGGAAGTTTATCTTTGTATATGTGTGTGTGTGGGACGGGTGGTTAATTGGGTGTGTGTATAATGTAGCAACATTGGGTTGCCATGACAACTCCTGCTCAACTGCTTGGCCCCCACATTGCTGCTTGCAGCTATATTTGGGGGCCAAGCAGCGAAGCTGCGCGGCAACCCTTAGTGATTCTACCTTTTCTTATTATTATTACACATCTTTCCGCTGTCATTGAAGTCTATGGCAGCCCATAGAACCGTACAGTAAAAAGTTGTGAAATTTGGCACATTGATTCGGGACAGTATAAAAATTAATTTGAGCAAGTTTTATGCCTGAACCACAGAGAGTCTAGCGCCACCAATGGGTCAAAGTTGACATTGCATCCATGCAATTAACTTTTGAACCGTATGCCCGATTTTGAATATCGCAATATCTTTGGAAGTCTTGGATGAGGCCGAACTCAACGCACCCCATGACGTCAATTTCCGCCATGTTGGATCTTCCGCCATATTGTATTTCATCAAAAACACTTAAAAGGCATCAAAGTTCGCAAAGTTTGTCCGATTTTCACGAAACTTGACGCAGATGATCGTCAGACCATGACTCATAAACGCATTGCTTTTTGGAGACATATTCAAAACCGGTTGCCTGTGACGACCAATCAAGTTTGGCGGCGAAGCCGCCAAACAGGAAGTGAAGTGATATCTCAGCAAGGCTTTCGCGTATCAACACCAAACTCAGTACAGGGTCTCAGTACCCAATTAGGAGGAGGCTCAATAAATTTGATGACTTTTGACCTATAGGTGGCGCTATAATTAGCAAAATTATGTTTTAGCCTGTAACGGGTCATGTGTTTAGAATTAAAGCATATTAGTGATATCTGTTAATACCTTGAGAGGTCCTTAGGCCGAAACATGCCAACATGTGACGTCAACATAATTTATTCGACCGCCATATTGGATGTCATCAAAAACACTTAAAAGGCATCAAAGGTCAGAAAGTTTCTCCGATTTTCACGAAACTTGACGCAGATGATCGTCAGACCATGACTCATAAACGCATTGCTTTTTGGAGACATATTCAAAACCGGTTGCCTGAGACGACCAATCAAGTTTGGCGGCGAAGCCGCCAAACAGGAAGCGAAGTAATATCTCAGTAAAGCTTTAACGTATCAAAACCAAACTCAGTACATGGGGTCAGGACCCAATAAGGAGAAGGCTCAATAAATTTGATGACTTTTGACCTATAGGTGGCGCTATAATAAGCAAAATTACATTTTGGCCTGTAACGGGTGATGTGTTTGGAATTAAAACTTACTATTGGTGTCTGTTAATGTTAATGTTAATATACTAGTGATGTCTCTGGGAGGTCCTAAGGCTGACAGATGTGATTTTGTGATGTCAACATAATTGATCTGGCCGCCATATTGGATTTAATCAAAATCACTTAAAAGGCATCAAAGGTCAAAAAGTTCATCCGATTTTCATGAAACTTGGTTCAGATGATCTTCAGACCATGACTCACAAACGCATTGCTTTTTGGACCCATATTCAAAACCCATCGCCCGTCTTGACCAATCAAGTTTGGCGGCGAAGCCGCCAAACAGGAAGTGAAGTGATCTCAGCAAGGCTTTTGCGTATCAACACCAAACTCAGTACAGGGTCTCAGGACCCAATTAGGAGGAGGCTCAATAAATTTGATGACTTTTGACCTATAGGTGGCGCTATAATCACAAGAAGTGGGCTCATATTTCAGCAATGCTTTCACATATTGAAACCAAACTTAGTATATGGACTTGGGACCTCATCCTGAGGACAGACAATAATTTTAGCAACGTTTGACCACTAGGGGTGCTATAATTTGCAACACTTTCTCGTATCGACACCAAACTTGGTACCTGGACTCGGGACCACATCCTGAATAAGGACAATACATTTAGTGACCTTTGACCACTAGGGGCGCTATAATTAGAAAAACTTTATCGTATCGACACCAAACTTGGTACATGGACTCGGGAACACATCCTGAAGACGCACAATATATTTAATGAGCTTTGACCACTAGGGGTGCTACAATTATCAACACTTTCTTGTATCGACACCAAACTTGGTATGTGGACTTGTGACTACAACCTGACTACGCACAATAAATTTGGTGATGTTTGAGGTATGCATCTGTGTGGGGGGTTATTGGGGTGTGTGGGGGAAGAAGTTTATCTGTGTATATGTGTGTGTGTGGGACAGGGGGGGTTAATTGGGTGTGTGTATAATGTAGCAACATTGGGTTGCCATGACAACTCCTGCTCAACTGCTTGGCCCCCTCATTGCTGCTTGCAGCTATATTTATTATTATTATTATTATTATAACGAAACGCTCATTTGCCATTCAACCGTACAGTAAAAAGTTGAGAAATTCGGCACATTGATTCGGTTCAGTCATATCTTTAATTTATCAAAGTTTCAAGTCTGCACTTTGAGTGCTCTAGCGCCACCAACATTTCAAATTTTTTATTACATCTATGCACATAACGTTTGAATGGTACACCACATTTTGAACATTAAGGTATATTTGGAATCCTTGGATGAGACCGAACTCAACGCAGATGTCAATTTATGGGGTAAACGTAATTGATCAGGCTGCCATATTGGATTTAATCAAAAACACCTAAAAGGCATCAAAGTTCGCAAAGTTTGTCCGATTTTCACGAAACTTGACGCAGATGATCTTCAGACTATGACTCACAAATGTTATTGCTTTTCGGAGCCATATTCATAACCCATCGCCCGTCGTGACCAATCAAGTTTGGCGGCGAAGCCGCCAAACAGGAAGTGAAGTGATCTCAGCAAGGCTTTCGCGTATCAACACCAAACTCAGTATAGGGTCTCAGGATCCAATTAGGAGGAGGCTCAATCAATTTGGTGACTTTTGACCTATAGGTGGCGCTATAATTACCAAAATTACATTTTAGCCTGTAACGGGTCATGTGTTTGGAATTAAAGCATATTAGTGATATCTGTTAATACCTTGAGAGGTCCTTAGGCCGCCACATGCCAACATGTGACGTCAACATAAATGATCCAACCACCATATTGGATGTCATCAAAAACACTTAAAAGGCATCAAAGGTCACAAAGTTTCTCAGATTTTCACGAAACTTGACGCAGATGATCGTCAGACCATGACTCATAAACGCATTGCTTTTTGGAGACATATTCAAAACCGGTTGCCTGTGACGACCAATCACGTTTGGCGGCAAAGCCGCCAAACAGGAAGTGAAGTGATCTCAGCAAGGCTTTTGCGTATCAACACCAAACTCAGTAGAGGGCCTCAGGACCCAATTAGGAGGAGGCTCAATACATTTGATGACTTTTGACCTATAGGTGGCGCTATAATCACATGAAGTGGGCTCATATTTCAGCAATGCTTTCACATATTGAAACCAAACTTAGTATATGGACTTGGGACCTCATCCTGAGGACAGACAATAATTTTAGCAACCTTTGACCACTAGGGGTGCTATAATTTGCAACACTTTCTCGTATCAACACCAAACTTGGTATATGGACTCGTGACTACAACCTGAGGACGCACAATACATTTGGTGACTTTTGACCACTAGGGGTGCTATAATTATCAACACTTTCTCGTATCGACACCAAACTTGGTATGTGGACTCGTGAGTACAACCTGACTATGCACAATACATTTGGTGATGTTTGAGGTGTGCATATGTATGGGGGGTTATTGGGGTGTGTGGGAGAGGAAGTTTATCTGTGTATATGTGTGTGTGTGGGACGGGTGGTTAATTGGGTGTGTGTATAATGTAGCAACATTGGGTTGCCATGACAACTCCTGCTCAACTGCTTGGCCCCCACATTGCTGCTTGCAGCTATATTTATTATTATTCCTTCTTCCGCCATGGAAGTCAATGGCAGCCCATAGAACCGTCTGGTAAAAAGTTCTGAAATTTGGCACACAGATTGGAGACAGTCCAATGATTCATGTCACCAAGATTCATGTCGGCACCACCCGCGCTCTAGCGCCACCAACAGGCCAAAGTTGGACTTGTGTTCACGCACGTAACTTCTGACCCGTTGACCCAATTGTCAAAAATGAGGTATCGTTGGAATCCTTGGACCAAGCCGAGTTCAACGCACCCTATGACGTCATTTTCCGCCATGTTGGATTTTCCGCCATATTGGATTTTAGTGAAAGTGAAACTAAAACTTCACAGGTCACAAATTTTGTCCGATCGATCTTCAGACCAAGCCTAACAAAAGTTGTGGTGTTTTGTCTTCGGAACTATAAACGTTCACCCGTAATATCCAATCGAAATTTGCGGCGAAGCCGCCAAACAGGAAGTGAGCTCATATCTCAGCAACCCATTCATCTATCATAACCAAACTTAGTCCATGGACTCAGGACCCCATCAGGGGGAAGCTCAAGAAATTTGGTGACCTTTGACCTCTAGGGGGCGCTTTAATTAAGAAACATGCCTTTTGGCCTGTAGCTGCTGTTGTGCTTAGAATTAAAATGCACTAGTGGTGTCTGATAATACGGTTAGAGGTCCTTAGGCCGACACAAGCCAACTTGTGATGTCATCGTAATTGATTCGGCCGCCATATTGGATTTAATCAAAAACACGTACAAGTTTTCGCAATCACAAATTTCAGCGGATCCTCACCAAAATTGACAGAGACCATCTTCAGCCCATGCCTTATCAGTGCATTGCTTTCCGGAACAATTGACAGAAGCATTCGGCTGTAACAGCCAATCGAAATTTGCGTTGAAGCTGCCAAACAGGAAGTGAGCTCATATCTCAGCAACCCTGCCATGTATCATAACCAACCTTACTAAATGAATTCATGACCCCATTAGGAGGACGCTCAAAAACTTCGGTGACCTTTGACCTGTAGGCGTGCTGCAATTAGCAATATTGCATTTTGATCTGTAGTTGCTGATGTGTGTTATCAATCTTTTATTTTTTGATGTGAAACTGATGACAACATGTTCCATCTAGTTCATTGTAATGCGTGCGTGCAAGGGCGGGGGGGGCGGGGAAGGACGGGGTGGGACGGGCAGGGGTGATTAGATGGGGGGGCTGGCTGGCGGAGGCGGTGGCAATTCTCAGCCCTGTTTCAGCCCTACAAAATCAGTTATGTTTTGATGTGACACTAGTTGAAAGTGTTGATCGCGGATGTCTGCTGAGTTCTATCTTGTCGCCATGGCTACTCCAGCCTATTCTGCTTGGCCCCCACATTGCTGCTTGCAGCTATATTTATTATTTAACATCTTTCTTCCGCCATTGGAGTCTATGGCAGCCCATAGAACCGTCTCGTAAAAAGTTGTGAAATTTGGCACACCGATTGGGGACAGTCCAAAAATTAATTTCACCAAGTTTTATGCCGGCACCTCGAGCACTCTAGCGCCACCAACAGGCCAAAGTTGGACGTGCATTCACGTACATAACTTTTGACCCGTAAGGCCAATTGTCAAAAATGAGGTATCGTTGGAATCCTTGGACCAAGCCGAGTTCAACGCACCCTATGCCGTCATTTTCCGCCATGATGGATTTTCCGCCATATTGGATTTTAGTGAAAGTGAAACTAAAACTTCACAGGTCACAAATTTTGTCTGATCGACACCAAACTTGACATACATGATCTTCAGACCAAGCCTCACAAAAGTTGTGGTGTTTTGTCTCCGGAACTAAAACCGTTCATCCATAATATCCAATCGAAATTTGCGGCGAAGCCGCCAAACAGGAAGTGAGCTCATATCTCAGCAACCCATTCATCTATCATAACCAAACTAAATACCTGGACTTAGGACCCAATCAAAGGGACGCGCAAGAAATCTGGTGACCTTTGACCTGTAGGGGGCGCTGTAATTAAGAAACATGCCTTTTGGCCTGTAGCTGCTGTTGTGCTTAGAATTAAAACACACTAGTGGTGTCTGGTAATACTGTTGGAAGTCCTTAGGCCGACTGAAGCCAACTTGTGATGTCATCGTAATTGATTCGGCCGCCATATCGGATTTAATCACAAACATGAATAAGTATTCGCATGTCACAAATTTCAGCTGATCCTCACAAAAATTGGCAGAGACCATCTTCAGACCATGCCTTATCACTGTATTTTTTTGTGGAACAATTGACAGAAGCGTTCGCCTGTAACAGCCAATCGAATTTTGCGGCGAAGCCGCCAAACAGGAAGTGAGCTCATATCTCAGCAATGCTTTCATGTATCAAAACCAAACTTAGTACATGGTCCCCAGGACCCACCAGGAGGACGCTCAAGAAATTTGGTGACCTTTGACCTCTAGGGGGCTCTGGAATTTGCAAAAATGTATTTTGGCCTGTAGTTGCTGCATTATTCTGCAATGGAGGTCAATGGTAGACCATAGAACCGTCTGGTTCATCCTGATGATGCACAAATAATTTGGTGACCTTTGACCTCTATGGGGGCATTGAAATCACAGCAATCAATCAATCTTTTATTTTTGATGTCAAACTGATGACAGCGAGTTCCATCCAGTTAATTCTAAAGTGTGCGTGCAAGAGTGGGGCAGGGTGGGACGGGCAGGGGCGGTTGCGGCGGTGGGCTGGCTGGGGGAGGGGGTGGCGACACTCAGCCCTGGTTCAGCTCCACAAAATCAGTTATGTTTTGATGTGAAACTTGACCTTGTAACTCAGCCAATCTTGGGTTGTATGGCATGGAACTTGCTGTGACTGCTTAAGGCTATATGCCTGATGCAACGGCATTGACTTACATGGCAAATCTGGCCTGCTGAACTGCCTGCTTGGCCCCCACATTGCTGCTTGCAGCTATATTTGGGGGCCAAGCAGCGAAGCTGCGCGGCAACCCATAGTGATTCTACCTTTTCTTATTATTATTACACATCTTTCCGCTGCCATTGAAGTCTATGGCAGCCCATAGAACCGTACAGTAAAAAGTTGTGAAATTTGGCACATTGATTCGGGACAGTATAAAAATGAGTTTGAGCTAGTTTTATGCCTGAACCACAGACAGTCTAGCGCCACCAATGTGTCAAAGTTGACATTGCATCCATGCAATTAACTTTTGAACCGTATGCCCGATTTTGAGTGTCGTAACATATTTGGAAGCCTTGGATGAGGCTGAACTCAACGCACCCAATGACGTCAATTTCCGCCATGTTGGATCGATCTTCCGCCATATTGTATTTCATCAAAAACACTTAAAAGTCATGAAAGTTCGCAAAGTTTGTCCGATTTTCACGAAACTTGACGCAGATGATCTACAGACCATGACTCATAAATGCATTGCTTTTTGGAACAATATTCAAAACCCGTTGCCTGTGACGACCAATCAAGTTTGGCGGCGAAGCCGCCAAACAGGAAGTGAAGTAATATCTCAGCAATACTTTCACGTATCAAAATCAAACTCAGTATAGGGTATCAAGACCCAATTAGGAGGAGGCTCAATAAATTTGGTGACTTTTGACCTATAGGTGGCGCTATAATTACCAAAATTACGTTTTAGCCTGTAACGGGTCATGTGTTTGGAATTAAAGCATATTAGTGATATCTGTTAATACCTTGAGAGGTCCTTAGGCCGCCATATGCCAACATGTGATGTCAACATAAATGATCCAACCGCCATATATGATGTCATCAAAAACACTTAAAAGGCATCAAAGGTCACAAAGTTTCTCCGATTTTCACGAAACTTGACGCAGATGATCGTCAGACCATGACTCATAAACGCATTGCTTTTTAGAGACATATTCAAAACCGGTTGCCTGTGACGACCAATCACGTTTGGCTGCGAAGCCGCCAAACAGGAAGTGAAGTGATCTCAGCAAGGCTTTCGCGTATCAACACCAAACTCAGTACAGGGTCTCAGGACCCAATTAGGAGGAGGCTCAATAAATTTGATGACTTTTGACATATTGGTGGCGCTATAATCACAAGAAGTGGGCTCATATTTCAGCAATGCTTTCACATATTGAAACCAAACTTAGTATATGGACTTGGGACCTCATCCTGAGGACAGACATTAATTTTAGCAACCTTTGACCAGTAGGGGTGCTATAATTTGCAAAACTTTCTCGTATCAACACCAAACTTGGTATGTGGACTCGTGACTACAACCTGAGGATGCACAATACATTTGGTGACTTTTGACCACTAGGGGTGCTATAAATATCAACACTTTCTCGTATAGACACCAAACTTGGTATGTGGACTTGTGACCACATCCTGAGGATGCACAATCAATTTTGCGACCTTTGACCACTAGGGGTGCTATAATTTGTGACACTTTCTCGTATCGACGCCAAACTTGGTATGTGGACTTGTGACCACATCCTGAGGATGCACAATCAATTTTGCGACCTTTGACCTCTAGGGGTGCTATAATTTGCGACACTTTCTCGTATCGACACCAAACTTGGTACAAGGACTCGGGACCACATCCTGAAGATGCTCAATTTATTTAGTGACATTTGACCACTAGATGCACTATAATTATCAACACTTTCTCGTTTCGACACCAAACTTGGTATGTGGACTTGTGACTACAACCTGAGGACGCACAATAAATTTTGTGATGTTTGAGGCATGCGTATGTTTGGGGGGCTATTGGGGTGTGTGGGAGAGGAGGTTTATCTGTGTATATGTGTGTGTGTGGGATGGGGGGTTAATTGGGTGTGTGTATAATGTAACAACATTGGGTTGCCATGACAACTCCTGCTCAACTGCTTGGCCCCCACATTGCTGCTTGCAGCTATATTTATTATTGGGGGCCAAGCAGCGAAGCTGCGCGGCAACCCATAGTGATTCTACGTATTCTTATTATTATTATTATTATTATAACGAAACGCTAATTTGCCATTAAACCATACAGTAAAAAGTTGGGATATTCGGCACATTGATTCGGTTCAGTCATATCTTTAATTTATCAAAGTTTCAAGTCTGCATTTTGAGTGCTCTAGCGCCACCAACATTTCAAATTTTTTATTACATCTATGCACATAACGTTTGAACGGTACACCACATTTTGAACATTAAGGTATATTTGGAATCCTTGGATGAGACCGAACTCAACGCAGATGTCAATTTATGAGGTAAACGTAATTGATCAGGCTGCCATATTGGATTTAATCAAAAACACCTAAAAGGCATCAAAGTTGGCAAAGTTTGTCCGATTTTCACGAAACTTGACGCAGATGATCTTCAGACCATGACTCATAAATGCATTGCTTTTTGGAGCCATATTCAAAACCCGTCGCCCGTGGTGACCAATCAAGTTTGGCGGCGAAGCCGCCAAACAGGAAGTGAAGTAATCTCAGCAAGGCTTTCGCGTATCAACACCAAACTCAGTACAGGGTCTCAGTACCCAATTAGGAGGAGGCTCAATAAATTTGATGACTTTTGACCTATAGGTGGCGCTATAATTAGCAAAATTACGTTTTAGCCTGTAACGGGTCATGTGTTTGGAATTAAAGCATATTAGTGATATCTGTTAATACCTTGAGAGGTCCTTAGGCCGACACATGCCAACATCTGACGTCAACTTAATTGATCCGACCGCCATATTGGATTTCATCAAAAACACTTAAAAGGCATCAAAGGTCATAAAGTTTGTCCGATTTTCACGAAACTTGACGCAGATGATCGTCAGACCATGACTCATAAACGCATTGCTTTTTGGAGACATATTCCAAACCGGTTGCCTGTGACGACCAATCAAGTTTGGCGGCGAAGCCGCCAAACAGGAAGTGAAGTGATATCTCAGCAATGCTTTCACGTATCAAAACCAAACTAGGTATATGGGCTCAGGACCCAATCAGGAGGACACTCAAGAAATGTGGTAAATTTTGACCACTATGTGGCGCTATAATCACAGGAATTGGGCTCATATTTCAGCAATGCTTTCACGTATTGAAACCAAACTTGGCTCATTGACTCGGGACCACATCCTGAGGACATACAATAATTTTAGCAACGTTTGACCACTAGGGGTGCTATAATTTGCAACACTTTCTCGTATCGACACCAAACTTGGTACCTGGACTCGGGACCACATCCTGAATAAGGACAATACATTTAGTGACCTTTGACCACTAGGGGCGCTATAATTAGAAAAACTTTATCGTATCGACACCAAACTTGGTACATGGACTCGGGAACACATCCTGAAGAGGCACAATATATTTAGTGAGCTTTGACCACTAGGGGTGCTACAATTATCAACACTTTCTTGTATCGACACCAAACTTGGTATGTGGACTTGTGACTACAACCTGACTACGCACAATAAATTTGGTGATGTTTGAGGTATGCATATGTGTGGGGGGTTATTGGGGTGTGTGGGGGAAGAAGTTTATCTGTGTATATGTGTGTGTGTGGGACAGGGGGGGGTTAATTGGGTGTGTGTATAATGTAGCAACATTGGGTTGCCAGTGCAACTCCTGCTCAACTGCTTGGCCCCCACATTGCTGCTTGCAGCTATATTTATTATTATTATTATTATAACGAAACGCTCATTTGCCATTGAACCGTACAGTAAAAAGTTGAGAAATTCGGCACATTGATTCGGTACAGTCATATCTTTAATTTATCAAAGTTTCAAGTCTGCACTTGGAGTGCTTTAGCGCCACCAACGTTTCAAATGTTGAATTGCATCTATGCATTTACCGTACATCACATTTTGAACATTAAAGTATATTTGGAATCCTTGGATGAGACCGAACTCGACGCACCCCATGACGTCAATTTCCGCTTAGTTGGATCTTCCGCCATATTGTATTTCATCAAAAACACTTAAAAGTCATGAAAGTTCGCAAAGTTTGTCCGATTTTCACGAAACTTGACGCAGATGATCTTCAGACCATGACTCATAAATGCATTGCTTTTAGGAGCCATATTCAAAACCCATCGCCCGTCACGACCAATCAAGTTTGGCGGCGAAGCCGCCAAACAGGAAGTGAAGTGATCTCAGCAAGGCTTTCGCGTATCAACACCAAACTCAGCATAGGGTCTCAGGACCCAATTAGGAGGAGGCTTAATAAATTTGATGATTTTTGACCTATAGGTGGCGCTATAATTAGCAAAATTACGTTTTGGCTTGTAACGGGTCATGCGTTTGGAATTAAAGCATATTAGTGATATCTGTTAATACCTTGAGAGGTCCTTAGGCCGACATATGCCAACATGTGACGTCAACATAATTGATTCGACCGCCATATTGGATTTCACCAAAAACATTTAAAAGGCATCAAAGGTCACAAAGTTTCTCCGATTTTCATGAAACTTGACGCAGATGATCGTCAGACCATGACTCATAAACGCATTGCTTTTTGGGGACATATTCAAAACCGGTTGCCTGTGACGACCAATCACGTTTGGCGGCAAAGCCGCCAAACAAAAAGTGAAGTGATATCTCAGCAAGGCTTTCGCGTATCAACACCAATCTCAGTACATAGTCTCAGGACCCAATTAGGAGGAGGCTCAATATATTTGATGACTTTTGACCTATAGGTGGCGCTATAATTAGCAAAATTACGTTTTAACCTGTAACAGGTCATGTGTTTGGAATTAAAACATATTAGTGACATTTATTAATACCTTGACAGGTCCTTGGGCCGACACATGCCAACATGTGACGTCAAAGTAACTGATCCAACTGCCATATTGTATTTCATCAAAAACACTTAAAAGGCATCAAAGTTCGCAAAGTTTGTCCGATTTTCACGAAACTTGACGCAGATGATCTTCAGACCATGACTCACAAATGCATTGCTTTTTGGAACCATATTCAAATCCCCGTTGCCCGTGACGACCAATCAAGTTTGGCGGCGAAGCCGCCAAACAGGAAGTGAAGTAATATCTCAGCAATGCTTTCGCGTATCAACACCAAACTCAGTACAGGGTCTCAGGACCCAATTAGGAGGAGGCTCAATAAATTTGATGACTTTTGACCTATAGGTGGCGCTATAATCACAAGAAGTGGGCTCATATTTCAGCAATGCTTTCACATATTGAAACCAAACTTAGTATATGGACTTGGGACCTCATCCTGAGGACAGACAATAATTTTAGCAACCTTTGACCAGTAGGGGTGCTATAATTTGCAAAACTTTCTCGTATCAACACCAAACTTGGTATGTGGACTCGTGACTACAACCTGAGGATGCACAATAAATGTGGTGACTTTTGACCACTAGGGGTGCTATAATTATCAACACTTTCTCATATAGACACCAAACTTGGTATGTGGACTTGTGACCACATCCTGAGGATGCACAATCAATTTTGCGACCTTTGACCTCTAGGGGTGCTATAATTTGCGACACTTTCTCGTATCGACACCAAACTTGGTACAAGGACTCGGGACCACATCCTGAAGACGCTCAATATATTTAGTGACTTTTGACCACTAGAGGCACTATAATTATCAACACTTTCTCGTATCGACACCAAACTTGGTATGTGGACTTGTTACTACAACCTGAGGACGCACAATACATTTGGTGATGTTTGAGGCATGCGTATGTGTGGGGGGCTATTGGGGTGTGTGGGAGAGGAGGTTTATCTGTGTATATGTGTGTGTGTGCGACGGGGGGTTAATTGGGTGTGTGTATAATGTAACAACATTGGGTTGCCATGACAACTCCTGCTCAACTGCTTGGCCCCCACATTGCTGCTTGCAGCTATATTTGGGGGCCAAGCAGCGAAGCTGCGCGGCAACCCTTAGTGATTCTACCTTTTCTTATTATTATTACACATCTTTCCGCTGTCATTGAAGTCTATGGCAGCCCATAGAACCGTACAGTAAAAAGTTGTGAAATTTGGCACATTGATTCGGGACAGTATAAAAATTAATTTGAGCAAGTTTTATGCCTGAACCACAGAGAGTCTAGCGCCACCAATGGGTCAAAGTTGACATTGCATCCATGCAATTAACTTTTGAACCGTATGCCCGATTTTGAATATCGCAATATCTTTGGAAGTCTTGGATGAGGCCGAACTCAACGCACCCCATGACGTCAATTTCCGCCATGTTGGATCTTCCGCCATATTGTATTTCATCAAAAACACTTAAAAGGCATCAAAGTTCGCAAAGTTTGTCCGATTTTCACGAAACTTGACGCAGATGATCGTCAGACCATGACTCATAAACGCATTGCTTTTTGGAGACATATTCAAAACCGGTTGCCTGTGACGACCAATCAAGTTTGGCGGCGAAGCCGCCAAACAGGAAGTGAAGTGATATCTCAGCAAGGCTTTCGCGTATCAACACCAAACTCAGTACAGGGTCTCAGTACCCAATTAGGAGGAGGCTCAATAAATTTGATGACTTTTGACCTATAGGTGGCGCTATAATTAGCAAAATTATGTTTTAGCCTGTAACGGGTCATGTGTTTAGAATTAAAGCATATTAGTGATATCTGTTAATACCTTGAGAGGTCCTTAGGCCGAAACATGCCAACATGTGACGTCAACATAATTTATTCGACCGCCATATTGGATGTCATCAAAAACACTTAAAAGGCATCAAAGGTCGGAAAGTTTCTCCGATTTTCACGAAACTTGACGCAGATGATCGTCAGACCATGACTCATAAACGCATTGCTTTTTGGAGACATATTCAAAACCGGTTGCCTGAGACGACCAATCAAGTTTGGCGGCGAAGCCGCCAAACAGGAAGCGAAGTAATATCTCAGTAAAGCTTTAACGTATCAAAACCAAACTCAGTACATGGGGTCAGGACCCAATAAGGAGAAGGCTCAATAAATTTGATGACTTTTGACCTATAGGTGGCGCTATAATAAGCAAAATTACATTTTGGCCTGTAACGGGTGATGTGTTTGGAATTAAAACTTACTATTGGTGTCTGTTAATGTTAATGTTAATATACTAGTGATGTCTCTGGGAGGTCCTAAGGCTGACAGATGTGATTTTGTGATGTCAACATAATTGATCTGGCCGCCATATTGGATTTAATCAAAATCACTTAAAAGGCATCAAAGGTCACAAAGTTCATCCGATTTTCTTGAAACTTGGTTCAGATGATCTTCAGACCATGACTCACAAACGCATTGCTTTTTGGACCCATATTCAAAACCCATCGCCCGTCTTGACCAATCAAGTTTGGCGGCGAAGCCGCCAAACAGGAAGTGAAGTGATCTCAGCAAGGCTTTTGCGTATCAACACCAAACTCAGTACAGGGTCTCAGGACCCAATTAGGAGGAGGCTCAATAAATTTGATGACTTTTGACCTATAGGTGGCGCTATAATCACAAGAAGTGGGCTCATATTTCAGCAATGCTTTCACATATTGAAACCAAACTTAGTATATGGACTTGGGACCTCATCCTGAGGACAGACAATAATTTTAGCAACGTTTGACCACTAGGGGTGCTATAATTTGCAACACTTTCTCGTATCGACACCAAACTTGGTACCTGGACTCGGGACCACATCCTGAATAAGGACAATACATTTAGTGACCTTTGACCACTAGGGGCGCTATAATTAGAAAAACTTTATCGTATCGACACCAAACTTGGTACATGGACTCGGGAACACATCCTGAAGACGCACAATATATTTAGTGAGCTTTGACCACTAGGGGTGCTACAATTATCAACACTTTCTTGTATCGACACCAAACTTGGTATGTGGACTTGTGACTACAACCTGACTACGCACAATAAATTTGGTGATGTTTGAGGTATGCATATGTGTGGGGGGTTATTGGGGTGTGTGGGGGAAGAAGTTTATCTGTGTATATGTGTGTGTGTGGGACAGGGGGGGTTAATTGGGTGTGTGTATAATGTAGCAACATTGGGTTGCCATGACAACTCCTGCTCAACTGCTTGGCCCCCTCATTGCTGCTTGCAGCTATATTTATTATTATTATTATTATTATTATAACGAAACGCTCATTTGCCATTGAACCGTACAGTAAAAAGTTGAGAAATTCGGCACATTGATTCGGTTCAGTCATATCTTTAATGTATCAAAGTTTCAAGTCTGCACTTTGAGTGCTCTAGCGCCACCAACGTTTCAAAGTTTGAATTGCATCTATACATTTACCGTACATCACATTTTGAACATTAAGGTATATTTGGAATCCTTGGATGAGACCGAACTCGACGCACCCCATGATGTCAATTTCCGCTTAGTTGGATCTTCCGCCATATTGTATTTCATCAAAAACACTTAAAAGTCATGAAAGTTCGCAAAGTTTGTCCGATTTTCACGAAACTTGACGCAGATGATCTTCAGACCATGACTCACAAATGCATTGCTTTTTGGAGCCATATTCATAACCCATCGCCCGTCGTGACCAATCAAGTTTGGCGGCGAAGCCGCCAAACAGGAAGTGAAGTGATCTCAGCAAGGCTTTCGCGTATCAACACCAAACTCAGTACAGGGTCTCAGGACCCAATTAGGAGGAGGCTCAATAAATGTGATGACTTTTGACCTATAGGTGGCGCTATAATTAGCAATATTACGTTTTGGCCTGTAACGGGTGATGTATTTGGAATTAAAACATATTAGTGATGTCTATTAATACTTTGAGAGGTCCTTAGGCCGATACATGCCAACATGTGACGTCAACATAATTCATTCGACCGCCATATTGGATGTCATCAAAAACACTTAAAAGGCATCAAAGGTCACAAAGTTCCTCCGATTTTCACGAAACTTGACGCAGATGATCGTCAGACCATGACTCATAAACGCATTGCTTTTTGGAGACATATTCAAAACCGGTTGCCTGTGACGACCAATCACGTTTGGCGGCAAAGCCGCCAAACAGGAAGTGAAGTGATCTCAGCAAGGCTTTTGCGTATCAACACCAAACTCAGTAGAGGGCCTCAGGACCCAATTAGGAGGAGGCTCAATACATTTGATGACTTTTGACCTATAGGTGGCGCTATAATCACATGAAGTGGGCTCATATTTCAGCAATGCTTTCACATATTGAAAGCAAACTTAGTATATGGACTTGGGACCTCATCCTGAGGACAGACAATAATTTTAGCAACCTTTGACCACTAGGGGTGCTATAATTTGCAACACTTTCTCGTATTAACACCAAACTTGGTATATGGACTCGTGACTACAACCTGAGGACGCACAATAAATGTGGTGACTTTTGACCACTAGGGGTGCTATAATTATCAACACTTTCTCGTATCGACACCAAACTTGGTATGTGGACTCGTGACTACAACCTGACTATGCACAATACATTTGGTGATGTTTGAGGTATGCATATGTATGGGGGGTTATTGGGGTGTGTGGGAGAGGAAGTTTATCTTTGTATATGTGTGTGTGTGGGACGGGTGGTTAATTGGGTGTGTGTATAATGTAGCAACATTGAGTTGCCATGACAACTCCTGCTCAACTGCTTGGCCCCCACATTGCTGCTTGCAGCTATATTTATTATTATTATTATAACGAAACGCTCATTTGCCATTGAACCGTACAGTAAAAAGTTGAGAAATTCGGCACATTGATTCGGTTCAGTCATATCTTTAATGTATCAAAGTTTCAAGTCTGCACTTTGAGTGCTCTAGCGCCACCAACGTTTCAAAGTTTGAATTGCATCTATACATTTACCGTACATCACATTTTGAACATTAAGGTATATTTGGAATCCTTGGATGAGACCGAACTCGACGCACCCCATGATGTCAATTTCCGCTTAGTTGGATCTTCCGCCATATTGTATTTCATCAAAAACACTTAAAAGTCATGAAAGTTCGCAAAGTTTGTCCGATTTTCACGAAACTTGACGCAGATGATCTTCAGACCATGACTCACAAATGCATTGCTTTTTGGAGCCATATTCATAACCCATCGCCCGTCGTGACCAATCAAGTTTGGCGGCAAAGCCGCCAAACAGGAAGTGAAGTGATCTCAGCAAGGCTTTCGCGTATCAACACCAAACTCAGTACAGGGTCTCAGGACCCAATTAGGAGGAGGCTCAATAAATGTGATGACTTTTGACCTATAGGTGGCGCTATAATTAGCAATATTACGTTTTGGCCTGTAACGGGTGATGTATTTGGAATTAAAACATATTAGTGATGTCTATTAATACTTTGAGAGGTCCTTAGGCCGATACATGCCAACATGTGACGTCAACATAATTCATTCGACCGCCATATTGGATGTCATCAAAAACACTTAAAAGGCATCAAAGGTCACAAAGTTCCTCCGATTTTCACGAAACTTGACGCAGATGATCGTCAGACCATGACTCATAAACGCATTGCTTTTTGGAGACATATTCAAAACCGGTTGCCTGTGACGACCAATCACGTTTGGCGGCAAAGCCGCCAAACAGGAAGTGAAGTGATCTCAGCAAGGCTTTTGCGTATCAACACCAAACTCAGTAGAGGGCCTCAGGACCCAATTAGGAGGAGGCTCAATACATTTGATGACTTTTGACCTATAGGTGGCGCTATAATCACATGAAGTGGGCTCATATTTCAGCAATGCTTTCACATATTGAAACCAAACTTAGTATATGGACTTGGGACCTCATCCTGAGGACAGACAATAATTTTAGCAACCTTTGACCACTAGGGGTGCTATAATTTGCAACACTTTCTCGTATTAACACCAAACTTGGTATATGGACTCGTGACTACAACCTGAGGACGCACAATAAATGTGGTGACTTTTGACCACTAGGGGTGCTATAATTATCAACACTTTCTCGTATCGACACCAAACTTGGTATGTGGACTCGTGACTACAACCTGACTATGCACAATACATTTGGTGATGTTTGAGGTATGCATATGTATGGGGGGGTTATTGGAGTGTGTGGGAGAGGAAGTTTATCTTTGTATATGTGTGTGTGTGGGACGGGTGGTTAATTGGGTGTGTGTATAATGTAGCAACATTGGGTTGCCATGACAACTCCTGCTCAACTGCTTGGCCCCCACATTGCTGCTTGCAGCTATATTTGGGGGCCAAGCAGCGAAGCTGCGCGGCAACCCATAGTGATTCTACGTATTCTTATTGGGGGCCAAGCAGCGAAGCTGCGCGGCAACCCATAGTGATTCTACGTATTCTTATTATTATTATTATTATTATAACGAAACGCTAATTTGCCATTAAACCATACAGTAAAAAGTTGGGATATTCGGCACATTGATTCGGTTCAGTCATATCTTTAATTTATCAAAGTTTCAAGTCTGCACTTTGAGTGCTCTAGCGCCACCAACATTTCAAATTTTTTATTACATCTATGCACATAACGTTTGAATGGTACACCACATTTTGAACATTAAGGTATATTTGGAATCCTTGGATGAGACCGAACTCAACGCAGATGTCAATTTATGGGGTAAACGTAATTGATCAGGCTGCCATATTGGATTTAATCAAAAACACCTAAAAGGCATCAAAGTTGGCAAAGTTTGTCCGATTTTCACGAAACTTGACGCAGATGATCATCAGACCATGACTCACAAATGCATTGCTTTTTGGAGCCATATTTAAAACCCGTCGCCCGTCGTGACCAATCAAGTTTGGCGGCGAAGCCGCCAAACAGGAAGTGAAGTGGTCTCAGCAAGGCTTTCGTGTATCAACACCAAACTCAGTACAGGGTCTCAGTACCCAATAAGGAGGAGGCTCAATAAATTTGATGACTTTTGACCTATAGGTGGCGCTATAATTAGCAAAATTACATTTTAGCCTGTAACGGGTAATGTGTTTGGAATTAAATCATATTAGTGATATCTGTTAATACCTTGAGAGGTCCTTAGGCCGCCACATGCCAACATGTGACGTCAACATAAATGATCCAACCGCCATATTGGATGTCATCAAAAACACTTAAAAGGCATCAAAGGTCACAAAGTTTCTCCGATTTTCACGAAACTTCATGCAGATGATCGTCAGACCATGTCTCATAAACGCATTGCTTTTTGGAGACATATTCAAAACCGGTTGCCCGTGACAACCAATCAAGTTTGGCGGCGAAGCCGCCAAACAGGAAGTGAAGTGATATCTCAGCAATGCTTTCACATATCAAAACCAAACTAGGTATATAGGTTCAGGACTCAATCAGGAGGACACTCAAGAAATGTGGTAAATTTTGACCACTATGTGGCGCTATAATCACAGGAAGTGGGCTCATATTTCTGCAATGCTTTCACGTATCGAAACCAAACTTGGCTCATTGACTCGGGACCACATCCTGAGGACATACAATAATTTTAGCGACCTTTGACCACTAGGGGTGCTATAATTTGCAACACTTTCTCGTATCAACACCAAACTTGGTATATGGACTCGTGACTACAACCTGAGGACGCACAATAAATGTGGTGACTTTTGACCACTAGGGGTGCAATAATTATCAACACTTTCTCGTATCGACACCAAACTTGGTATGTGGACTTGTGACTACAACCTGACTATGCACAATACATTTGGTGATGTTTGAGGTATGCATATGTATGGGGGGTTATTGGGGTGTGTGGGAGAGGAAGTTTATCTTTGTATATGTGTGTGTGTGGGACGGGTGGTTAATTGGGTGTGTGTATAATGTAGCAACATTGGGTTGCCATGACAACTCCTGCTCAACTGCTTGGCCCCCACATTGCTGCTTGCAGCTATATTTATTATTATTATTATTATTATTATAACGAAACGCTCATTTGCCATTCAACCGTACAGTAAAAAGTTGAGAATTTCGGCACATTGATTCGGTTCAGTCATATCTTTAATTTATCAAAGTTTCAAGTCTGCACTTTGAGTGCTCTAGCGCCACCAACATTTCAAATTTTTTATTACATCTATGCACATAACGTTTGAACGGTACACCACATTTTGAACATTAAGGTATATTTGGAATCCTTGGATGAGACCGAACTCAACGCAGATGTGAATTTATGAGGTAAACGTAATTGATCAGGCTGCCATATTGGATTTAATCAAAAACACCTAAAAGGCATCAAAGTTCGCAAAGTTTGTCCGATTTTCACGAAACTTGACGCAGATGATCTTCAGACCATGACTCATAAATGCATTGCTTTTTGGAGCCATATACAAAACCCGTCGCCCGTGGTGACCAATCAAGTTTGGCGGCGAAGCCGCCAAACAGGAAGTGAAGTAATCTCAGCAAGGCTTTCGCGTATCAACACCAAACTCAGTACAGGGTCTCAGTACCCAATTAGGAGGAGGCTAAATAAATTTGATGACTTTTGACCTATAGGTGGCGCTATAATTAGCAAAATTACGTTTTAGCCTGTAACGGGTCATGTGTTTGGAATTAAAGCATATTAGTGATATCTGTTAATACCTTGAGAGGTCCTTAGGCCGACACATGCCAACATGTGACGTCAACATAATTGATTCGACCGCCATATTTGATTTCATCAAAAACACTTAAAAGGCATCAAAGGTCATAAAGTTTGTCCGATTTTCACGAAACTTGACGCAGATGATCTTCAGACCATGACTCATAAATGCATTGCTTTTTGGAGCCATATTCAAAACCCGTCGCCCGTGGTGACCAATCAAGTTTGGCGGCGAAGCCGCCAAACAGGAAATTAAGTGATCTCAGCAAGGCTTTTGCGTATCAACACCAAACTCAGTAGAGGGCCTCAGGACCCAATTAGGAGGGGGCTCAATACATTTGATGACTTTTGACCTATAGGTGGCGCTATAATCACATGAAGTGGGCTCATATTTCAGCAATGCTTTCACATATTGAAACCAAACTTAGTATATGGACTTGGGACCTCATCCTGAGGACAGACAATAATTTTAGCAACCTTTGACCACTAGGGGTGCTATAATTTGCAACACTTTCTCGTATCAACACCAAACTTGGTATATGGACTCGTGACTACAACCTGAGGACGCACAATAAATTTGGTGATGTTTGAGGTGTGCATATGTATGGGGGGTTATTGGGGTGTGTGGGAGAGGAAGTTTATCTGTGTATATGTGTGTGTGTGGGACGGGTGGTTAATTGGGTGTATGTATAATGTAGCAACATTGGGTTGCCATGACAACTCCTGCTCAACTGCTTGGCCCCCACATTGCTGCTTGCAGCTATATTTATTATTATTATTACACATCTTTCCGCTGCCATTGAAGTCTATGGCAGCCCATAGAACCGTACAGTAAAAAGTTGTGAAATTTGGCACATTCATTCCATACATTCCCATATTCCATTTCACAAATTTTCAAGTCTGAACCCCAAGCAGTCTAGCGCCACCAATGGGTCAAAGTTGGCGTTGCATCCATGCACTTAACTTTTGAACCGCATGTCCAATTTTGAACATCGATATACAGTTGGAACCCCTAGACGGACCTGAGTTCAATAACTCCTATTACGGTACTTTCCGCCATATTGGACCTCCGCCATATTGTATTTCATCAAAAACACTTAAAAGTTTTCACAGGTCACAAACTTCATCCAACTTTCACGAAACTTGGCACAGATGATCTTCAGACCATGTCTCATAATTGCCTTGCTTTTGACACCCATACTCACAACTGGTCACCAGTCACGACCAATCAAAATTGGCGGCGAAGCCGCCAAACAGGAAGTGAACTCAGATCTCAGCAAGGCTTTCACATATCAAAACCAAACTCACTACATGGGCTCAGGACCCAATTAGGAGGAGGCTCAATACATTTCATGACTATTGACCTACAGGTGGCGCTATAATTACCAAAACTACGTTTTGGCCTGTATGGGGTGATATGTTTGAAATTAAAACATATTAGTTATCTCTATTTATACTTTGGGAGGTCCTTAGGCTGTCACATATCAACTTTTGACATTAACATAATTGATTGGACCGCCATATTGGATTTCATCAAAAACACTTAAAAGTTTTCACAGGTCACAAACTTCATCCAATTTTCACGAAACTTCACACAGATAATCTTCAGACCATGTCTCATAATTGCATTGCCTTTGACACCCATACTCAAAACTGGTCGCCAGTCACGACCAATCAAAATTGGCGGCTAAGCCGCCGAACAGGAAGTGAACTCAGATCTCGGCAAGGCTTTCACATATCAAAACCAAACTCAGTACATGGGCTCAGGACCCAATTAGGAGGAGGCTCAATAAATTTGATGACTTTTGACCTACAGGTGGCGCTATAATTAACAAAAGTACGTTTTGGCCTCTATGGGGTGATGTGTTTGAAATTAAAACATATTAGTTATCTCTGTTAATACTTTGGGAGGGCCTTAGGCTGTAACATATCAACTTTTGACATTAACATAATTGATTGGACCGCCATATTGGATTTAATCAAAAACCTTTAAAAGTTTTCACAGGTCACAAATTTCATCCATTTTTCACGAAACTTGGCACAGATGATCTTCAGACCATGTCTCACAAACGCATTGCTTTTTTGACCTTTATTCAAAACAGGTCGGCCGTGACGACCAATCAAAATTGAAAAGCCGCCAATCAGGAAGTGAACTGTTATCTCCGCCAAGCTGTCACGTATCAAAACCAAACTCGGTACATGGGCTCAGGACCCAATTAGGAGAAGGCTCAATACATTTGGCGACTTTTGACCACTATGGGGGCGCTATAATCACAAGAAGTAGGCTCATATCTCAGCAACGCTTTCACATATCAAAACCAAACTTGGTTCATAGACTTGGGACCCCATCCTGAGGACACACAAAACATTTGGTGTACTTTGACCACTAGGGGCGCTATAATTAGCAATACTTTCTCGTATCAACCTCAAACTTGGTACGTGGACTTGTGGTCACAACCTGAGGACGCACAATACATTTGGTGACTTTTGACCACTAGGGGTGCTATAATTAGCAAGACTTTCTCATATCAACACCAAACTTGGTACGTGGACTCATGAACACATCCCGAATAGCTACAATACATTTGGTGTCTTTTGACCACTAGGGGAAACTATAATGACATGAATTAGGCTCATATCTTACTAACGCTTTCATGGATTGAAACCAAACTTTGTACATGGACTCAAGACCCAATCCCAATCCAATCCAGTCCAATTCAATCCAATCCAATCAACAATTACATGAAGTAGGCTCATATCTCAGCAATCCCAATCCAATCCAGTCCAATCAACAATCACTTGAAGTAGGCTCATATCTCAGCAATCCCAATCCAATCCAGTCCATTCCAATCCAATCCAGTCCTGTCCAATTCAGTCCAGTCCAATTCCAATCCAGTCCAATCCAGTCCATCCCAATCCAATCCAGTCCAGTCCAATTCAATCCAATCCAATCCAATCAACAATCACATGAAGTAAGCTCATATCTCAGCAATCCCAATCCAGTCCAATGAAATCCAATCCAGTCAAATCCAATCCATTCCAATCCAGTCCAGTACAATCCAATCCAGTCCAATTCCATCCAATCCAATCAACAATCACATGAAGTATTCTCATATCTCAGCAATCCCAATCCAGTCCAATCAAATCCAATCCAATCCAGTCCAGTGCAGTCCAATTAAATCCAATCTAATCAACAACCACATGAAGCAGGCTCATATCTCTGCAATCCCAATCCCAATACAGTCCAGTCCAGTCCAATCCAATCCAGTCCAGTCCAATCAAGTCCAGTCCAGTCCAGTCCAGTCCAGTCCAGTCCATTCCATTCCATTCCATTCCAATCCAATCCTGTCCAATTCTGTCCAGTCCAATCCCAATCCAATCCAATGCAATCCAGTCCAATTCAATCCAATCCAATCAACAATCACTTGAAGTAGGCTCATATCTCAGCAATCCCAATCCAATTCAGTCCAGTCCATTCCAATCCAATCCAGTCCTGTCCAATTCAGTCCAGTCCAATCCCAATCCAATCGAATCCAGTCCAATTCAATCCAATCCAATCAACAATCACATGGAGTAGGCTCATATCTTAGCAATCCCAATCCATTCCAATCAAATCCAATCCAGTCCAGTCCAATCCAATCCAATCCAATCCAATCCAATCCAATCCAGTCCAGTACAGTACAATCCAATCCAGACCAATTCAATCCAATCCAATCAACAATCACATGAAGTAGTCTCATATCTCAGCAATCCCAATTCAGTCCAATTCAATCCAATGCAATCCAGTCCAGTCCAGTCCAGTCCATCTTAGTCTAGTCCAGTCCAATACCAACTTCTGCTTATTTGCTTGGCCCCCACATTGCTGCTTGCAGCTATATTTGGGGGCCAAGCAGCGAAGCTGCGAAGGCACCCATTGTGTTTCTATCTTTTCTTATTATTATACTTTCTTCCGCCATGGAAGTCAATGGCAGCCCATAGAACCGTCTGGTAAAAAGTTGTGAAATTTGGCACACTGATTGGAGACAGTCCAATGACTCATGACACCAAGTTTCATGTCGGCACCTCCCGCACTCTAGCGCCACCAACAGGCCAAAGTGGGACTTGCGTTCACGCACGTAGCTTCTGACCTGTTGACCCAATTGTCAAAAATGAGGTATCATTGGAATCCTTGGACCAAGCCGAGTTCAACGCACCCTATGACGTCATTTTCCGCCATGATGGATTTTCCGCCATTTTGGATTTCATCAAAATCCCTTAAAACGTATCAGAGGTCACAAATTTTGTCCGATCGACACCAAACTTCAGAGATATCATCTACAGACCATGCCTCATTAATGCATTGCTTTTTGTCTTCGGAACTAAAACCGTTCGCGCGTAACAGCCAATCGAAATTTGCGGCGAAGCCGCCAAACAGGAAGTGAGCTCATATCTCAGCAACCCATTCATCTATCATAACCAAACTTAGTCCATGGACTCAGGACCCCATCAGGGGGAAGCTCAAGAAATTTGGTGACCTTTGACCTCTAGGGGGCGCTTTAATTAAGAAACATGCCTTTTGGCCTGTAGCTGTTGTTGTGCTTAGAATTAAAACGCACTAGTGGTGTCTGATAATACTGTTAGAGGTCCTTAGGCCGACACAAGCCAACTTGTGATGTCATCGTAATTTATTCGGCCGCCATATTGGATTTAATCAAAAACATCAAAAAGTTTTCGCAGGTCACAAATTTCAGCGGATCCTCACCAAAATTGGCGGAGACCATCTTCAGACCATGCCTTATCAGTGCCTTGCTTTTTGGAACAATTGACAAAAGCATTCGCCCATAACAGCCAATCGAAATTGGTGGCGAAGCCGCCAAACAGGAAGTGAGCTCATATCTCAGCAACCCTTTCATGTATCATAACCAAACTTACTACATATATTCATGACCCCAATAGGAGGACGCTCAAAAAAATTGGTGACCTTTGACCTGTAGGGGGTGCTGCAATTAGCAATATTGCATTTTGATGTGTAGTTGTGTTTTATCAATCTTTTATTTTTTGATGTGAAACTGATGACAACATGTTCCATCCAGTTAATTCTAATGCGTGCGTGCAAGAGCAGGGCAGGACGGGGTGGGACGGGCTGGCGTGATTAGGTGGGGGGGGCTGGCTGGCGGAAGCAGTGGCAAAACTCAGCCCTGTTTCAGCCCTACAAAGTCAGTTATGTTTTGATGTGAAAGTTGTTGAAAGTGTTAATCGCGGATGCCTGCTGAGTTCTATCTTGTCGCCGTAGCTACTCCGGCCTATTCTGCTTGGCCCCTTCATTGCTGCTTGCAGCTATATTTGGGGGCCAAGCAGCGAAGCTGCGAAGGCACCCATTGTGTTTCTAGCTTTTCCTATTATTATTACACATCTTTCTTCCGCCATTGAAGTCTATGGCAGCCCATAGAACCGTCTGGTGAAAAGTTGTGAAATTTGGCACACTAATTAGGCTGAATCTCATGATTATTTTCACCAAGTTTCATGTCGGCACCTCCAGCGCTCTAGCGCCACCAACAGGCCAAAGTTGGACTTGCGTTCACGCACGTAACTTCTGACCCGTATGGCCGATTGTCAAAAATGAGGTATCGTTGGAAGCCTTAGGCCAAGCCGAGTTCAACGCACCCTATGACGTCATTTTCCGCCATGATGGATTTTCCGCCATATTGGATTTTAGTGAAAGTGAAACTAAAACTTCACAGGTCACAAATTTTGTCCGATCGTCACCAAACTTGACACACATGATCGATCTTCAGACCAAGCCGCACAAAAGTTGTGGTGTTTTGTCTTCGGAACTATAACTGTTCACCCGTAATATCCAATCGAAATTTGCGGCGAAGCCGCCAAACAGGAAGTGAGCTCATATCTCAGCAACCCATTCATCTATCATAACCAAACTTAGTCCATGGACTCAGGACCCAATCAGGGGGACGCTCAAGAAATCTGGTGACCTTTGACCTCTAGGGGGCGCTGTAATTAAGAAACATGCCTTTTGGCCTGTAGCTGCAGTTGTGGTTAGAATTAAAACGCACTAGTGGTGTCTGGTAATACTGTTGGAGGTCCTTAGGCCGATCCAAGACAGCTTGTGATGTCATCGTAATTGATTCGGCCGCCATATTGGATTTAATCAAAAACACGTACAAGTTTTCGCAGGACACAAATTTCAGCGGATCCTCACCAAAATTGGCAGAGACCATCTTCAGACCATGCCATATCAGTGCCTTGCTTTCTGGAACAATTGACAGAAGCATCCGGCTGTAACAGCCAATCGAAATTTCCCGCGAAGCCGCCAAACAGGAAGTGAGCTCATATCTCAGCAACCTTTGCATGTATCAAAGCCAAACTGGGTGCATGGACTCAGGACCCAATCAGGGGGACACTAAATAAATCTGGTGACCTTTGACCTCTAGGGGGCGCTATAATTAAGAAACATGCCTTTTGGCCTGTAGCTGCTGTTGTGTTTGGAATTAAAATGTACTAGTGGTGTCTGGTAATACTGTTGGAGGTCCTTAGGCCGACCCAGGCCAAGAAAAGCATTCGCCCGTAACAGCCAATCGAAATTGGTGGCGAAGCCGCCAAACAGGAAGTGAGCTCATATCTCAGCAACCCTGCCATGTATCATAACCAAACTTACTACATATATTCATGACCCCATTAGGAGGACGGTCATAAAATTTGGTGACCTTTGACCTGTAGGGGGTGCTGCAATTAGCAATATTGCATTTTGATGTGTAGTTGCTGATGTGTTTTATCAATCTTTTATTTTTTGATGTGAAACTGATGACAACATGTTCCATCCAGTTAATTCTAATGCGTGCATGCAAGGGCAGGGCAGGGCAGGGCAGGACGGGGTCGGACGGGGTGGGGTGATTAGGTGGGGGGGGCTGGCTGGCGGAGGCGGTTGCAATACTCAGCCCTATTTCAGCCCTGTTGATCCCGGGTGTCTGCTGAGTTCTATCTTGTCACCGTGGCTACTCCGGCCTATACTGCTTGGCCCCCTCATTGCTGCTTGCAGCTATATTTGGGGGCCAAGCAGCGAAGCTGCGAAGCCCCATTGTGTTTCTATGATTTCTTACTATTATTATTATTGGGGGCCAAGCAGCGAAGCTGCGAGGCAACCATTGTGTTTGTTAGTTTTCTTATTATTATTATTCCTCTGCCATTGAAGTCAATGGCAGCCCATAGAACCGTCTGGTGAAAAGTTGTGAAATTTGGCACACCGATTTGGGACACTCCCATGATTCATTTCACCAAGTTTCATGTTGGCACCTCAAGCGCTCTAGCGCCACCAACAGGCCAAAGTTGGACTTGCGTTCACGCACGTAACTTCTGACCCGTTGACCCAATTTTCAAAAATGAGGTATCGTTGGATTCCTTGGACCAAGCCGAGTTCAACGCACCCTATGACGTCATTTTCCGCCATGATGGATTTTCCGCCATATTGGATTTTAGTGAAAGTGAAACTAAAACTTCACAGGTCACAAATTTTGTCCTATCGTCACCAAACTTGACACACATGATCTTCAGACCAAGCCTCACAAAAGTTGTGGTGTTTTGTCTTCGGAACTATAACCGTTCGCGCATAACAGCCAATCGAAATTTGTGGCGAAGCCGCCAAACAGGAAGTGAGCTCATATCTCAGCAACCCATTGATCTATCATAACCAAACTAAGTACAAGGACTCAGGGCCCAATCAGGGGGATGCACAAGAAATTTGGTGACCTTTGACCTCTAGGGGGCGCTGTAATTAAGAAACATGCCTTTTGGCCTGTAGCTGCAGTTGTGCTTAGAATTAAAATGCACTAGTGGTGTCTGGTAATACTGTTGGAGGTCCTTAGGCCGACGCAAGCCAACTTGTGATGTCATCGTAATTGATTCGGCCGCCATATTGCATTTAATCAAAAACACGTACAAGCTTTCGCAGGTCACAAATTTCATCTGTTCTTCACCAAATTGGCAGAGACAATCTTCAGACCATAACCTATCAATATATTGCTTTCTGGAACAATTGACAGAAGCATTCGGCTGTAACAGCCAATCGAAATTTGCGGCGAAGCCGCCAAACAGGAAGTGAGCTCATATCTCAGCAACCCTGTCATGTATCATAACCAAACTTACTACATATATTCATTACCCCATTAGGAGGACGCTCAAAAAATATGGTGACCTTTGACCTGTAGGGGGTGCTGCAATTAGCGATATTGCATTTTGATGTGTAGTTGCTGATGTGTTATATCAATCTTTTACTTTTTGATGTGAAACTGATGACAACATGTTCCATCCAGTTAATTCTAATGCGTGCGTGCAAGAGCAGGGCAGGACGGGGTGGGACGGAATGATTTACAACATACACTGAAACTGGAAACTTTGGTTTCCTTGGAATGTTTTAGAAACCTTATTACCGGTGTTGTGCAGACTGTTTGTATGTGTGAACTATGATTGTTGCCTTATATTGTTGTTGTATATTGTGTAAGTAATCAGGGCGTCATTGGAAAAGAGAGCTTGCTCTCAACTGACCCCCCTGAATAAATAAAGGTGAAGAAGTGTGTGTGTGTGTGTGTGGAGGGTGGATCAGAATTTAGGATGTTCTCTAGATGTTCTCAATTCAATTTCTATCTAGCCTATTCCATGTTTCCATTATCTACCTCCAAAACAAATATTGAAACAATGCACAAACTGGAAATACTAATGGTGTGTTAGAGATACTACAGCCTTTGACTTTTTTTCCAAAAGGGAAAAATGCGGATATGGTTTACAAAGCAGTGAGTAACTGTATTCCGTTACAGTTACAATTTAAATAGTTGGTATTTAGAATTAGCCTCGTGAGACCATCCTGATCTCGCGAGCTTCAGGGTTTCACTTGCAGATCAGTCTGGATACTTTCCGTTAAAGAAAATTTGGAGCAGTTCACCAAACGAACGTCCAATCAGCGTTGGCTTTGAGGCGGGTTGAGGTGTGACGCAACGAACAACATGACGGCATCCACAGAGATGAGCATAGCTATCGCGCAAGTTTTATTCAAATTAGAAAGTATTCCTGGGTAAACTGTGAAGCTATGAGTCTCAGCCATGCAGCTGGGAGGAATGAACGACACAGACATCCTCCACAGCTGATTCCAGTTCATAATGGAGGAATATACTATCTTCAGAAGTGTAGGGCCTACCGTGAAAACTTGATGGGAATTGTCGTTGATTAGGTTCATAAATGGTAAGTTAAAACATCTTAACGTTTGTCACGTTACCTAACTTAATTGTATGTTAAACGGCATTAGAAGAATACTTTGTTCATCTAATTGGTTGATTTGGCCCGTCGATAACCAACAAAGGTGGTGATAGACAGATGGTTTATCCAATCAGCTAATCAGTATGTCCGCCCCTTCCCAAAAGTTCTTCAATGAAAAGTTCCCAGATGGATATGCGGAGCAAATCCATCTGGCGGAGTCAGGTTAATTTAGAATACAGTTACATTGTTGAAATCAATGGATTACATGACCATACTTCTCTGTTTCATAAGTTTATTCACTCTCTAAATAAATTAAGGCAACTCCATTTCCCAGAAGCTCCTGAAAGCAATCTATGAGGAAATTGTTTCCATGTTCAAATCCAAGCCCCGCCGTCTTCCACTAGCCTCACATTGCACCCTTCAAAACGCAGCCAGCGTCGGAGACCCTGAAATGACTGTATGCACAGCAAAATAGGAGTAAAGTAAAGTAAGTGTGGAGGTAACTCCTGTTCCTCACTGATCGTGGTTCCTGAAGTCTGCTAAAAGGATATTTTCCCAAGTATTAATAGCTAGCTCAGGCTACTTCGGCCAATCGGTTACACAGTTTGCTAATCAATAAACAATGCCTAGTTCACCTGTTGATTTAGACCTAGTCTACAATAAAACCCATCTCTAAAATAGGCACTGCATTCTAAGTTTTTTATTCTAACTTAAAATAGCTTTATGGCTTATTTTTTTCTAATTAGATCTACATTTACGTTTTAAAATGAATTATGGTGCAGCCTCCAGTAGCCTATAGTGTTTACATTTGCAGGTAATTTGCGTTCCACCTGTCATATGTGCCCTCACTTGTACTGGGTTGATGCCATCAAAAAATCTCACAGGCACACCTTAATTATAATTTTTTTTTGTTTGTTTTAATTAGGCTAGTCGCCTGCTGTAGTTTTAGTGGTCACCTTGCTATTTTATAGTTGTATCAGGTAGCTTAGTTGACTTTACATTCTCCTATGTGGGCCTAACACTTCAGCCATTTGGAACAGAAGAACACACATAAAATGCAATTCAATGCTGAAGTAATCCAAGTATTCAGAATACGTTACTCAGATTGAGTAACGTAACGGAATACGTTACAAACTAGACTGCATTTCCGGCGGGAACTGCGGAAGTGTGCTTGCCCTGATCCGGTCACCAACGTGAGCAGACAGTGACATACGCTATGCTGAACCTGGCTTGATCCAAGCATTCTAACAGTGCCTTTCAGTGTTGGAGCAGTGGCAATACCTCAAAAGCTCTATTTAACTATTGCCTTGTGGGGTGAATGCGGTTCATTGGATTTTACCTGTGGCCTGCCTTCGAATTTAGCTTCTATGACTAAAATCAAATCAATAAAATAAAACAACAGCAGTGATTGGCTGCAAAAATAAATAATGTCACGCGTCTTGCACCTCTCAAACTGGGCTAATCAGGTAACCTAGAGAAAAATTTGAAATTATGAAATATGACTAAGGCATTAAAATGCTGCTTGTTTGTCAGGATACTTTTTCACTGATTTATTTTAAAAATATGAGCTATGAGTGTGAATGTTATATATTCCATCCCCTAATTCTGTTTTACTGGTTTATTTGACAAATAATCTATATGGATTTGCTCTATAAAGAACTTATGTCTGTTTGGGATTGTTATGAGAGCCTATTGATGTATCTCAGAATAAAGGAATGTCCACAACATTAGTGATGTTTTTTTTGTGTGTGTGAATGTATTTTACTTAACTCATTGAATGTAGCTGGATACTCATGAACATATGTCTCTAATAGCCACAATAGGAGTAATTTTAGCAACACCGTATTTTGTGTGGCCCATAACGACCCAGTGGATCTTGAAAATGTGCCAAAATTCACATTCCTTGCTTGTTGTTGGTACATTAATCCCATTCAGATTGCCACTTATCTGAGATGTAAGAGTTCAGTATAGGTTTAAGGTCTGGGGCAGGGATTTGACATTCTGTGACTTCTTCATTGAGGGCTTGCTTAGCAGCACTGTCCGCTTTCTCATTTCCCCTCAGACCAACATGGCCTGGGACCCAGCAAAAAACTACACTCAAGTTCTGGTTCTTTAGACGTTCTAGTTGATCAAGCTCAGCTTTGGTTGTACTTTTTGCGTGACATTAAAGCCTACTGGAAAGATTTTTAATTGCAATTTAATTGAATGCTATTTACTTTTACGATTAAATTAAATTAATTTATCCCTCTCACCCATAGTTTTTTATTTATTTACAAATGTACATAGGCCTACTGTAATTACATTTATACATAGTTATTCTACTGATCTTTATACTATTCATCCTGCACATAGACTTATTCTTACTACTCTTATAATGTTGTTTCTGCACTACAATGACACTGTTTCCACACTGCACATAGCTGTATGTTATGTACATATCTGTTATATATTTGTCATATTGAATATCCATATTTATTCTGTTTTATTATATTCTGTTAATACACTGCATATATCTATATTATTATTTCTACTATTATAATGTTACTGCTACATCTACATAGCCTACATTATTCTACTTATTGTATGAGATAACTGCTAATACACTGTACATATTTATATTTACAGTGCATGAAAATGCACTGTACTGTTCTTCCTAGGCTTCTTCTTATTACAGTGCATGAAAATGCACTGTACTGTTATTCCAAGGCATTTTATTAGAGTGCATGAAAATGCACTCTACTGTTCTTCCTAGGCTTCTTCTTCTTCTTCTTCTTCTTCTTCTTCTTCTTCTTATTACAGTGCATGAAAATGCACTGTACTGTTCTTCCTAGGCTTCTTCTTATTACAGTGCATGAAAATGCACTGTACTGTTCTTCCTAGGCTTCTTCTTATTACAGTGCATGAAAATGCACTGTACTGTTCTTCCTAGGCTTCTTATTATAGTGCATGAAAATGCACTGTACTGTTCTTCCTAGGCTTCTTCTTATTACAGTGCATGAAAATGCACTGTACTGTTCTTCCTAGGCTTCTTATTCTTCTTATTACAGTGCATGAAAATGCACTGTACTGTTCTTCCTAGGCTTCTTATTACAGTGCATGAAAATGCACTGTACTGTTCTTCCTAGGCTTCTTCTTATTACAGTGCATGAAAATGCACTGTACTGTTCTTCCTAGGCTTCTTCTTCTTCTTCTTCTTATTCTTATTAGAGTGCATGAAAATGCACTCTACTGTTCTTCCTAGGCTTCTTCTTCTTCTTATTATTATTCTTCTTCTTCTAACGCAATTAATGCAGCTTCAACCGTTTAACGTAGAAACTTCATTCAAACTGCGTTGCGTAGGTCTTACTTATGACATGTGGGCTTTGTATTTTTCATCTTTGTAACTTTTATACTTTTTAAACTATTAATTAAAAACTACTCAAAATTTCCCCATAGACTTAACATGGGCTGATGACATCACAATGGACTAATTAACTTGATTTGCACCTGGTATCATCTTCCAGCTGCTCATCTAGGCCCCATCAAAGAATCAGTTCAACTGATTGCACCTGTATCAACTGCTTTCTACTGAACTAGACCAACTCTCTCTGTCTCTCCATTCTACAAGGATATAAGACACATTTCATCCAACTTTCTATCCATTCATCCTCTTCAAACCATTCACTCATCCACCCATTAAACTATCCATCAACATCCATTAAACAATCTGCCTATCAACATCCATTCAACTTTCTGTCTATCAACATCCATTACACTATCTACATTTAACTTTTAAACTATATACTCTGTCTCAGGCTTTAAGCATACAATATGGCTCTATTAAGACTGCCGTTAAGCAATTAGAATCCTATGGCAGGTGTTCGGGCCAGCTGCATCAACTGCCAGTCTCAGGCTTTAAGCATACAAACTGGCCCTATTAAGACTACACATCCTGTTCAACTGCTTCCTCTGCCAAAAACTGTTTCAAAATAAAAGTCCTCACTACAATATTTCACTGTTAAACAATTTAACCCTTTAAACTACTGAACTTTTTAACTGTTCAGCCATTGTAACTGTTACTTGTCATCAACTATGACTCCTACCCACTGTAGCTAGTTAACTAAGTTAGCTAAGTAAATTGGTTAGCATAGTTAGCATGTTAGCATGTTAGCATGCTAGTTAGCATGCCAGTTAGCATTTTTTACAAAACTGCTAAAAATGATTAGCTAAGTTAGCTAAGTCACATGGTTAGCATAGTTAGCATGCTAGCATGTTAGCATGCTAGTTAGCATTTTTTGCAAAACTGCTAAAAATGATTAGCTAAGTTAGCTAAGTCACATGGTTAGCATAGTTAGCATGCTAGCATGTTAGCATGTTAGTTAGCATTTTTTGCAAAACTGCTAAAAATGATTAGCTAAGTTAGCTAAGTCACATGGTTAGCATATTTAGCATGCTAGCATGCTAGTTAGCATTTTTTGCAAAACTGCTAAAAATGATTAGCTAAGTTAGCTAAGTCACATGGTTAGCATAGTTAGCATGTTAGCATGCTAGTTAGCATTTTTTGCAAAACTGCTAAAAATGATTAGCTAAGTTAGCTAAGTCACATGGTTAGCATAGTTAGCATGCTAGCATGTTAGCATGTTAATTAGCATTTTTAGCAAAACTGCTAAAAACGATTAGCTAAGTTAGCTAAGTCACGTGGTTAGCATAGTTAGCATGCTAGCATGCTAGTTAGCATTTTTAGCAAAACTATTAAAAATTATTAGCTAAGTTAGCTAAGTAAAATGGTTAGCATGCTAGCATGTTAGTATGCTAGTTAGCAAAACTGCTAAAAATGAAAACATTAGCTAAGTTAACTAAGTTAAGTATTATCCACCTATTTAACCGTTCAATCATTCCAACTATATTAAACCTTATCTACCAAGCAAATCATTTAACCATATAAACTATCCACCTATTTAACTGTTCAGTCACTCCAACTATATTAAACCTCATCTACCTAGCAACCAATATAGTTTGTTTTTAAGCTGTATGATATTTTACATCATATTTTTTGCATTTTCATGCACTGTATTTCCTTCAGGAAATGCTTTTCTAGTTATTTTTCTTCTTCTAACGCAGTTAATGCAGCTTCAACCGTTTAACGTAGAAACTTCATTCAAACTGCGTTGCGTAGGTCTTACTTAGGACATGTGGGCTATGTATTTTTCATCTTTGTAACTTTTATACTTTTTAAACTATTAATTAAAAACTACTCAAAATTTCCCCATAGACTTAACATGGGCTGATGACATCACAATGGACTAATTAACTTGATTTGCACCTGGTATCATCTTCCAGCTGCTCATCTAGGCCCCATCAAAGAATCAGTTCAACTGATTGCACCTGTATCAACTGCTTTCTACTGAACTAGACCAACTCTCTCTGTCTCTCCATTCTACAAGGATATAAGACACATTTCCTCCAACTTTCTATCCATTCATCCTCTTCAAACCATTCACTCATCCACCCATTAAACTATCCATCAACATCCATTAAACAATCTGCCTATCAACATCCATTCAACTTTCTGTCTATCAACATCCATTACACTATCTACATTTAACTTTTAAACTATATACTCTGTCTCATGCTTTAAGCATACAATATGGCTCTATTAAGACTGCCGTTAAGCAATTAGAATCCTATGGCAGGTGTTCGGGCCAGCTGCATCAACTGCCAGTCTCAGGCTTTAAGCATACAAACTGGCCCTATTAAGACTACACATCCTGTTCAACTGCTTCCTCTGCCAAAACCTGTTTTAAAATAAAAGTCCTCACTACAATATTTCACTGTTAAACAATTTAACCCTTTAAACTACTGAACTTTTCAACTGTTCAGCCATTTTAACTGTTACCTGTCATCAACTATGACTCCTACCCACTGTAGTTAGTTAGCTAAGTTAGCTAAGTAACATTGTTAGCATAGTTAGCATGTTAGCATGCTAGTTAGCATTTTTAGGAAAACTGTTAAAAACGATTAGCTAAGTTAGCTAAGTCACATGGTTAGCATAGTTAGCATGCTAGCTAGTTAGCATTTTTAGCAAAACTGCTAAAAATGATTAGCTAAGTTAGCTAAGTCATATGGTTAGCATAGTTAGCATGCTAGTTAGCATTTTTAGCAAAACTGCTAAAAACGATTAGCTAAGTTAGCTAAGTCACATGGTTAGCATAATTAGCATGCTAGCATGTTACCATGCTAGTTAGCATAGTTAGCAAAACTGCTAAAAATGATTAGCTAGGTTAGCTAAGTCACATGGTTAACATACTAAAAATGAAAACATTAGCTAAGTTAACTAGGTTAAGTATTATCCACCTATTTAACTGTTCAGTCCCTCCAACTATATTAAACCTCATATACCTAGCAACCAATATAGTTTGTTTTTACTCTGTATGATATTTTACATCATATTTTTTGCATTTTCATGCACTGTATTTCCTTCAGGAAATGCTTTTCTAGTTCTTATTATTTTTCTTCTTCTAACGCAGTTAATGCAGCTTCAACCGTTTAACGTAGAAACTTCATTCAAACTGCGTTGCGTAGGTCTTACTTAGGACATGTGGGCTATGTATTTTTCATCTTTGTAACTTTTATACTTTTTAAACTATTAATTAAAAACTACTCAAAATTTCCCCATAGACTTAACATGGGCTGATGACATCACAATGGACTAATTAACTTGATTTGCACCTGGTATCATCTTCCAGCTGCTCATCTAGGCCCCATCAAAGAATCAGTTCAACTGATTGCACCTGTATCAACTGCTTTCTACTGAACTAGACCAACTCTCTCTGTCTCTCCATTCTACAAGGATATAAGACACATTTCCTCCAACTTTCTATCCATTCATCCTCTTCAAACCATTCACTCATCCACCCATTAAACTATCCATCAACATCCATTAAACAATCTGCCTATCAACATCCATTCAACTTTCTGTCTATCAACATCCATTACACTATCTACATTTAACTTTTAAACTATATACTCTGTCTCATGCTTTAAGCATACAATATGGCTCTATTAAGACTGCCGTTAAGCAATTAGAATCCTATGGCAGGTGTTCGGGCCAGCTGCATCAACTGCCAGTCTCAGGCTTTAAGCATACAAACTGGCCCTATTAAGACTACACATCCTGTTCAACTGCTTCCTCTGCCAAAACCTGTTTTAAAATAAAAGTCCTCACTACAATATTTCACTGTTAAACAATTTAACCCTTTAAACTACTGAACTTTTCAACTGTTCAGCCATTTTAACTGTTACTTGTCATCAACTATGACTCCTACCCACTGTAGTTAGTTAGCTAAGTTAGCTAAGTAACATTGTTAGCATAGTTAACATGTTAGCATGCTAGTTAGCATTTTTAGCAAAACTGTTAAAAACGATTAGCTAAGTTAGCTAAGTCACATGGTTAGCATAGTTAGCATGCTAGCTAGTTAGCATTTTTAGCAAAACTGCTAAAAATGATTAGCTAAGTTAGCTAAGTCATATGGTTAGCATAGTTAGCATGCTAGCATGTTAGCATGCTAGTTAGCATTTTTAGCAAAACTGCTAAAAATGATTAGCTAAGTTAGCTAAGTCACATGGTTAGCATAATTAGCATGCTAGCATGTTACCATGCTAGTTAGCATAGTTAGCAAAACTGCTAAAAATGATTAGCTAGGTTAGCTAAGTCACATGGTTAACATACTAAAAATGAAAACATTAGCTAAGTTAACTAGGTTAAGTATTATCCACCTATTTAACTGTTCAGTCCCTCCAACTATATTAAACCTCATATACCTAGCAACCAATATAGTTTGTTTTTACTCTGTATGATATTTTACATCATATTTTTTGCATTTTCATGCACTGTATTTCCTTCAGGAAATGCTTTTCTAGTTCTTATTTTTCTTCTTCTTCTAACGCGCTTAATACAGCTTCAACCGTTTAACGTAGAACCTTCATTCAAACTGCGTTGCGTAGGTCTTACTTATGACATGGGTGCTATGTATTTTTCATCTTTGTAACTTTTATACTTTTTAAACTATTAATTAAAAACTAATCAAAATTTCCCCATTGACTTAACATTATGATTATGACATCACAATACAGCCGTTAAGCAATTAGAATCCTATGGCAGGTGTTCGGGCCACCTGGATCAACTGCCAGTTTCAGGCTTTAAGCATACAAACTGGCCCTATTAAGACTACACATCCTGTTCAACTGCTTCCTCTGCCAAAAACTGTTTCAAAATAAAAGTCCTCACTACAATATTTCACTGTTAAACAATTTAACCCTTTAAACTACTGAACTTTTTAACTGTTCAGCCATTGTAACTGTTACTTGTCATCAACTATGACTCCTACCCACTGTAGCTAGTTAGCATGGTTAGCATAGTTAGCATGTTAGCATGCTAGCATGTTAGCATGCTAGTTAGCATTTTTAGCAAAACTGCTAAAAATGATTAGCTAAGTTAGCTAAGTCACATGGTTAGCATAGTTAGCATGCTAGCATGTTAGCATGCTAGTTAGCATTTTTTGCAAAACTGCTAAAAATGATTAGCTAAGTTAGCTAAGTCACATGGTTAGCATAGTTAGCATGCTAACATGTTAGCATGCTAGTTAGCATTTTTTATAAAACTGCTAAAAATGATTAGCTAAGTTAGCTAAGTCACATGGTTAGCATAGTTAGCATGCTAACATGTTAGCATGCTAGTTAGCATTTTTTATAAAACTGCTAAAAATGATTAGCTAAGTTAGCTAAGTCACATGTTTAGCATAGTTAGCATGCTAGCATGTTAGCATGCTAGTTAGCATTTTTTGCAAAACTGCTAAAAATGATTAGCGAAGTTAGCTAAGTCACATGGTTAATATAATTAACATGTTAGCATGCTAATTAGCATAGTTATCATAACTAATAAAAATTATTAGCTAGGTTAGCTAAGTCATATGGTTAGCATAGTTAACATTTTAACATTGTTAGCATGCTAGTTAGCATAGTAACTTGGTTAACATTATTATCTTTATTAACATAGTTAGCATAACTACTAGCAAACATTGGAGCCATTCTAACTGTTAGTTATCGTCAACTATCTGCCTAAATAATTTAACCATTTCAATTATTAACCTATTTAACTGTTCAGTCATTCCAACTATATTAAACCTTATCTACCAAGCAAATAATTTAACCATATGAACTCATCATATTTTTGCATTTTCATGCACTGTATTTCCTTCAGGAAATGCTTTTCTAGTTCTTCTTATTCTTCTTCTTCTAACGCGTTTAATGCAGCTTCAACCGTTTAACGTAGAAACTTCATTCAAACTTTGTTACGTAGGTCTTACTTAGGACAAGAGTGCTATGTATTTTTCATCTTTGTAACTTTTATACTTTTTAAACTATTAATTAAAAACTATCAAAATTTCCCCATTGACTTAACATTGCCCTTTATGACATCACAGCAATTAGAATCCTGTGGCAGGTGTTCGGGCCACCTGTTTCAACTGCCATTCTCAGGCTTTAAGCATACAAACTGGCCCTATTAAGACTACACATCCTGTTCAACTGCTTCCTCTGCCAAAAACTGTTTCAAAATAAAAGTCCTCACCACAATATTTCACTGTTAAACAATTTAACCCTTTAAACTACTGAACTTTTTAACTGTTCAGCCATTGTAACTGTTACTTGTCATCAACTATGGGTGGGTTGCACCAACAAGGATTAAATTAATCTTGGTTTAGGCCTAATCAAGGTTTTGTAAATCTAGGTTTAAATTTAATTCAAGCTATGTTGCACCACTTAATTTTAAGCATGATTTAACAAATCCACGATTAAAACCTTAACCTGCGATTAAAACCTTGATCGGTGATTATAGTCCGCCATGATGGATCAGTGTACATAAGCGAGCGACAATTTTAGGCTATTCTCTTGAATCATAAGCCTACTTTTGTAAACTGTCTCATAAGTAGCAAGCAAACGCTCGCGAAGCCAAAGATCGCATACATTTTAAATATTTAAAACGTTCTATGGACTAACGTTAACGCCTGTCCTAAGGAAAATGTCGCAGCGAGTACGGAGCTCAAATTTCACAACTCACGAAAAACACTTATTATATCAATTAATGGAACAACACGCAAAAATAATTGAAGACAAACGAACCGATAATTACACTCTGACAAAAAAAGAAGAGGCATGGGTCAAGCTCTGCACAAGTTTCAATGGCTCTGTGGGGATCAAGGACAAGCGTGATGTGAACAACCTAAAAGCCTGCTGGAAAAACCTGAAAGCAAAGGCGAAAAAAGACGCTGCCAAGGAAAGAAGGGACACTTTTCTCACCGGAGGAGGCCCCCCATCTGGAGAAATGGATGTGTTGTCAGCAAAGATAGTCCAGATGATTCCACAGCAAATAACCCCCTTGCCAAATCCCTTTGACGACGATGCCATTGCTGATCAGCCAGTGCTAGCAACATCCAGCTTCGAAGGTGAGTCGCCGAGCTTGTTCACACAACTATGTAACGTTATTATTATCATATAATAATTGTAGGCTAATGCTACCGTTTTAGCAAATGTAGCTGTAGGCATACATAGCTTGCGAAATAACGTTATGTTTAATGTGTGTGCTAAACGTTAACGATGTAGCCTAATTTAGCCTAACGTTTTGGCTACGCAAATGTAACGTTAGACCTAACTGTAACTTTGACTAGGCTAGGCTAGTTCAGTGTAACAATGTTTCATCTGTGTCGCCACCTGACGTTACATCTAACAGTAGCCTAGGCTACAGCTAACGTTTTCTTCATTTATTTATTGTGCCGTACCAAACTGTTAAGTTTCAAACGTGTTTGTATTTCAGAACTCAATGATGGAGATACGATGCCTGCCCTCTCTGCTCCTGCCATCATGACACAAAGTATCTGCGAGGGACCAACCCTGTCCCCGAAATCAGTCTGTTCAGCTCCAATCAGCCCCTCAAACAGCAAGAGGCATAAGAGAGACTTAACTGAATATCATTTTGAAGTATTGAAATTGGAGAAAGAGAAAAATATGATTCAAATTAAAAATGCAATATTGCAGAGAGAAGTGCTTGTTTTACAGAAGGAAGTACTGCAGCTTCAAAAAGATACACTCAAGACAGGTTTACAACCAGTGGAGATGCTTTTCAATGAAGTGTAGGCCTATGTATATCAATTGAGAATGTGTTGTTTTATTTATTTATCTGACCTGTTTAAAATAATTAAATATGTTTATTGATTGAACAGTTCTAATTACTCTGTGAATTTCAATATACTACACTTCTGTTCTTATATTAATTGCAGTGAAATGAAGGCAACCATATCAGAGCATATTTTTAAGGTGAAAAAAAAAACATGTAACTCTCTCTTTAGACTTCGTAGACAGATTCCTGTCTTTAATCAATGGTCAGTAATAAATGAAAACAATAGATGTCTGCATATCAGCCAGCAGGTGGTTAGGTGGCTGGGCTGCAAATGTTTGTAAGAGGCAGGTAGGCTGCATAGGTGGCTACATGAGTGCTGAATCCCATGACCTAAACAAAAAGAACACACAAGAACATAAAGTTAACACTGTACTACTATTGCATTAAACTGCTTGAATATGCACATGATGATTATTTTAAGATTATATATGTTATATGAACATAGATTTATTATAAACCTGATCATACACACCTTAACTATGCAGTGAAATGGTTATCTATCAAGGTTCTTCGAACAGCATTTCCATTAGCCGTGGCATGCTCCTCTTGGCCATGTGCACGGTCCTCATGGGGATCCTCTTCAGCCTCCTCTGGCAGCTCATCTCCAACTCTCTTTCCGAAATTGTACAGCACTGCTACTGCCACAATGACTTTTAATGTTGTCTCTAGCTTTGTTCGAAGTCCATCATGTAAGCAAGGAAACCTTCGTTTCCAAACTCCAAACACTCTCTCCACAAGACCTCTTGCTTCAATGTGGCTGGCATTGTATCGTCTCTCCGCTGGTGTTTGAGGGTTTAAAAGAGGCGTCATCAAGTATGTGCGACAGGGATATCCGTTGTCACCTACTAGGTGGCCTTGAAATGCATTTCTCTCCATTAGAGCACAGAGGTGGCTATTATCAAAGATCCTGCTGTCGTGAGTTGATCCTGGCCACCGGGCTACAATGTTGGTGATAAGGGCCTTCTCATCACACACAACCTGAACATTAATAGAGAAGTAGCCCTTTCTGTTGCGAAAAAGCTCACCATTTTCTCCACCAGGGTTTTTAATGGGGATATGAGTGCAGTCAATTGCTCCCAGCACTCCAGGAAAACCAGCTCTTCTATAAAAACCAGCTGATGTTTCTCCTGTTGGGCCAAATCTGACATACTGGTCTTTTAAAGCTGCAATGGCTTCTGATACCCTTTCAACAATCCTACTCACGGTTGATTTATGCACTCCAAAAAGGTCCCCATCCACCATCTGGAAGCAACCGGTAGCATAAAACCGCAGGGCTATCAGTAGTTGGAGCAAAGGTGGTATAGCTGCATTCCGGTCACTGCCATGTTTGATTGCGTACATGGTTTTTTCATTTAACCTTAGGACAGATTCCTTGTTAAAACGGTACCTCTTTGAAAATTCCTCATCATCATAAAACTCCATTGGGTTGAGACGGTCTCTAATTTTCCTTCGTGGGACTCTATTTTCTTCAAACCATCTGATATATGCAGCCATTTCAGAAATGTAAACCACCTCAGCAGTAGGTTTAAAATTAATCCCTAACTGAAATTTAAATCTGAGTTTAAAGCAGTTGAGCAACAGGGTTAAAATTAATCCAGGTTTATATTAATTTCTAAGCCAAGATTAAAAGGATGGTTTAAATGTAATCTTGATTACTTTTAAACTAGATTTAAAGTTTGGTGCAACTGGATTAATGGATAAACCTTGATTTAATCCAGGTTAAGACTTAATCCTTGTTGGTGCAACCCACCCTATGACTCCTACCCACTGTAGCTAGTTAGCATGGTTAGCATAATTAGCATGCTAGCATGTTAGCATGCTAGTTAGCATTTTTAACAAAACTGCTAAAAATGATTAGCTAAGTTAGCTAAGTAACGTGGTTAGCATAGTTAGCATGCTAGCATGTTAACATGCTAGTTAGCATTTTTAGCAAAACTGCTAAAAATGATTAGCTAAGTTAGCTAAGTCACATGGTTAGCATAGTTAGCATGCTAACATGTTAGCATGCTAGTTAGCATTTTTAGCAAAACTGCTAAAAATGATTAGCTAAGTTAGCTAAGTCACATGGTTAGCATAGTTAGCATGCTAGCATGTTAGCATGCTAGTTAGCATTTTTAACAAAACTGCTAAAAATGATTAGCTAAGTTAGCTAAGTCACATGGTTAGCATAGTTAGCATGCTAACATGCTAGTTAGCATTTTTAGCAAAACTGCTAAAAATGATTAGCTAAGTTAGCTAAGTCACATGGTTAGCATAGTTAGCATGCTAACATGCTAGCATGTTAGCATGCTAGCTAGCATTTTTAGCAAAACTTCTAAAAATGATTAGCTAAGTTAGCTAAGTAACATGGTTAGCATAGTTAGCATGCTAACATGCTAGTTAGCATTTTTAACAAAACTGCTAAAAATGATTAGCTAAGTCACATGGTTAGCATATGTTAGTTAGCATAGTTAGCATAACTACTAAAAATTTAAACATTAGCTAAGTTAAGTAACTTGGTTAACATTATTATCTTTGATAACATAGTTAGCATAACTGCTAGCAAACATTAGAGCCATTCCAACTGTCAGTTATCGTCAATTATCTACCTAAATAATTTAACCATTTAAATTATACACCTATTTAACCTTATCTACCAAGCAAATCATTTAACTATATAAACTATCCACCTATTTAACTGTTCAGTCATTCCAACTATATTAAACCTCATCTACCTAGTTCAGTCATTCCAACTATATTAAACCTCATCTACCTAGTTCAGTCATTTGAACTATATTAAACCTCATCATGTTGGTTGCCAATTAGCACATCATCTGTTTTAACAATATATTTCACACAATATGTTTTGCATTTTCATGCACTGGTAATTCCCTGGAATTGCGTTTTCTAGTTACAGTGCATGAAAATGCACTGTACTGTTCTTCCTAGGCTTCTTATTCTTCTTCTAACGCAATTAATGCAGCTTCAACCGCTTAACGTAGAAACTTCATTCAAACTATGTTACGTAGGTCTTACTTAGGACATGGGTGCTTTTCAGCTTTGTAACTTTTATACTTTTTAAACTATTAATTAAAAACTGTTCAAAATTTCCCCATTGACTTAACATGGGCTGATGACATCACAATAGAGCCGTTAAGCAATTAGAATCCTATGGCAGGTGTTCGGGCCACCTGGACCAACTGCCATTCTCAGGCTTTAAGCATACAAACTGGCCCTATTAAGACTACACATCCTGTTCAACTGCTTCCTCTGCCAAAAACTGTTTCAAAATAAAAGTCCTCACTACAATATCACTGTTAAACAATTTAACCCTTTAAACTACTGAACTTTTTAACTGTTCAGCCATTGTAACTGTTACTTGTCATCAACTATGACTCCTACCCACTGTAACTAGTTAGCATGGTTAGCATAGTTAGCATGCTAGCATGTTAGCATGTTAGCATGCTAGTTAGCATTTTTTGCAAAACAGCTAAAAACGATTAGCTAAGTTAGCTAAGTCACATGGTTAGCATAGTTAGCATGTTAGCATGCTAGTTAGCATGCTAGTTAGCATTTCAGGCCACCTGGATGGCTCATATATGGCTCTGGCCAGGCCACCTGGATCAACTGAGTTTCTCAGGCTTTATGACATCATAGCAATTAGAATATTGTGCCAGGTGGCCAGGCCACCTTGATCAACTGTCAGTTTCTCAGGCTTTAAGCATACAGTCTCATTCTATGCTATAAGCCTGAGAAACTGTTCAGTCATTCCAACTATATTAAACCTCATCTACCTAGTTCAGTCATTCCAACTATATTAAACCTCATCTACCTAGCAAATAATTTAACCTTTTAAACTATCCACCTATTTAACTGTTCAGTCATTCCAACTATATTAAACCTCATCTACCTAGTTCAGTCATTCCAACTATATTAAACATCATCTACCTAGCAAATAATTTAAACTTTTAAACCATCCACATATTTAACTGTTCCGTCATTCCAACTATATTAAACCTCATCTACCTAGCTCTCAGTCATTCCAACTATATTAAACATCATCTACCTAGCAAATAATTTAACCTTTTAAACTATCCACCTATTTAACTGGTCAGTCATTCCAACTATATTAAACCTCATCTATCTAGCAAATAATTTAACCTTTTAAACTATCCAACTTTTTAACTGTTCAACTGTTGTAACTGTCAGTCAACTATGACTCCCATCAACTGTATCCTCTGCCTTCAACTGTTTCAAAATAAAAGTCCTCACTAGCTAGTTAGCATCATTAGCATTCATTAAACTATCTGTCTATTAAACTATCTGTCTATTAACAACTGTTAAACTATGTACATTCAACTTTTAAACTGTCTACTTCTAAACTATCAACTTTTATTAAGCTATGCTATGTCTGTCCTAGATTCATTTTCATGCACTCGTAATTCCCTGGAATTACATTCTCTAGTTCTTATTCTTCTTCTTCTTCTAACGCGCTTAATACAGCTTCAACCGTTTAACGTAGAAACTTCATTCAAACTGCGTTGCGTAGGTCTTACTTATGACATGGGTGCTATGTATTTTTCATCTTTGTAACTTTTATACTTTTTAAACTATTAATTAAAAACTAATCAAAATTTCCCCATTGACTTAACATTATGATTATGACATCACAATACAGCCGTTAAGCAATTAGAATCCTATGGCAGGTGTTCGGGCCACCTGGATCAACTGCCAGTTTCAGGCTTTAAGCATACAAACTGGCCCTATTAAGACTACACATCCTGTTCAACTGCTTCCTCTGCCAAAAACTGTTTCAAAATAAAAGTCCTCACTACAATATTTCACTGTTAAACAATTTAACCCTTAAAACTACTGAACTTTTTAACTGTTCAGCCATTGTAACTGTTACTTGTCATCAACTATGACTCCTACCCACTGTAGCTAGTTAGCATGGTTAGCATAGTTAGCATGTTAGCATGCTAGCATGTTAGCATGCTAGTTAGCATTTTTAGCAAAACTGCTAAAAATGATTAGCTAAGTTAGCTAAGTCACATGGTTAGCATAGTTAGCATGCTAGCATGTTAGCATGCTAGTTAGCATTTTTTATAAAACTGCTAAAAATGATTAGCTAAGTTAGCTAAGTCACATGGTTAGCATAGTTAGCATGCTAACATGTTAGCATGCTAGTTAGCATTTTTTATAAAACTGCTAAAAATGATTAGCTAAGTTAGCTAAGTCTCATGGTTAGCATAGTTAGCATGCTAACATGTTAGCATGCTAGTTAGCATTTTTTATAAAACTGCTAAAAATGATTAGCTAAGTTAGCTAAGTCTCATGGTTAGCATAGTTAGCATGCTAACATGTTAGCATGCTAGTTAGCATTTTTTACAAAACTGCTAAAAATGATTAGCTAAGTTAGCTAAGTCACATGGTTAGCATAGTTAGCATGCTAGCATGTTAGCATGCTAGTTAGCATTTTTTGCAAAACTACTAAAAATGATTAGCTAAGTTAGCTAAGTAACATGGTTAGCATAGTTAGCATGCTAGCATATTAACATGCTAGTTAGCATAGTTAGCAAAACTGCTAAAAATGATTAGCTAGGTTAGCTAAGTCACGTGGTTAATATAGTTAGCATGTTAGCATTGCATAACTACTAAAAATGAAAACATTAGCTAAGTTAACTAAGTTAAGTATTATCCACCTATTTAACCGTTCAATCATTCCAACTATATTAAACCTTATCTACCAAGCAAATCATTTAACCATATAAACTATCCACCTATTTAACTGTTCAGTCAGTCCAACTATATTAAACCTCATCTACCTAGCAACCAATATAGTTTGTTTTTACTCTGTATGATATTTTACATCATATTTTTTGCATTTTCATGCACTATATTTCCTTCAGGAAATGCTTTTCTAGTTCTTATTCTTCTTCTAACGCACTAAATGCAGCTTCAACCGTTTAACGTAGAAACTTCATTCAAACAATGTTACGTAGGTCTTACTTAGGACATGGGTGCTTTTTATTTTTCAGCTTTGTAACTTTTATACTTTTTAAACTATTAATTAAAAACTGTTCAAAATTTCCCCATTGACTTAACATGGGCTGATGACATCACAATACGGCCGTTAAGCAATTAGAATCCTATGGCAGGTGTTCGGGCCACCTGCATCAACTGCCAGTCTCAGGCTTTAAGCATACAAACTGGCCCTATTAAGACTACACATCCTGTTCAACTGCTTCCTCTGCCAAAAACTGTTTCAAAATAAAAGTCCTTACTACAATATTTCACTATTAAACAATTTAACCCTTTAAACCAGTGTTTTTCAACCTTTTTTGTGCCACGGCACACTTTTGACACTTAAAATGTCCCACGGCACACTAACATCCGGTGTGAAGAAAAAATAAACATACCATAGCCTAAAATTTTAAATAATACACAGATATGGCCTTATTATGGCTTTTATGCAAGACCTGCTCAATAAAACATGCGCCCTCTGTTTTATTTGTAGGTGACTTTATCTAATTTAATTGTTGTAATGAACTGGATATGTGATGATTCTCTGAATACTGGATATGGGGCCCCCGTTGTACGATGCATGCATACCACAAATAGTGCAATCATACAATCAATGAGTGCATGTGGTTATAAATTCTTTGATGCAACAGTTGCTTTTCTGGACCAGTGAGTGACATTTGGGTAATTTTCTGCGGCACACCTGATGATCTCTCACGGCACACTAGTGTGCCCCGGCACAGTGGTTGAAAAACACTGCTTTAAACTACTGAACTTTTTAACTGTTCAGCCATTGTAACTGTTACTTGTCATCAACTATGACTCCTACCCACTGTAGCTAGTTAGCATGGTTAGGATGCTAGCATGTTAGCATACTAGCATGCTAGCATGCTATTTAGCATTTTTAGCAAAACTGCTAAAAATGCTTAGCTAAGTTAGCTAAGTCACATGGTTAGCATAGTTAGCATGCTAACATGTTAGCATACTAGTTAGCATTTTTAGCAAAACTATTAAAAATGATTAGCTAAGTTAGCTAAGTCACATAGTTAGCATAGTTAGCATGCTAGCATGTTAACATGGTAGTTAGCATAGTTAGCATAATTGCTAAAAATGATTAGGGAAGTTAGCTAAGTCACGTGGTGAACATAGTTAGCATGCTAGCATGTTAGCATGCTAGTTAGCATAGTTAGCATAACTGTTAAAAATGATTAGTGAAGTTAGCTAAGTCACATGGTTAACATAATTAGCATGTTAACATACTAGTTAGCATAGTTAGCATAACTAATACAAATGATTAGCTAGGTTAGCTAAGTCATATGGTTAGCATAGTTAACATTTTAACATTGTTAGCATGCTAGTTAGCATAGTAACTTGGTTAACATTATTATCTTTGTTAACATAGTTAGCATAACTACTTGCAAACATTAGAGCCATTCCAACTGTTAGTTATCGTCAACTATCTGCCTAAATAATTTAACCATTTCAATTATCAACCTATTTAACTGTTCAGTCATTCCAACTATATTAAACCTTATCTACCAAGCAAATAATTTAACTATATGAACGCATCATATTTTTGCATTTTCATGCACTATATTTCCTTCAGGAAATGCTTTTCTAGTTCTTATTCTTCTTCTTCTTCTAACGCGCTTAATACAGCTTCAACCGTTTAACATAGAAACTTCATTCAAACTGCGTTGCGTAGGTCTTACTTATGACATGGGTGCTATGTATTTTTCATCTTTGTAACTTTTATACTTTTTAAACTATTAATTAAAAACTAATCAAAATTTCCCCATTGACTTAACATTATGATTATGACATCACAATACGGCCGTTAAGCAATTAGAATCCTATGGCAGGTGTTCGGGCCACCTGCATCAACTGCCAGTCTCAGGCTTTAAGCATACAAACTGGCCCTATTAAGACTACACATCCTGTTCAACTGCTTCCTCTGCCAAAAACTGTTTCAAAATAAAAGTCCTCACTACAATATTTCACTGTTAAACAATTTAACCCTTTAAACTACTGAACTTTTTAACTGTTCAGCCATTGTAACTGTTACTTGTCATCAACTATGACTCCTACCCACACTGTAGTTAGTTAGCATGGTTAGCATGTTAGCATGCTAGCATGTTAGCATGCTAATTAGCATTTTTAGCAAAACTGCTAAAAATGATTAGCTAAGTTAGCTAAGTAACATGGTTAGCATAGTTAGCATGCTAGCATGTTAGCATGCTAACATGCTAGTTAGCATTTTTAGCAAAACTGCTAAAAATGATTAGCTAAGTTAGCTAAGTCACATGGTTAGCATAGTTAGCATGCTAGCATGCTAGTTAGCATTTTTAGCAAAACTACTAAAAATGATTAGCTAAGTTAGCTAAGTCACATGGTTAGCATAGTTAGCATGCTAACATGTTAGCATGCTAGTTAGCATTTTTTGCAAAACTGCTAAAAATGATTAGCTAAGTTAGCTAAGTCACATGGTTAGCATATTTAGCATGCTAGCATGTTAGCATGCTAATTAGCATTTTTAGCAAAACTTTTAAAAATGATTAGCTAAGTTAGCTAAGTCACGTGGTTAGCATAATTAGCATGTTAACATGCTAGTTAGCATAGTTAGCATAACTAATAAAAAGATTAGCTAGGTTAGCTAAGTCATATGGTTAGCATAGTTAACATTTTAACATTGTTAGCATGCTAGTTAGCATAGTTACTTGGTTAGCATTATTATCTTTGTTAACATAGTTAACATAACTACTAGCAAACATTGGAGCCATTCCAACTGTTAGTTATCGTCAACTATCTGCCTAAAAATTTAACCATTTCAATTATCAACCTATTTAACTGTTCAGTCATTCCAACTATAGTAAACCTTATCTACCAAGCAAATAATTTAACCATTTAAACTATCCACCTATTTAACTGTTCAGTCATTCCAACTATATTAAACCTCATCTACCTAGTTCAGTCATTCCAACTATATTAAACCTCATCTACCTAGTTCAGTCATTTTAACTATATTAAACCTCATCATGTTGGTTGCCAATTAGCACATCATCTGTTTTAACAATATATTTCACACAATATGTTTTGCATTTTCATGCACTGGTAATTCCCTGGAATTGCGTTTTCTAGTTCTTATTCTTCTTCTAACGCACTTAATGCAGCTTCAACCGTTTAACTTAGAAACTTCATTCAAACTATGTTACGTAGGTCTTACTTAGGACATGGGTGCTTTGTATTTTTCAGCTTTGTAACTTTTATACTTTTTAAACTATTAATTAAAAACTGTTCAAAATTTCCCCATTGACTTAACATGGGCTGATGACATCACAATAGAGCCGTTAAGCAATTAGAATCCTATGGCAGGTGTTCGGGCCAGCTGCATCAACTGCCAGTCTCAGGCTTTAAGCATACAAACTGGCCCTATTAAGACTACACATCCTGTTCAACTGCTTCCTCTGCCAAAAACTGTTTCAAAATAAAAGTCCTCACCACAATATTTCACTGTTAAACAATTTAACCCTTTAAACTACTGAACTTTTTAACTGTTCAGCCATTGTAACTGTTACTTGTCATCAACTATGACTCCTACCCACTGTAGCTAGTTAGCATGGTTAACATAGTTAGCATGCTAACATGTTAGCATACTAGCATGTTAGCATGCTAGTTAGCATTTTTAGCAAAACTGCTAAAAATGATTAGCTAAGTCACATGGTTAGCATAGTTAGCATGCTAACAAGTTAGCATGCTAGTTAGCATTTTTAGCAAAACTGCTAAAAATGATTAGCTAAGTTAGCTAAGTCACATGGTTAGCATAGTTAGCATGCTAACATGTTAGCATGCTAGTTAGCATAGTTAGCATAACTGCTAAAATGATTAGCTAAGTTAGCTAAGTCACATGGTTAGCATAATTAGCATGCTAGCATGTTAGCATGCTAGTTAGCATTTTTAACAAAACTGTTAAAAATGATTAGCTAAGTTAGCTAAGTCACATGGTTAGCATAGTTAGCATGCTAACATGTTAGCATGCTAGTTAACATTTTTAGCAAAACTGCTAAAAATGATTAGCTAAGTTAGCTAAGTCACGTAGTTAGCATAGTTAGCATGCTAGCGTGTTAACATGCTAGTTAGCATTTTTAGCAAAACTGTTAAAAATGATTAGCAAAGTTAGCTAAGTAACATGGTTAGCATAGTTAACATGTTAGCATGCTAGTTAGCATAGTTAACATAACTACTAAAAATGATTAGCAAGGTTAGCTAGGTAACATGGTTAGCATAGTTAGCATTTTAACATTGTTAGCCTGCTGGTTAGCATAGTAATTTGGTTAGCATTATTATCTTTGTTAACATAGTTAACATAACTGCTAGCAAACATTGGAGCCATTCCAACTGTTAGTTATCGTCAACTATCTGCCTAAATAATTTAACCATTTCAATTATCAACCTATTGAACTGTTCAGTCATTCCAACTATATTAAACCTTATCTACCAAGCAAATAATTTAACCATATGAACTCATCATATTTTTGCATTTTCATGCACTGTATTTCCTTCAGGAAATGCTTATCTAGTTCTTATTATTCTTCTTCTAACGTAGCTAATGCAGCTTCAACCATTTAACGTAGAAACTTCATTCAAACTATGTTACGTAGGTCTTACTTAGGACATGTAGGCTTTGTATTTTTCATCTTTGTAACTTTTATACTTTTTAAACTATTAATTATTAACTTTTATAAAATCCCCATAGACTTAACATGGGCTGATGACATCACAATGGACTAATTAACTTGATTTGCACCTGTATCTTCTTCCAGCTGCTCATCTAGGCCCCATCAAAGAATCAGTTCAACTGATTGCACCTGTATCAACTGCTTTCTACTGAACTACACCAACTCTCTCTGTGTCTCTACATTCTACAAGGATATAAGACACATTTCATCCAACTTTCTATCCATTCATCCTCTTCAAACCATTCACTCATCCACAAATTAAACTATCCATCAACATCCATTAAACAATCTGCCTATCAACATCCATTCAACTTTCTGTCTATCAACATCCATTACACTATCTACATTTAACTTTTAAACTATATACTCTGTCTCAGGCTTTAAGCATACAATATGGCTCTATTAAGACTGCCGTTAAGCAATTAGAATCCTAGGCCAGGTGGCCAGGCCACCTGCACCCTATCAGTTTCTCAGGCTAACCGTTTAAACTATCCACCTATTTGACTGTTCAGTCAGTCCAACTATATTAAACCTCATCTACCTAGTTCAGTCATTCCAACTATATTAAACCTCATCTACCTAGCAAATAATTTAACCTTTTACACTATCCACCTATTTAACCGTTCAGTCATTCCAACTATATTAAACCTCATCTACCTAGTTCAGTCATTCCAACTATATTAAACCTCATCTACCTAGTTCAGTCATTCCAACTATATTAAACCTCATCTACCTAGTTGTCATTCCAACTATATTAAACCTCATCTACCTAGCAAATCATTTAACCATTTGAATCCTATGGCATTTGTTCGGGCCACCTGTTTCAACTGCCATTCTCAGGCTTTAAGCATACAAACTGGCCCTATTAAGACTACACATCCTGTTCAACTGCTTCCTCTGCCAGAAACTGTTTCAAAATAAGTCCTCACTACAATATTTCACTGTTAAACAATTTAACCCTTTAAACTACTGAACTTTTTAACTGTTCAGCCATTGTAACTGTTACTTGTCATCAACTATGACTCCTACCCACTGTAGCTAGTTAGCATGGTTAGCATGTTAGCATGCTAGCATGCTAGTTAGCATTTTTAGCAAAACTGCTAAAAATGATTAGCTAAGTTAGCTAAGTCACATGGTTAGCATAGTTAGCATGCTAACATGTTAGCATGCTAGTTAGCATTTTTTATAAAACTGCTAAAAATGATTAGCTAAGTTAGCTAAGTCACATGGTTAGCATAGTTAGCATACTAACATGTTAGCATGCTAGTTAGCATTTTTTGCAAAACTGCTAAAAATGATTAGCTAAGTTAGCTAAGTCACATGGTTAGCATAGTTAGCATGCTAGCATGTTAACATGCTAGTTAGCATTTTTAGCAAAACTGCTAAAAATGATTAGCTAAGTTGGCTCAGTCACATGGTTAGCATAGTTAGCATGCTAACATGTTAGCATGCTAGTTAGCATAGTTAGCATTACTGTTAAAAATGATTAGCGAAGTTAGCTAAGTCACATGGTTAACATAATTATTTATGTTTATAGCATAGTTATCATAACTAATAAAAATTATTAGCTAGGTTAGCTAAGTCATATGGTTAGCATAGTTAACATTTTAATATTGTTAGCATGCTAGTTAGCATAGTTACTTGGTTAATATTATTATCTTTAACATAGTTAGCATAACTACTAGCAAACATTGGAGCCATTCCAACTATTAGTTATTGTCAACTATCTGCCTAAATAATTTAACCATTTCAATGATCAACCTATTTAACTGTTCAGTCATTCCAACTATAGTAAACCTTATCTACCAAGCAAATAATTTAACCATATGAACTCATCATATTTTTGCATTTTCATGCACTGTATTTCCTTCAGGAAATGCTTTTCTAGTTATTAGAGTGCATGAAAATGCACTCTACTGTTCTTCCTAGGCTTCTTCTTCTTCTTATTATTCTTCTTCTTCTAACGCAGTTAATGCAGCTTCAACCGTTTAACGTAGAAACTTCATTCAAACTGCGTTGCGTAGGTCTTACTTATGACATGTGGGCTTTGTATTTTTCATCTTTGTAACTTTTATACTTTTTAAACTATTAATTAAAAACTGCTCAAAATTTCCCCATAGACTTAACATGGGCTGATGACATCACAATGGACTAATTAACTTGATTTGCACCTGGTATTATCTTCCAGCTGCTCATCTAGGCCCCATCAAAGAATCAGTTCAACTGATTGCACCTGTATCAACTGCTTTCTACTGAACTAGACCAACTCTCTCTGTCTCTCCATTCTACAAGGATATAAGACACATTTCATCCAACTTTCTATCCATTCATCCTCTTCAAACCATTCACTCATCCACCCATTAAACTATCCATCAACATCCATTAAACAATCTGCCTATCAACATCCATTCAACTTTCTGTCTATCAACATCCATTACACTATCTACATTTAACTTTTAAACTATATACTCTGTCTCAGGCTTTAAGCATACAATATGGCTCTATTAAGACTGCCGTTAAGCAATTAGAATCCTATGGCAGGTGTTCGGGCCAGCTGCATCAACTGCCAGTCTCAGGCTTTAAGCATACAAACTGGCCCTATTAAGACTACACATCCTGTCCAACTGCTTCCTCTGCCAAAAACTGTTTCAAAATAAAAGTCCTCACTACAATATTTCACTGTTAAACAATTTAACCCTTTAAACTACTGAACTTTTTAACTGTTCAGCCATTGTAACTGTTACTTGTCATCAACTATGACTCCTACCTACTGTAGCTAGTTAGCATGGTTAGCATAGTTAGCATGCTAGCATGTTAGCATACTAGCATGTTAGCATGCTAGTTAGCATTTTTAGCAAAACTGCTAAAAATGATTAGCTAAGTTAGCTAAGTCACATGGTTAGCATAGTTAGCATGCTAGCATATTAGCATGCTAGTTAGCATTTTTGGCAAAACTGCTAAAAATGATTAGCTAAGTCACATGGTTAGCGTAGTTAGCATGCTAACATGTTAGCATGCTAGTTAGCATTTTTAGCAAAACTGCTAAAAATGATTAGCTAGGTTAGCTAAGTCACATGGTTAACATAGTTAGCATTGCTAACATGCTAGTTAGCATAACTACTAAAAATGAAAACATTAGCTAAGTTAACTAAGTTAAGTATTATCCACCTATTTAACCGTTCAATCATTCCAACTATATTAAACCTTATCTACCAAGCAAATAATTTAACCATATAAACTATCCACCTATTTAACTGTTCAGTCACTCCAACTATATTAAACCTCATCTACCTAGCAACCAATATAGTTTGTTTTTACTCTATATGATATTTTACATCATATTTTTTGCATTTTCATGCACTATATTTCCTTCAGGAAATGCTTTTCTAGTTCTTCTTCTTCTAACGCAGTTAATGCAGCTTCAACCGTTTAACGTAGAAACTTCATTCAAACTGCGTTGCGTAGGTCTTACTTATGACACGTGGGCTTTGTATTTTTCATATTTGTAACTTTTATACTTTTTAAACTATTAATTAAAAACTACTCAAAATTTCCCCATAGACTTAACATGGGCTGATGACATCACAATGGACTAATTAACTTGATTTGCACCTGGTATCATCTTCCAGCTGCTCATCTAGGCCCCATCAAAGAATCAGTTCAACTGATTGCACCTGTATCAACTGCTTTCTACTGAACTAGACCAACTCTCTCTGTCTCTCCATTCTACAAGGATATAAGACACATTTCCTCCAACTTTCTATCCATTCATCCTCTTCAAACCATTCACTCATCCACCCATTAAACTATCCATCAACATCCATTAAACAATCTGCCTATCAACATCTATTCAACTTTCTGTCTATCAACATCCATTACACTATCTACATTTAACTTTTAAACTATATACTCTGTCTCAGGCTTTAAGCATACAATATGGCTCTATTAAGACTGCCGTTAAGCAATTAGAATCCTATGGCAGGTGTTCGGGCCAGCTGCATCAACTGCCAGTCTCAGGCTTTAAGCATACAAACTGGCCCTATTAAGACTACACATCCTGTCCAACTGCTTCCTCTGCCAAAAACTGTTTCAAAATAAAAGTCCTCACTACAATATTTCACTGTTAAACAATTTAACCCTTTAAACTACTGAACTTTTTAACTGTTCAGCCATTGTAACTGTTACTTGTCATCAACTATGACTCCTACCTACTGTAGCTAGTTAGCATGGTTAGCATAGTTAGCATGCTAGCATGTTAGCATACTAGCATGTTAGCATGCTAGTTAGCATTTTTAGCAAAACTGCTAAAAATGATTAGCTAAGTTAGCTAAGTCACATGGTTAGCATAGTTAGCATGCTAGCATATTAGCATGCTAGTTAGCATTTTTGGCAAAACTGCTAAAAATGATTAGCTAAGTCACATGGTTAGCGTAGTTAGCATGCTAACATGTTAGCATGCTAGTTAGCATTTTTTATAAAACTGCTAAAAACGATTAGCTAAGTTAGCTAAGTCACATGGTTAGCATAATTAGCATGCTAGCATGTTAGCATGCTAGTTAGCATTTTTAGCAAAACTGCTAAAAATGATTAGCTAGGTTAGCTAAGTCACATGGTTAACATAGTTAGCATTGCTAACATGCTAGTTAGCATAACTACTAAAAATGAAAACATTAGCTAAGTTAACTAAGTTAAGTATTATCCACCTATTTAACCGTTCAATCATTCCAACTATATTAAACCTTATCTACCAAGCAAATAATTTAACCATATAAACTATCCACCTATTTAACTGTTCAGTCACTCCAACTATATTAAACCTCATCTACCTAGCAACCAATATAGTTTGTTTTTACTCTATATGATATTTTACATCATATTTTTTGCATTTTCATGCACTATATTTCCTTCAGGAAATGCTTTTCTAGTTCTTCTTCTTCTAACGCAGTTAATGCAGCTTCAACCGTTTAACGTAGAAACTTCATTCAAACTGCGTTGCGTAGGTCTTACTTATGACACGTGGGCTTTGTATTTTTCATATTTGTAACTTTTATACTTTTTAAACTATTAATTAAAAACTACTCAAAATTTCCCCATAGACTTAACATGGGCTGATGACATCACAATGGACTAATTAACTTGATTTGCACCTGGTATCATCTTCCAGCTGCTCATCTAGGCCCCATCAAAGAATCAGTTCAACTGATTGCACCTGTATCAACTGCTTTCTACTGAACTAGACCAACTCTCTCTGTCTCTCCATTCTACAAGGATATAAGACACATTTCCTCCAACTTTCTATCCATTCATCCTCTTCAAACCATTCACTCATCCACCCATTAAACTATCCATCAACATCCATTAAACAATCTGCCTATCAACATCTATTCAACTTTCTGTCTATCAACATCCATTACACTATCTACATTTAACTTTTAAACTATATACTCTGTCTCAGGCTTTAAGCATACAATATGGCTCTATTAAGACTGCCGTTAAGCAATTAGAATCCTATGGCAGGTGTTCGGGCCAGCTGCATCAACTGCCAGTCTCAGGCTTTAAGCATACAAACTGGCCCTATTAAGACTACACATCCTGTCCAACTGCTTCCTCTGCCAAAAACTGTTTCAAAATAAAAGTCCTCACTACAATATTTCACTGTTAAACAATTTAACCCTTTAAACTACTGAACTTTTTAACTGTTCAGCCATTGTAACTGTTACTTGTCATCAACTATGACTCCTACCTACTGTAGCTAGTTAGCATGGTTAGCATAGTTAGCATGCTAGCATGTTAGCATACTAGCATGTTAGCATGCTAGTTAGCATTTTTAGCAAAACTGCTAAAAATGATTAGCTAAGTTAGCTAAGTCACATGGTTAGCATAGTTAGCATGCTAGCATATTAGCATGCTAGTTAGCATTTTTGGCAAAACTGCTAAAAATGATTAGCTAAGTCACATGGTTAGCGTAGTTAGCATGCTAACATGTTAGCATGCTAGTTAGCATTTTTTATAAAACTGCTAAAAACGATTAGCTAAGTTAGCTAAGTCACATGGTTAGCATAATTAGCATGCTAGCATGTTAGCATGCTAGTTAGCATTTTTAGCAAAACTGCTAAAAATGATTAGCTAGGTTAGCTAAGTCACATGGTTAACATAGTTAGCATTGCTAACATGCTAGTTAGCATAACTACTAAAAATGAAAACATTAGCTAAGTTAACTAAGTTAAGTATTATCCACCTATTTAACCGTTCAATCATTCCAACTATATTAAACCTTATCTACCAAGCAAATAATTTAACCATATAAACTATCCACCTATTTAACTGTTCAGTCACTCCAACTATATTAAACCTCATCTACCTAGCAACCAATATAGTTTGTTTTTACTCTATATGATATTTTACATCATATTTTTTGCATTTTCATGCACTATATTTCCTTCAGGAAATGCTTTTCTAGTTCTTCTTCTTCTAACGCAGTTAATGCAGCTTCAACCGTTTAACGTAGAAACTTCATTCAAACTGCGTTGCGTAGGTCTTACTTATGACACGTGGGCTTTGTATTTTTCATATTTGTAACTTTTATACTTTTTAAACTATTAATTAAAAACTACTCAAAATTTCCCCATAGACTTAACATGGGCTGATGACATCACAATGGACTAATTAACTTGATTTGCACCTGGTATCATCTTCCAGCTGCTCATCTAGGCCCCATCAAAGAATCAGTTCAACTGATTGCACCTGTATCAACTGCTTTCTACTGAACTAGACCAACTCTCTCTGTCTCTCCATTCTACAAGGATATAAGACACATTTCCTCCAACTTTCTATCCATTCATCCTCTTCAAACCATTCACTCATCCACCCATTAAACTATCCATCAACATCCATTAAACAATCTGCCTATCAACATCTATTCAACTTTCTGTCTATCAACATCCATTACACTATCTACATTTAACTTTTAAACTATATACTCTGTCTCAGGCTTTAAGCATACAATATGGCTCTATTAAGACTGCCGTTAAGCAATTAGAATCCTAGGCCAGGTGGCCAGGCCACCTGCACCCTATCAGTTTCTCAGGCTAACCTTTTACACTATCCACCTATTTGACTGTTCAGTCAGTCCAACTATATTAAACCTCATCTACCTAGTTCAGTCATTCCAACTATATTACACCTCATCTACCTAGCAAATAATTTAAACTTTTACACTATCCACCTATTTAACCGTTCAGTCATTCCAACTATATTAAACCTCATCTACCTAGTTCAGTCATTCCAACTATATTAAACCTCATCTACCTAGTTGTCATTCCAACTATATTAAACCTCATCTACCTAGCAAATAATTTAACCATTTGAATCCTATGGCAGGTGTTCGGGCCACCTGCATCAACTGCCATTCTCAGGCTTTAAGCATACAAACTGGCCCTATTAAGACTACACATCCTGTTCAACTGCTTCCTCTGCCAAAAACTGTTTCAAAATAAAAGTCCTCACTACAATATTTCACTGTTAAACAATTTAACCCTTTAAACTACTGAACTTTTTAACTGTTCAGCCATTGTAACTGTTACTTGTCATCAACTATGACTCCTACCCACTGTAGCTAGTTAGCTAAGTTAGCTAAGTAACTTGGTTAGCATAGTTAGCATGCTAGCATGCTAGTTAACATGCTAGTTAGCATTTTTAGCAAAACTGCTAAAAATGATTAGCTAAGTTAGCTAAGTCACATGGTTAGCATAGTTAGCATGCTAGCATGTTAGCATGCTAGTTAGCATTTTTAGCAAAACTGCTAAAAATGATTAGCTAAGTTAGCTAAGTCACATGGTTAGCATAGTTAGCATGCTAACATGCTAGTTAGCATTTTTAGCAAAACTGCTAAAAATTATTAGCTAAGTTAGCTAAGTCACATGGTTGGCATAGTTAGCATGCTAACATGCTAGTTAGCATTTTTAGCATTCAAACTGCGTTTCGTAGGTCTTACTTATGACATGGGTGCTATGTATTTTTCATCTTTTTAACTTTTATACTTTTTAAACTATTAATTAAAAACTAATCAAAATTTCCCCATTGACTTAACATTATCATTATGACATCACAATACGGCCGTTAAGCAATTAGAATCCTATGGCAGGTGTTCGGGCCACCTGCATCAACTGCCAGTCTCAGGCTTTAAGCATACAAACTGGCCCTATTAAGACTACACATCCAGTTCAACTGCTTCCTCTGCCAAAAACTGTTTCAAAATAAAAGTCCTCACTACAATATTTCACTGTTAAACAATTTAACCCTTTAAACTACTGAACTTTTTAACTGTTCAGCCATTGTAACTGTTACTTGTCATCAACTATGACTCCTACCCACTGTAGTTAGTTAGCATGGTTAGCATAGTTAGCATGTTAGCATGCTAGCATGTTAGCATGCTAATTAGCATTTTTAGCAAAACTGCTAAAAATGATTAGCTAAGTTAGCTAAGTCCCATGGTTAGCATAGTTAGCATGCTAGCATGTTAGCATGCTAGTTAGCATTTTTAGCAAAACTGCTAAAAATGATTAGCTAAGTTAGCTAACTAATGTGGTTAGCATAGTTAGCATGCTAACATGCTAGTTAGCATTTTTATAAAACTGCTAAAAATGATTAGCTAAGTTAGCTAAGTAACATGGTTAGCATAGTTAACATGCTAGCCTGTTAACATGCTAGTTAGCATAGTTAGCATAACTGCTAAAATGATTAGCTAGTTTAGCTAAGTAACATTGTTAATATAGTTAGCATGTTAACATGCTAGTTAGCATAGTTAGCATAACTACTAAAAATTATTAGCTAGGTTAGCTAAGTCATATGGTTAGCATAGTTAACATTTTAACATTGTTAGCCTGCTAGTTAGCAAGCAAACATTGGAGCCATTCCAACTGTTAGTTATCGTCAACTATCTACCTAAATAATTTAACCATTCAAATGATCAACCTATTTAACTGTTCAGTCATTCCAACTATATTAAACCTTATCTACCAAGCAAATAATTTAACCATATAAACTCATCATATTTTTGCATTTTCATGCACTGTATTTCCTTCAGGAAATGCTTTTCTAGTTAATTAATATTACTCTAAACCACGTTCTGTAAATCAACTGTATACTACTGTCTACACTGCACTATATTTCTTGACCTGTCTCTGTATGTTTCATCACCTTTCTATACTTTGCCTCACATTGCAACACAGCTCAGATCTTTGATTGCTATGAAGGCCAGTTGTTCTAAATGGATGGTTGCTATGGCCAAAGGCCAGTTCTATCTCTGCTGTTGTCAAGCCGTTGTCAAGTGGGCATATCGTAGAATTCTGATTAACCTTATCTTATTTAAAACATCTCTATTTTACTTAGCCCACTTCCATACAGTGGGTCCCATTAAGAAGTGGCCACTTCATTCACCGTGATTACCGTGATTCACACAGCAGCATTATTAAATTAATCTGTCACCATACGCCTATGCCTACGTTTGCAAAGAAAACATTTTAATTTGATTCACATGAAACGTTACATTTCATGTACATGTTGACAATGAGTAGGCTAGTTTTGGTTGTTGGTGGTGTTATTGCATCCCTTAGTTATGCCTACAATGCAAGTTCCCTCGCGATTGGAAGCTCCTGTAGACAATAGTAGACGCATTTCAAAACATCGCGTTAGGAGTCCTTGCCACTTCTTTTAAGCTGTCACAGAAGTAGGTGCTACTTTTAGGGCTAAAGTGCTTCGTGAATTACTGTTAGTAAAAAAAAATAGCAGTCCTAAAGTTACACGTGACGAAGTTACGAGTGCAATCATCTCATATCAAATGACCATGGCATTACCTAAACAACATAAATCCCAATTAGCAACATACATCTCCTCCCTATAGCTAGCCACACAAGAAATTAATGATACTAAATCTCTGCTTAGCATGCCTTTCCGCTTAGCATTCTAATAACAGAAGGGGCACATTTATGTTGACCACTACAACATGACTCATTATGTCTGTAACGTTAACTGTATAAAACACTTACTTTCATAAAGGACGCACACCATCCAGCACATGGAAACCGATATTTTAGGTTCTTGGCCACAAACTCAAAACGTGTCTCTCTGAAGCCCTGTTCTAGAATCTTTGCTCTGAAGGCTGTGTTGCTAGGCGACATCAAATAAACGAAATGATAGTCTTTCAGTATTAAATGTGTACGTGTGATTCCGAATGGATGTGTGTGGTTTGCAATTAGGATAAACAAGAAATTACATTTCCAATAATTTCCCATGATAAATTACATAATATTTGCACCTTCCTTACTTGTGAATCTCACACCGTATTTCAAGTAGGCTACACTAGTGAAATGTAATACAACCAGGGTTCTAAATTAACACCCGCCAACCCGCCAAATGCGGGTTAAAATTCATTTTGGCGGGTGTTAATACAAACTTACTAGCCAGTTTGGCCGGTGTTGCATGAGGCATTACATGCATGATACATAAGGCTCTGTTTTCGGTCATATATCCCCTGGCAGTACTTCCTACATTTCCCATGACCACTGTGCCGTAATGCTACGTCGGCTGCACGCAGTTTGCAGTGAAACAAGCGCGAGAGACCATGGAAACGAACGGAGCGTCTACCAGAAAACACAAGGAATTAGAAGAACGAACGGAGCCAGAGCAGGGAGCATAGACTGAAAGAGGACGGAGTTAGCCAGTAAAGTAAAAAGTACCGAACACATGTACATAACACAAATGCATAATGCATTACGAAATATTAACGCAATTAACGCATTGTGTTTAGCTATTTCCTTTGTGGGGGGCTGATGTCATGTAACGGAGGCCGCAAAACCTGAAGCAGCAAGATCGTTTATTTTATTGTCTATGGAGTTAGCTGAAGATAGATGAGGAGCTTGTAGGCGAACATTTTCAGTTTTAAAAAGGTAGCCTGATCAGTTATCACCACCACCACACGCATCACGCACACCTGATCAGTTATCACCACCACCACACGCATCACGCACTGTGCGTAGGGCACCAAGAGACAGAGGAGGGACCAACATTTAGCCAATAAATAGTAGCTGTACTGCAAACTGTTTTTCACTCTTGTTAGAGAAAGTATACAATGTCAACATGCACCAACAGCATGTTACATAAAGATGATACTTTTCGGGTCCTCTCTATAAAGATCCAACTTGAACATAGGCCCTATGCTACTCCATTTAATTAAGAATGCGTCTGAGTGTGCAGGAGAGGGAGAGAAAACGAGTGGCAGGTTCTAGCTGGCTTGTCATTGTTGATGATAATTGATATCTCCTTTTTATTAAGTTAAGATTAAACTAAATGCGGCAGTGGTTGGTACAGACTGATGGGGGCGAGAATAGGAATGAAGCAGGGGATGAGGATATCGACAGAGAAATAGATAGATAGATCCCAAACATGAAATGAAGTGAAGTGCACTTTCTGTGTATATTTTGTGGTATGTATTCATGCCAACAATGTTAATACAATGACCAAATGCATTCAGTGACACTCATCTCATAAACTCATAATTCTCTTATTTTCACCGGAAAAAAATTGGCTAATAGAAATTCTGATTGGCTAGTAACTTTAGAAAGTTACCAGCCACATTGGCTGGTGATCAAAAAAGTTAATTTAGAACCCTGAATACAACGCTGCCACCTAGCGTTCAGATAGGTAGGCTATTTAACATTAACGTGGCGCTTGTTTATTCTTTCGTCAACTCCATGCTTTTAGGAAAACAATCTTTTTATCATAGTTCCCTCTTCAATGGCGATTACCAGCTCGTTTTTGTAACAGAGATAGCTGTTTATTGTCCCTAGGTTTACAGAAACACCTATACATATTAATACAGGAAATCAAGTTAACGCTGCCGACCACTGCTTTGTCTATTACATGGCCCAGAATGCCTTGCATGTCTTTACAACAAAACAACACAGTAAAACCTAAATGCCTAATATGCATTTGCATACTTGTAACATTTTTAATAATACTCTCCCATCATGATATGTAACAATAATGAAAAATGTAATTTGAATACCGTCAATGTGAAAACAACTCTATTATGTAAGCTATATATAGCTACTTTTCTCCTTGCTGTTTCAGTTCGTAAGTCCATACTATCCCATGGTAGAGCAATGATTTCATGAATGGGCAAGGGTTGCCTGGAGACATTGTGCATACATGGAAGGCATTGTGATAGAAGGTGAATGGTGAAAAGTGAATGGTGTGAGTTACCAAATACCTGTGGGTGGTTTGCCAAATGATGGAAACTTTTGGAATATTTCTTTTTTTTTTAGCTTATGCACCCTCACACTGGAGTCCCCAGTTCATATACAAAATTTGGTATCGATATGTGACAGTGTTCCTGAGATATGGACGACTTCCTGTTTCGGAGCTTCGCCGCCAATTTCGTTTGGATGTGACGGGCAAACGCTTTCGAAAATCAAAAATCCTTCCGCTAACATTTGTGAGGCTTGGTCCAAGGATAATGTACGTCAAGTTTTGTGGCGTTCGGACCAAATTTGTGACCTGTGAAAATTTAGTTTCGCTTTCTGTTCAATCCAATATGGCGGACGAACGACACGCCCACCTGACGTCATCTTCGCGACCAACTTACACCGGTACTGACCGGACGTTTTAAAGTTGGAACGGTGTCTCTGTCTCAAAGGGCCTAGGCGCTAGAGCTGACAAAAAATTAGGGAGACGGGAAAAATAATAATGTTGCAAGCACACTTAATTACATTTTTGGGCATGTATTCTGTATTCTGTAACGGAATACGTTTTGAAAGTAACCTTCCCAACACTGATTACATTACATTACATTTGGCTGACACATTTTTAACCAAAGGGACTAATAGCATGGTAAACAGTTTAAGTTTTAAAGCAATTCTCAACAATTTTAGGACAATTTAAAAACGGTAGAGTACAGTAAGAATAAGTGCATCAGTGAGTGCTGTTTTTAACAGTTACGTGTCAGTTCAAGAGGGCTGGTAAGTGCTAGGATCAGCAAGACTTGTTGTAAGTGGTGCTATGGAGATGTTCTCTAAAGAGCTGGGTCTTCAGGAGTTTTTTGAAAATGGAGAGGGATGTCCCTGCCCTTGTAGGAACTGGCAGTGTGTTCCAACAACAAGGAACAACAGATGAGAAAAGTTTGGATTGGCCTGAGCGTACCGGTGGTAGAGCTAGACGTCGTTCGTCTGAGGAGTGTAGCGGTCTAGAGGTAGTGTATGTCTGTATGAGGGCATTCAAGTAGGCGGGAGCAGAACCGGAGACTACTTTGTAGGCAAGGGTTAGAATTTGATGCGGGCCGACATAGGTATCCAGTGTAGCTAGATGAGCAGCAGGGTAACATGTGCCCTTTTGGGTTGGTTGTAGACCAGGCGCACCACCGCGTTCTGGATCATCTGAAGGGGTTTCACTGCGCAGGTTGGGAGACCTGTCAGGAGGGCGTTGCAGTAGTCGAGTCGTGAGATGACTATTGCCTGAACCAGAAGTTGGGTAGCATCTTGAGTCAAGTAAGTCCTGATTTTCCGTATGTTGTGCGAAACGGCATGACCGGGCGACTGAGGCAACATGATCTGAGAAGGTTAGTTGGTTGACGAGAACTATGCAGTGTCTTACTGTGAAAAAAACAGCAATAAATAATATAATAGACAGGTCATCTGCTGGAAACAAAATGTCTAAATGCCATATGTTTTAATCTGTTTAAGTTAAGATACCCAATTTATTTGAACTGTATTTAACCAGTAAGAGGTTTATGTTTGAAGAAAATTTGATGATTTCTGATATTTGACAAATATCTGACAAAATAATGATTTTTTTAATTATTTAAAATTGTTAGAAAAATACTTAGGGTTTTAAAACCACCTCTGTAAAAATGTATTTGATAGAAAAGGACAGTTTTTTGCTAAAATGACACTGTTTTTACTGGAAATGTCCCCATAGCATAGGGAAAAGTGTGTAAAAATGTGCCATTTTGGAATACGGCAGCCATATTGGATTTTTTTAATCTGTTCCAATAGGGGTTCTGACCAAGAATCCATGGAGAAAACTTTGACCAAAAAATAGGCCTAATGTTTCCAGCAGATGACCTGTCTAAGACCTTTAAAGATCAAAACCTCTAAAGAGTGTGTTTGTGTGATTTTATAGCTTAGTACTGTAGTGAAAAATATTCATGCAAAATAATTGTAATAATTGTGAAATCGTGATTATTCTTCAGACAATTATCGTACCACCAAAATCTCTAATCGTGACATCCCTACAGGGATGTGTGCTGAGCCCTCTCCTCTACTCCCTCTTCACCTACGACTGTACACCTGTACATGGCTTTAACACCATTGTCAAGTTTGCAGTCGACACTACGGTGATTGCAGAGTGGTAGGTGCCTGAAGTGTGAAGTGAGACTGAGGAAAATGATGCACCAAACAAGCCGTTTTTGCTGTTGAGCCCCCCACACCCCAGACTAAACAACATTGGGTGACCCTCCCCAGAGACTTTCTAATGAGGAGACACAGCACTCAAAAAATCCTCCATAGAAATGCATGGGGTTTGTTTGTAACGCCAATATGGCCATTGTCTACACATATCCCACCCCTTCCGCGGCAAAACGTCGACATGTTAATACATTGAGCCAATCATGTGGTGTGATGTGAATACATTGAGCCAATTATATGGTGTGTTGTGAAGACATCGTGCCAATCATGTGTTGTGAACTCGCCGCTGGAGCAAGATTGGTGTTGTGAAGCCTTGCGCACGCGCATTTCTGCTGAATAGGATGCCCGATGAGTGTCCAAAAACAAACAATAAAAAGACATGACTCTCCCCTGTTTTTCCTTCGGTGGTCCATTCCATAAATACTGAACCCTAAGGTTCAGCCAGATCTGCAAGATGTTGAACACCCCACTGACACTACCGGAACACAAAGCCAGGCAATTTGCTCTCTTCAGGAACAGGTCTTGTTATAACCTCTCTGTACACTTTCAAACTTTACAATACTTGTCTGTGCGTACCCTCACCATTGTGAACATTGTCAGAGGGGGACCCATGTATTGCTGATGACACAAAAACACACATAATATTAAATAGCATGAGGACTCATGGTCTTACTGTCCAGTAGAAGAGTCTCCTCCTGTAAATTGGATTGGTTGACCCATGGATCGATCACTCTTCAGGGACACACGGGTGGTCGTAGGGGAAGGTGGCCTCCTGTCAGAGCTAGTGCCCCCTATCCTAGAGAAGAAGAGGAGAACTTCCATCAGGAGAACATTCCTGTCTCTCCACAAACACACAAACACACACAGTATGGCCACCGGGTAGAGCTAGTGCCCCCTATCATAGAGAAAAAGAGCAAAACTTACATCAGGAAAACATTCATGTCTCTCCACACACACATACACACACACACACACACACACACACACACACACACACACACACAAACACACACAAACATACACACACAAACACACATGACATTTTATAACATGAAGACCAGAATCATAATCTTACTGTCCAGTAGAAGAGTCTCCTCCTGTAAATTGGATTGGTTGACCCATGGACCGATCACTCTTCAGGGACACAAGTGTGTGTGTACGGGAGGGAGGCCTCCTGTCAGAGCTAGTGCCCTCCATCCTGAAAAGGAAGAGAACTTCCATCAGTGGGACATTCCTGTTTCTACTCACACAAACACAAACACACACACACACACACAGTATGGCCTCCTGTTAGAGCTAGCACCCCCTCATTAGAAGAAGAGGAGAACTTCCATCAGAAGAACATTCCTGTCTCTCCACACACACACACACACACACACACGCACACGCACACGCACACACACACACACACACACACACACACACACACACACACACAAACACACACAGTATGGCCACCGGGTAGAGCTAGTGCCCCCTATCATAGAGAAAAAGAGGAAAACTTACATCAGGAAAACATTCCTGTCTCTTCACACACACACACACACACACACACACACACACAAACATACACACACAAAGACACATGACATTATATTGCATGAAGACCAGAGTCATAATCTTACTGTCCAGTAGAAGAGTCTCCTCCTGTAAATTGGATTGGTTGACCCATGGACCGATCACTCTTCAGGGACACAAGTGTGTGTGTACGGGAGGGAGGCCTCCTGTCAGAGCTAGTGCCCCCTATCCTGAAAAGGAAGAGAACTTCCATCAGTGGGACATTCCTGTTTAAATGGACATCAAAAATGCCCCTTTCGTTTCCATCTGGTAAGCCCCACTGCATATTATTTATCTCTCTGCTCTTTTTCACCTATTGCGCAAAAGCCTCGCTAATCTTATATCAATTTCACATTCTTACAACATAGACACAACACAACACCATTAGGCCTACTGTACATATATAGCCTTGGCACAGGCAAGCACATGCTTAACTCGAGAGGAAAATGCGGATTTCACTTACCAAATAAAGAAACCTCCACAAATAGCCTACAGCGACTTGAGTTATATGCACTGGTATGTTTACATTGGAATTGACGTCCACGGTGTTATGGGCCAAATTGAGCAGCAATAACCGCTTTGAAAATAGGCCATTTAACATTGTTTCACATTGCATCCCATTGAACTTATTCCATGTAGCATACAGAAGGATTGCAAAAATAATGATGATCATAAGAACTTATTACTATATTGCAGAATTCAGTGTCAGTGCACCACCATGCATACTACTAGTAGTAGTAGTAGTAGAAGGCTAGTAGTAGGCATTGTACTATCAAACCACCTAGATAGATAGATAGATAGATATATAGATACTTCATTTATTTATAGATGGTGAGGGTGGCGCAAAATGAGGTCAGGGAGGCCTTTGTGCATTGTAGAATGTTTTGGGGTTGGAAAAGTTTTAGAACAGTAGCTTTTTAAGTGAAGCAGAATTTAACAGCATATGTGACTCTGTGTCTTCTGATACATTCTCTACCTTTCATTTGAATATAAGAAGTTTTTCTAGAAATTATGATAAATTCATGCATTATTTGTCTCAAATCAAACACGAATTCTCTGTGATTGCGTTATCAGAAACCTGGCTTACAGAGGATTCAAAGGAAATATTCAAATTGCCAAATTACAACTCTGTGCACTATGTGAGACGGAATAGACCTGGTGGGGGTGTATCTCTGTTTGTTCACAGTGACTACAGATTTAAAAAAGGCAAGATCTTTGTCTGAAGTCAGATACAATTGAAGTGGAGTCTGAGTTTATAGAGTTGGTGGGGTTTGTTGGAGCTAAAAACATCATTGTTGGTATTATATACCGTCCCCCTGATCAGGCAATTAAAGATTTTAACGACAGTCTGGAAAATTGTCTTGATAGGATAAATAGAGAGGGTAAAAAATGTTATATCCTTGGTGATTTTAATATTAACCTTTTTAAACATAATTCAGACTCCCTTACAGAGGAGTTTCTAAATACTCTTTATTCTAGTTTTTTTTTTCCTCTTATATTTAAAGCTACCAGGGTAAAAGACAATTCATCAACTCTGATTGACAATATCCTAACAAACTCTCTGAGTGAAGAAATGAAGTCTGGGGTTTTGTGTGTGGATTTGTCGGATCATTTCCCTATTTTCCACTTATCTAAAATAAACATTGGTCAAATCAGACAAAAGGATAATTCAATGCATAAAAGGTTTTTGTCTAAACCAAATATACTTAAATTTAAAGAACTGCTTGCCAGGGTTTCTTGGGATGATGTATATGAGGATGGTGATGCTGAGTCAGCATATGCAAAGTTCATGAAAATCATTGGCTCTCGTTTCAATGAGAGTTTCCCCTTGGGCAAATCTAAAAAATGTACTAAGGATTTTAAGAAACCTTGGTTTACAACTGAATTACGAAAGCAATTAAGGAAAAAGAATAAACGTTACAAAAAATATATTTCTAATCCTTCTCCTTTAAATCATAGTGTGTACAAATCATATAGAGATATTCAAGTAATATTAAGGCAACATGGAAAACCATAAATCAGCTGCTATCAAGGCAAAATTCCACTGCGGGGTTACAGAGTTTCATGATGGTGATAGGTCTCTTAAGAATCCTTTGGATATAGCTGAAAAATTCAATGATTTTTTTGTCAATATTGAGCAGGAATTGGCAAATAAAATCTCTGACTGCAATGGGAGTCCCTTGGACTTTATTCCAAAGATATATCAAAGGATTTCTTCTTTTAAGCCCCCTGACCTTGAGGAAATCAGTGAAATAATTGACAAGCTAACAACTTCATCAGCGGGTCATGATGGTATTCCAACTTTTCTTGTCAAGGAGGTAAAACAAAAAATACTACAACCACTTGTCCACATTTTCTCCTTGTCCCTGAAAACAGGCATTGTGCCTCAGGACTTAAAGATTGCCAAGGTTATTCCCTTGTATAAAGCAGATGATCCATGTTGCTTTAATAACTATAGACCAATATCAATTCTGCCTTGTTTCTCAAAAGTACTGGAAAAACTGATTTACAGGAGGATTATCCTCCATTTAGATTCTAATGAAATTCTGTATAAACACCAATATGGTTTTCGAAAAAATCATTCAACTTACATGGCACTTCTTCACTTGATAGACAAGGTTACCTTGGCTCAAACCAAAAATGAATATATTTGTAGTATTTTTATAGACTTGTCAAAGGCATTTGATACTGTTAACCATTCTATTTTATTGGAAAAACTGCATAAATATGGCTTTCATGATCGATCTTACATATAAGTGGCTAAGTAACTATTTATCTGATCAAAAACAGTTTGTCTGTGTAAAGGGTTGCAATTCCAACATGGCTGGATTACCCTGTGGTGTTCCACAGGGTTCTATCCTGGGACCTTTATTATTTCTTATTTATATTAATGATTTGGCCAATGTTTCTAACCTTCTTTCTCCTATTATGTTTGCAGATGACACTACCTTGATTCTTTCACATTCAAATTTCAGTGTTTTAATGAAAGAGGCAAATGCTGGCTTATCTGCATATGCCACTTGGTTCAAATTAAATAAACTATCTTTAAATCTTAAAAAATCTAATTTCATCATTTTTGGAGGTAAAAAATTATACCCTAATGACATATGTAAAATTAAAATTGAGTCTACAGAGATACCGCAAGTTTCATCAACCAGATTCTTGGGAGTTATTGTTAATGAAACCTTAAAATGGAAGGATCAAGTAGACTGTGTTAGCAAAAAAGTTAATAAATCAATTGGGATAATTAGGAGGGTTAGTCATCTTGTCTCTAGAAATTGCCTCCTCACTCTTTATTATAGTTTAATTTATACATACCTTTCATATTGTAATTTAGTGTGGGCAAGTACTTTTCCTTCCACTATTAAGAAATTACTGGTCATTCAAAAGTGTTTTGTTAGAATTGCAACCTGTTCTAAATGGTGTGCTGCATCTACTCCGTTATTTAAAGAATTGAAAATCCTTACTGTGAATGATATTAATGTACTTCAAACCTGTGTTTTTATTTATGAAATATATAATTGTAATGGAAAGATTCCTGAGCACTTTAAGTGCTATTTTAAAACTAATTCACAGGTTCACTCATATGTAACGAGGCAAGCTAATGATTTTCACCCTCCTCAACTTAAAACATGTCAAGCTCAATTTTCCATACGTTATAGGGGTGCTAAAATATGGAAAAAAATTTCACATCTGGCCTTGAAATGTTTTACTACTAATCATTTTAAAGGATGCCTAAAGGCTAATTTAATTGCTGGTCTATAGCTGGTTCTCCTGAAGACTTCTGTCATTGTAGTTTCTTCTACTGTAGTGCTTACACTGTTTGTTCATACTTTTTCTTTCTTTTTCTTTTAATTTCTTTTAATTTATATTGTTTTGATACTTTTGTATAACTTGTTGTTATGTTACTTTTTTAGGTGGAGGCCTCATATAAGCCCGCCTGGGCTTACTGCCTCTTCCTGCACTGATTTACTTTCTTTGTTTCTTCTCTGATTCTGTCTTTTTACAAGTGCTAAATAAGATAAAAAAAATAATAAAAAAACCCATGTACAAGGCTATTGATTTGAAGACCTGTTGAAACTACAATAAATAGGTCTAAAAATTAGGTTTATTGTGTGTGTGACTATTCAGTCCTACTGTTAATATTGACATTTTAAAAGCAGACTTAAAAGTAACTCAAAAGTTAAGTAAGTTTCAGTAACTTGACCAACACTGTCTCTCACACACACAGACACAGACACACACACACACACACACACACAACGTCGACGTAGGAGATATGGCTGCTGTCACTCTCTTGGATATTGGGCTAAATCTGCATCATACAAACATTGTCCTCCCCGGGCAAGATCAGAGGTGGAATGTATATACTGTATATTCAACTATGACTCCCGCCAACTGTTTCCTCTGCCCACAACTGTTTCAAAATAAAAGTCTTCACTACAATAATTCCCTATTAAGTAATTTAACAATTTAAACTATTCAACTATTTAACAGTTCAGCCATTTCAACTGTGAAAAACTTGGTTCAAACTGTAAAACATAGCTCTTGAACCAAATTTTCATATTTCTACGACTTATATATTAAATAAAAACTAAACTTAAAATCTCCATAGACTTAACATTGGCTTTATGACATCATAATAGACCTTGAATTTCCCCTGGGGATCAATAAAGTATCTATCTAACTATCTATCTATCTATCTATCTATCTATCTAATAGGCTAGTAAGGAATTAGAATGCAATCAACTGCACCTGTGCTCTCTCACTGACTGACTGCAGCAACTTCAATGGAACCTCTTCTCGGTGTCTCTCTCCATTCAACTGGATAGCTCACTTCTCATCCCAACTTTCTTTCACTTTTTTTACTATTGACACTTTTTTATAGCATAGCAACCACTATAATTACCCTAGCTACAGCCTAGCAACCATTTTAAGTACCCTTAAGTACCGACATGACAACCTTGACGTCAACCGTTCCATGCACCAACAGGTTACTGGATAAGTTAAATAGCAATCTGCAATGGGCCAGAATGAAGGTGAAGCCAAGTAAGTCTAGGAGTCTCTCAATTGTTAAAGGGAAGGTAATTGATAACAAGTTTGCTATAAATAAAGAGGTGATTCCCACAGTTCTGGAGAAACCAGTGAAGAGTCTGGGAAGGTGATATGATGCAAGCCTCAGTGATAAATCTCAGGTTGAAGACTTGAGGCAGGTCACTAGACAAGGTATTGCAAAAATTACTGGGCTGCCAGGTGAGCTCAAGCTGTGGTGTCTACAGTTTGGTTTATTGATCAACTCCTTTCTCAGAAAATGGCTCGGAGTCCCGCGCTGCTTAAGCAGTGTTGCCTTTTATGGGAAGGCCATTGTAGAGTTGGCAATATCTATCTGACAGAGGAATTTAAGCGTGCTAAGGCTAGATTGGAATTGACCCTTACTTAGTCTAAAGACCCAGTGGTGAGGAGAGTTGCACCCACAGTTGATGCAGGGAGGAAGTGAAACCCAGAACAGGCATTTAATCAAGCTCAATCAGCATTGAGGCATAGGGATATAATGGACCATGTGCAGCATGGGCGGGGGGGGGGATCTAAGGGTGGGCGTAAGTAAACCCTTGTGTAGCAAGGCTTCTGCAGGAGAAAAGAGGAAAACGGTAGTGGAGGAAATGCATAGACAGGAGGAGACTGTAAGATGTACTAAGGCAGTGTCGCAGGCAAAACAAGGGCAGTGGGTGAACTGGGAATGGGTGGAAAAAAGATGGATTAGATGGAAAGAGCTATGGAGCATGGAAGCTGGTAGAATCAGATTTATGTTAGGTGCTACATATGATGTGCTCCCATCTCCCAAGAACTTAAGTCAATGATTTAGTGATGATGATAAATGCACACTTTGTTTGTGTGTGGGCAGCCTCCACCATATCCTATCAGGGTGCAAGGTCAGTCTCACCCAGGGGCAGTATACGTGGCGTCATAACCAGGTATTGAAATGTGTGGCATCGGCAATTGAGGATAAAATGAGAAAGGAGAAAAGTCAATTCATTAGCAGCTAGTAAAGGGGTTAGGCAAATTAACTTTGTTCGTCAGGGGGATAAACCTTGTTCCGCGAAGGCCAGGTGTAAAACCGGCCGGTTGGAAAATGGAGCGGGCTGGGAAATGAAGGTTGATCTTAGCCAGCAGATGATGGTACCTCCACATATAGTGAGTACTAAACTAAGATCCGACTTATTTCTGTGGTCGGATTCAGAGAAGATAGTTTACTTCATTGAACTTACTGTTCCTTGGGAAGACAGACTGGAAGAGGCCAATGAGCTGAAGAGAGCGAAATACACTGAAAAAGCAGAGGAGGCAGCCAAGCGAGGTTGGAGTGCACGATTTAGGCCTATTGAAATCGGCACACGAGTGTTTGTGGCCAGATCTGCTATTGGCTTGCTGTCTGAATTGGGCATTTGTGGACGAAGTCTAAGACCCCGTTTACACGAGCATGTGTATTTTTATAAACGAAGACATTTCCCTATGTTTGAGCCTGCCATTTAGACGCAAACGGAGAATTCGCCCCGTAAAACGGTTATCCAATAAAACTCCGGCCAAAGTGTTTTTTTTGGAAAACTCCGTTTATGCGTTTGGTTCTAAACTGTGGTAAACGGAGTTTTGGGCAGCCAACGTCACAGTATGCGACAGAAGTACACCAAATGTGCGACCAATGTTTACATTTACATGTTCTCACGTGCGACTTTTCAGGGTTCTGATTGGTTAATGTGAGCTTGAGGCTATCGTTAGACTGCCACTGTGGTTTGGCGTGCTCATGACAGCATAGTATGTACACGGGTTCGTGTAAACACATTTTTTTAAAAAACGGTCTTGTGTACATGCAGTTTTATTTGCAAACGTAGATGGCCAGATATTCGTTTAGGAAAATACCCTGCTTCGTGTAAACGTAGTCTTAGGCAGGTGGTTAGTAACATGTCCTTGGCAGCAGAACGAGCAAGCGAATGGTTGTGGGTAAAGAGAAGTTACCCATCCTGGGGCGCAACCTAAGGTAAGCTAACTGACAAGGGTACGATCCAGAGGAATCCAATGTACAATGAGTGAATCCCGTTTGCAGCCGTAGAAGAAATGTATATGCCCTGGCTGTGAGTAGACGGAGGAGTGCACAGTCTAGAACCCCAGATGCTGCAGCTCAGCGATTTAAAATGGCTCAAAACCACTTTGTATTAAAGGGACTCCAGGCAACGTTTTCGTGTTAATTACTCATCTTCGTAAGACGGTATATGGTTAAATGACTCATTACAGGGCGAATGAAGACTCTCTCGCCCGCCCCTACTGCCTGTAGGAAGAATATCCCGCTTGCAAGTTCGGTGTATCGTACCCGCCGACCGAAGCAGGATCAGTTTACATCCTGCATACAGCACATAGTGATGGCTAACAAAACCCTAGCGATTGTTGCAAACGTGTGTATAATGGCAGAGCCGGCGAAGAAGCAGCGAAAACCCTTGACGGAAGATGCAAAGAAAAGGAAAAGAGCTTCAGACTGAGCGAGGGGGAGTTTCGTAGAGAATAAGCATCAAGCTTGCCTGGTGTCCCTTTAAGTTTTAATGACTCAAAAATGACATTTTTAGAATCAGAGAATGAAGAACACGTCAGGTTCATTAAAAAGTATTTTCTATGTGTTACGAAAGGCTTCAGAGGGTGGGTTACAGTTAACACGATATACCCAAATTTCAATAGCCACAGAATGGACTTTGTATATGTTTTAGGAATCATTAGCCTACATGCTTTAGGCTACTTCAGGACATGGCCGCTGTCACCAGTATTGCTACGGCAATACTAGGGTACTTTTCAAAGTAGACTAGTATTGCCTGGCTAGTTTTCATACATGAGGTTACACTAATAAACAACGTCAAAAACTGCTGCTGCGCGGCGCTTATCATCGAAGTGTTTTTCCCCATGCATTTATTCTAGGCTAATGTCAGTGACTGTCGCGAGAGAAGCGGGTTCTGTGTTGCATTCATTTCAGCGACTGACGCGAGAGAGGCGGGGACTGTGTTGTGTTCCGATGCGTTCATTTATTTTCATTGGGCATGCCCTGCCGTGCCGTCCACATCTCTTCAGCACAGCAGCAGCAATGGCAACTCTTCGTTGAACTTTTAAGTGGTGTTCAATGGTGTTGCTAAGTAGGCCGAGTTAGGCCTATAGGCCTAAATCAACATTGAATTAGTTATTGGATGATATTAAAAAGAATTGGAATTATTTGTGGTTGAGCTGGAAATTTCAACTTGGTGATCCAAAAGTTTTGGATTTCATGTTGACCGCGACTTCAGAGCATTGTTACGTTGTGTCAGTGTAAAGTTAGCTAGCCTAGTCTAACCAAATATTTGTCTTACAAATCTAAACCACAGGCTCACGTTAATCTAATGGGCTTTGAGACATCTGTTTTGTCTTGTGACAAAGTCTCCTGGTTATGTTGTCTCCAGTTTCATAGAAACGAGATTGTTACATTTGCAGTAGCCTAACTACAAAATCCAAACTAATAACGACCCCCACTCACCGGGGCTAGGTGGAAGGTGTAATAGCCGATTGGCGTAGCCTACAGTGGACTAGGGAAGTCAAAATTGCTCAAAAATTATGTTAGAATTTTCCCTCTAAAGTAAACACATGTATTTGAATATATTGGAATATCTAGGCTATATTATTTGTGCATTATGTCAATGATGCACATCACGTCATCTGTTTTTAACTTTTTGGAAACTTTTGAATTAACTGAAAGAAGATAAATATTTTTCGTTTTGGAAGTTTATTTTTACGTAGCCTACAATGGCCAGTTCCGACAAAGCCGAAATAACTCCTTTTGAAACAATGAGTGCAGGCCGCGCGTTTGTATGATTATATTGCTTGACAGGGATCTGAAGCAGCTTTCAGCCATAAGGCTACTTCGAGAACATTTCCTAATTCACCCGACACTAATATTCAAAATGTTGAAAACTATTTCGGCATAGCCTATAAGCAGTTTAATTCAATGTAATGTTAGTTATAAACAAACGGGGTACTTGGTGAGGCTTGGCCTCACAGATGCGCTCGTGCCTTAGATGGCAAGAAAAATCTTCACGATATAGGCCCATGCGTTGAGTGCCAAAAACGTAATATTACGTCCTTAGCTTTTTTTTAAATTACAAAACTAGACACTCTAACACACCTTATATGTGATTTTGGGAACTCTGTGATGAATGGAAATGAAATATATGACGATCGAAAACTCATGAAAACGCACAATCTGGACATTTTATCTAGACATTTTATCATACCTCGGTTGCCGCTTTGGGTCGAATCAGTGACGCATGCACGTCAACTCAAAACCAGGCCATTTTCGTGGGTCTATCACTAGGTGGCAGTATCGCCAGGTCAATTCCCGGAAACTTTACAGGCAACACTTCATATTTCATGAAAGACGTTATATATTCTAGAAAAAAACAGCGATTTTGATGAAAACTAGCCACTGTTTAGCTTGGAATTTCTCAGGAACAGAGGCGTGTAGAAATACACGGTTTGCACCCACTGAGAGCTTAAAGTCTCACCTTTTAAACGAGCCATTGTATGTGTTCATAGCTATAACACAGAATATGCTGTGGCTGTACAAAAATCATCAACAATGGTCTAGATTGCTGGCACAAAGCTTCCGAAAAACAGCTTGGCATTCAAAGAGTTAACTGACTGCCCGATTCACGTTGGCAGGGGGGCCATCAGACATTTGTGCCCAGGGTTCTATAAATTGTTAATCCAGCCCTGCCCCCAACAAATCACACCTTTTCACCTCTGTGACAGCTTAAAAGAAGTCGAGAGGACTCCTAACACAGACATATTCACAAACCGTTTTTTGTGGCATTTTGCCATGTTTTGAAATCCTATGCGGCTACAGGAGCTTCCAATCGTGAGGAAGCAATTTTGCATTGTAGGCATAACTAACATGCAATAACGCCACCAACAACAACCAAAACTAGGCTACTCATTGTCAACATGTAAATTAAATGTAATGTTATTGTGAATCAAATCAAAATGTTCTCCTCTTTGCAAACGTAGGCATAAGCATAGTAACAGATTAATTTAATAATGTTACAAAGATACTTCAAGATACAATCCGTATGTTTCATTGGGCTACTAGGCTATTTGTTTTGCCTTACTCTTGATTCATTTAGGCTAGGCCTTTTTATTCAGTTATTCATCATCTTCCGTCCTTGTGTAGCGCAAGCATTCTCAGACCTGTCACTCATCATCGTAAGGGAGGTGTTTGGAATCATTCCCACATTACAATCATCAGCCAATCAAGGTGGTCACTTCAGTCAAGCTCGTGCATGAGTAATGACGTCATCCATAGCAACGAAGACTCACTCTTAGTTTAGGAGTTGTCATTTTTCTTTACTAAGAGTAGGTCTGAAAGGCTTTGTGAATAACTTAATAATAGAAACTCCTAGCTAAAATCTTTTATTGCATTTTAGGAGTACTCCTAGTGGTAAGATAAAAGGCTTTGTGAATATGGCCCCTGGTGTCTAACCCAATGTATAGCCCATTTACACAAAATAATGGTTGAATATTACTGATGATCAAACCACAGGCCTTTATTTTGGGTAAGCCTGCATTCGAGGCAGGCCTTCTGTTGAAGAATGTTATATAAAGCCTGTGCTAACAGTAATCCTCCTACCCCCGCTACAGCTGTGGATAGTGTGGCATGCTCACACGTTATGTCTCCTTCTTGCAAACTTGACTAGGCCTATAGCGCAACCATTTACGTCTTCATAAAATAACACTTGCCAGATATGCCTTCATAGCTTTGGGCTTCATTCAGCATTTTGTTCTTCCACTGGAAATTACTCTTCTACATGTGCTGCCTACTGCATTCTTTCTATTTTTATTGTTTAGAAAACGTTTGACATCTTGAGTTATGCATTTAACATTGTTTGCTGGTAACCCGCCACAAATAGCCTACAGATTCTTGCGTGCATACATTCTCTCCAAAATGAGCCTGTTCTATAGGCTGGCCAAGTGCGTAATTCTGCGGCATAAAGCAGATGTATTTGTTTATTGTACAGAAAAATAAAAATAACCTGTCAAGCAGTCAATTGACTACATTGCAGTCAAGAAGTAGGGCAAATTAATTTACGAAACCAAAACGTGGGTCATAGTTGTCTAAGCTTCTATTGCGTAGCATGTTAAAAACGTCGCTAGATAGTATTAAATCGCCAACAACATTGTTTTCTGCAGAAGCCTACCCTAGGCTACAGATTAGTTCTGAACAGTTATTTCTCTTCTGCAAATTAAACAGGTAGTTCCGTAGAGAGACGTTAGAATAAATTAGCGTTTGCTATTGACAACGTTGTGATAAGTAGGCTATAACACTAAATTTGCAAAGTTAACTTGAATGCGTAAATTTTGAACAAAGTTGTGTAGGCTACACCTCACCAGTTGTAGCAAAGTCCTTTTAGGCAAGTCCCTCCACTCAGCGGCCATAATGCAACGCTTTTTGGGTACTCATTGGGCATCCTATTCGGCTTCACGACACCAACCGTGCTCCAGCGGCGAGTTCACAACACATGATTGGCACGATGTCTGCACAACACAGCACATGATTGGCTCAATGTATACACGTGTCGACGTTTTGGCGAGGAAGGGGTGGGATGGTTGTAGACAACGGCCATATTGGCATTACAAACTAACCCCATGCTATGGAGGATTTTTTGAGTGCTGTCTCTCCTCATTAGAAAGTCTCCGGTTGTAGTCGGTCAGTAAATGTACAGTTCTTGCACAAGACACTGTTTTGATTTGTGTAGGGGAGGTGCGGGCTGAAGTCAACCTGTTTGAGGGAGAGCGGTGCAAGGAGAGAATGCGTGCTCTGTCCTGCGCATATCTCTACAATAAAATAATGTGTCTAGGCTAATCTATATTTTCAATAAGCATTCACTGCATGCCTATGGAAACAATAAGTCAATATATTAGTGATATCAAGAGTAACGCAGGAATGGACGTTACAGTTAACAGTAACTGTAACGAATTACTGAAATTTGAATTGTACTTTGTAACACGTTACCCCCAACACTGACAATAACGTAGACAGCAAATTAAGATATTTTTTCGTTTTGTGGAGCGGCACCGGTACCACTGTGTAGCCAAGCCTTATGCCATAGGCTACCCAAGTAGCCTAAATCGAGGAAATGTTTAATTATGCATGATTTATTTTGTTATTGAATTCGTAGGCTGGGATTCCTCTCAGCAACAATTATGTTTAAAGGTAGCCTCCTGCTTTTTCAGAAGGGGCGGCAGGCAGGCTACTGACAGAGCGATGTACAGTGGCAGAGCAATGCACAGTGGCTGAAAGTGGTATTAAAGTTCCACGCAGCTGGCCCCAGCTGTGGCGCAACTGGCTGGGGCACCTGCACCGTACGCCGGCGACCCGGGTTCGATTCCCGCCCCGTGGTCCTTTCCGGATCCCACCCCTGCTCTCTCTCCCATTCACTTCCTGTCACTCTCCACTATCCTATAATTAAAGGCATAAAAAGCCCAAAAAAATATTCAAAAAAAGTTCCACGCAGCTTCACGCCACGTAATGCGCAACTGAAATGGCCATTTGAAAGTAATGCCCACTGTAACTAACCTGACTCCGCCAAATGGATTTGCTCCGCATATCCATCTGGGAACTTTTCATTGAAGAACTTTTGGGAAGGGGCGGAAATACTGGTTAGCTGATTGGATAAACCATCTGTCTATCACTACCTTTGTTGGTTATCGAAGGGCCAAATCAACCAATTAGATGAACATGGTGTTCTTCTAATGCCTTCGTTTAACATACAATTAAGTTAGGTAACGTGACTAACGTTAAGATGTTTTAACTTACCATTTGTAGCTATGTGACATGAACCTAATCAACGACAATTCCCATCAAGTTTTCACGGTAGGCCCTACACTTCTGAAGAAAGTAGGCTATATTCCTCCATTGTGAACTGGAATCAGCCGTGGAGGATGTCTGTGTCTTTCATTCCTCCCAGCTGCATGGCTGAGATTCATAGCTTCACAGCTTACCCAGGAATACTTTCTAATTTGAATAAAACTTGCGCGATAGCTATGCTCATCTCTGTGGATGCCGTCATGTTGTTCGTTGCGTCACACCTCAACCCGCCTCAAAGCCAACGCTGATTGGACGTTCGTTTGGTGAACTGCTCCAAATTCTCTTTAACGGAAAGTATCCAGACTGATCTGCGAGTGAAACCCTGAAGCTCGCGAGATCAGGATGGTCTCACAAGGCTACACTGTAACTACATCCAGTGTGAAAACTCAGTTTAAAATGCTCCCGCAAAATGCCCTCGGTAACCACTCTCTCCGATAGAGCTTCCTGGTAATTAGTGCTCTCCTCTGCAGGTTTGGCCAAGCAGCCTTTTATCGTCAGCTGACAGCGTGATGTTAACAACCCCAATTAGATTCAATTAGAATCTTGTGCCAGGTGGCCAGGCCACCTGCCCCAACTGTCAGTTTCTCAGGCTTTAAGCATACAATCTCATTCTCTTAAGACTACAGATCCTGTTCCACTGCTTCTTCTGTCCACAACTGTTTCAAAATAAAAGTCCTCACCACAATAATTCACTGTTAAACAATTTAACCATTTAAACTATCCACCTATTTAACAGTTCAGCCATTCCAACTATATTAAACCACCACCTACCTAGCAACCACCTCAAGTACCCTAGCAACAGCCTAGCAACCACTTCCACAGTTACAACCTAGCAACCAATATAGCAACCAATGAGTTTAACCGAGCAACCAGCATAGCAACCAACACAACTAACCTAGCAACAGCCTAGCAACCACCTCCAGTACCCTAGCAACAGCATAGCAACCACCATAACTACCCTAGTGACAGCCTAGCAGCCACCTCAAGTACCCTAGCAACAGCCTAGCAACCATGTCAAATATCCTAGCAACAGCCTAGCAACCACTTCCACAGTTACAACCTAGCAACCAACATAGCAACCAATGAGTTTAACCTAGCAACCAGCATAACAAATTTTATTGGCCAAATTATTGAAAAAGTAGTCTTTAATCAACTAACCACCTTCCTAACATCAAATGGGTATTTTGATTACTTTCAGTCAGGCTTTCGGGCAAATCACAGCACTGAAACAGCTCTCATCAAGGTTTTCAATGACATACGCCTCAATATAGATTCAGGTAAAACATCAGTCCTAGTGTTACTGGACCTTAGTGCAGCATTTGACACTGTTGATCACAATATTTTATTACACAGACTAGAACACTGGGTTAGATTTACAGGCATAGTTATCAACTGGCTGAAATCATATCTACAAGAAAGGAGTTTCTTTGTTGCCATTGGATACTGTACCTCAACACCAATGTCCTTGACCTGTGGTGTTCCCCAGGGGTCGATCTTGGGGCCACTATTATTCAACATCTATATGCTCCCACTTGGACAAATCATCCAAAATAATTTGATTTCATATCATAGCTATGCAGATGACACAAGTTTACTTGGCTCTGTCACCAAATGACTATGGTCCCCTTGAATCTCTGTGTCAGTGTATAGAACAAATCAACACCTGGATGTCTCAAAATTTTCTTCAGCTGAACAAAGAAAAAATTGAAGTAATTATATTTGGTAAAAAGGAGGAAAGACTTAGGGTTGCCACTGTCCTTGACACAAAAGGGTTGAAAGCAAAGGATACTGTTAAAAAAGCAAAGAACATGTCTGATACACTTTTTGGTTGGCCAGATGGTGGTGCTATGTTAGGCATGGAAATTACACATGTGAATATCATCAAAATAATGATATTTAATTCATATTTTGTTAATAAATTCCAAAAACTATTCTGCCTTTGGCCAGCTGATTGCGCTATCTCAGACAGGCATATTGGGTGTTTGGATGTCATATACACCTAATCTGATTAATCTGATGCATCTGATTGTGATATCCAACAGACTTGGAAAAAACACATTCCTTCTCTTGCCAATTGGTGGTGCTATGCAAGGCATGTTAATAAGACATATGAATATCATCATCATGATATCTAATTTTGTGTAAAATTTCAGATCAATCAATCAAAGCAACGAACATTTTTGGCACATTTCATGATTGGCCAGATGGTGGCGCTATGCTAGGCATGTGAATTCCACATGTGAATGCCATCACAATCATGATATCCAATATTTTGTAAAGTTTCAGATCAATCCATCAAAGCCTTGAGCATTTTTGGCACATTTCCTGCTTGGCCAGATGGTGGCACTATGCTAGGCATGTGAATTACACATGTGAATATCGTTACAATAATGATATCTAATACTTTGTTTCAAATCAATCAATAAAGGCATTGCCAATTTCTGGCACATGTTCCTGCTTGGCCAGGTGGTAGCGCTATACCAGTCAGGCCCATTGGGTGTCTGGATATCATCATAATCATAATATCTATTAACCTGAGAAGTTTCAGACCATTCATTCAAAGCCTTGAACATTTTTGGCACATTTCCTGCTTGGCCAGATGGTGGCACTATGCTAGGCATGTGAATTACACATGTGAATATCGTTACAATAATGATATCTAATACTTTGTTTCAAATCAATCAATAAAGGCATTGCCCATTTCTGGCACATGTTCCTGCTTGGCCAGGTGGTAGCGCCCATTGGGTGTCTGGATATCATCATAATCATAATATCTATTAACCTGAGAAGTTTCAGACCATTCATTCAAAGCCTTGAACATTTTTGGCACATTTCCTGCCTGGCCAGATGGTGGCGCTAAGCTAGGCATGTGAATTACACATGTGAATATCATCACAATAATGATATCCAATATTTTATAAAGTTTCAGATCAATCACGTAAGGCATTGTCCATTTCTGGCACATTTCCTGCTTGGCCAGGTGGTGGCGCTATGCCAGGCAGGCCCATTGGGTGTCATCATAATCATAATATCTATTAACCTGAGAAGTTTCAGAACATTCATTCAATGCACTGTGACTTTATGACACATTTCCTGTTTATGTGGTGAGATATGAAAATCATAATATATTACAACATATCAAAAATCCCTTCACAATTTAACATCAGCAACATCTTGGCATTTTCACATGAATTTGACAAACCGTCTAGGAGCAGTATGTTAAAATTTCGGTTCCAGCGCCGACAAGAGTGGCAGCATGTCGAGGTAGCTCCGTGTCTTTGTGTTTTTCTCTACGTCTTTTGTCTACTTTTTACTTCGCAACTTTTTTGATTACACACTTTGAGGAGTGTTTTTATTCTATCCTATGGATACGGACATATTACAATGCTCCAGCGGCAGCAAACTTGTGTACGCACTACGACGGAACGCTGGCTGTGTTCGCGCCAACATCCCAGAGGAACTGTGGTGCTTTCGGGGTTGCAGAGTGGAAGTTAAAGTGAAGACGAGGCGTCGGTAGAACAAGTGGAGATACAAGCCCTCAGTTCCATTGATGGTAATGGGAAACGTTAACTCACTGGCTAACAAGACTGACGAACTGGCTGCCCAGGGAAGAAACCAGAAGTTGTACAGGGAATGTAGTTTGTTATGCTTTACGGAGACGTGGTTAACAAGCCATATCCCCACTTCTAACGTTGAGCTGCCCGGCTTCAGTGTAGCTCGTTTGGACAGAGACTGTAAACTTTCTGGCAAAAAGAAGGGAGGTGGACTGGTGCTGTACATAAACAATAGATGGTGCAACCCCGGACATGTTACAGTGAAGGAAACTGTATGCTGCAAGGATGTGGAGTTACTGTCAACCTTGATTGGCTGATGATTGTAACGCGGGAATGATTCCAAACACCTCCCTTACGATGATGAGTGACAGGTGACAGGTCTGAGAATGCGTGCGCTACATAAGGACGAAAGATGATGAATAACTGAACTAGATGTACCGCAGAGCGGTACAAAATATGACCGCCGCCCATTCCAGCATATTTTTTCCACAAAAATAAGTCACACTTGTCAAATTGTGTTCATTTCCTACTTTGTTCCTGCTTAGCTTCAGTAATTCAGCAAAGTCAGGGTATCTGCTGGTCTGGCTGCTGGCTTAAAACAAAAGGTGAAAGGCATATATGATTCTGACTGTCTCACTGAATTGCATTATGCACACTCAATTCTCACTGGTATCTGCTAGACAACAAGTACCAAAACATGATTAGTTCATAGATTTCACATGTAAATACATTTTATACAACCCCACCCCCATCTTGCCTGTTCATAATTCTGAGAAATTGTTGAATTGTGTGCATGTGTGCGTGTACGTGTTTATATAAGTGTGTGTGTGTGTGTGTGCGTGCGTGCATGTGCTTATGGGTGTGCCTGTGTGTGTGCATGTGCATGCATGCGTACATATATCTACTGTGTGTGTATGTGTCATACGTATGATTACTGTGTGTGTGTGTGTGAATATCTGTTTATGCACATGTGTGCATATGGAATTGGTTAACATGACCCCTGGAGGCAAACATATGCAAACAATTGGTCATCCTAAGCCCTACGGTTCTCAAGATATTCACAGAAAATATCTTGGTGTACGGTCACTAAATGTACACATAAATTAATTTATTGTATGGCCCCCCATGAACGAAAGTCCACAAAACTTGGCAAGCATTCAGAGAGTGTCATAATGATCCTACACTTTCAATTTCGTGCAGTTTTGACCATGTCAGCCAGAGATATTGTGATTACAACACCTATTTTTTGCTTTTCAATTTTTAACTAGGTGGCGCTATACATGAATTGAGTGGTAATGGGATGGGTTGACATGGCCCCTTAAGACCAACATACACAAAAAAGGTGGTCTTCCTAGGCCCTACGTTTCTCGAGATATTCACAGAAAACTGTGTCCGGCCACCTACAGGCCAGTTGGTGTACAGTAACATAAATTAATTTATTGTATGGCCCCCCATGAACAGAATTCCACGAAACTTGGCGTGCATTCAGAGGGTGTCATAATGATCCTACACTTCCAATTTCGTGCAGTTTTGACCATGTTAGGTCACAGATACCTGCGATTACAACACCTCATTTTTACTTTTTCGTTTTTAACTAGGTGGCGCTATACATGAAATGAGTGGTTATGGAATGGGTTGACATGGCCCCTTAAGATCAACATACAAAAAAAGGTGGTCCTCCTAAACCCTACGGTTCTCGAGATATTCATGGGGCTACATGCCCACCAAAAATAAAAAAATGGTCCTCCTAAAACCCTACGGTTCTCGAGATATTCACAGAAAACTGTGTCTGCCCTACCCTCCTTCCGGGGGGTCCAGTCCAGTGGGGGGGATACAGATCAAAACGAAAAATGATGGTTCCATGCTATCCATGTGGGGTTACATGCCCACCAAGTTTTGTGTACCCCGGTCTTTCAGTGTCCCGGGAATCTTTGACGGAAATGTGGGCATGCGATTCTTACACCCAAGCATATTGCTGTCCTTGTACCGGTAATCATGGATGCTGTAGTGTTAACATTTCGCCATAGCCGCTAGCTAGGTTTAACATATTTTCCAGTGTTTGCTCAACTAGCTAACATGAATTAGTTCACAACGAAGTTGTAATTACCCCATAACAGCTCTTTATAAAGTAATGTACACCTAGTTATGGCTTAGCCTAGCAGGCAAATATAGCCTACAAACAGTCATACAATTGACACAATGCCTATTTTCTGACAATTTACATGAGTGAATTTACCAACCTGAAAATCGCTGCTCCAGGAGGCTGATCTGACGTGCCTGGCTGCCTGCTACACACGCAAAAAAATAACAGATCTGCGTTGGGTAGTAGGAACGATCAAAAGCCAACATACATGGAAGCTGGGGTAAAAAAAAACAGATAGCGGGATTTGCTTTGGGTAGTAGGAACGATCAAAAGCCAACATACATGGAAGCGACTTCAGGCCGATACCCCTGTGACATTATTACATGGGAGGATTCCATGCTGATCTGAAACCGACATCGGGCAGATGTATGTGTGCTGTCTGGGTAGTAGCCTAATGAAACATACGGATTGATGCAGTATCTTTGTAACACTATTGAATTAATCTGTCACTATGCCATGCCTACGTTTGCAAAGAGGAGAACGTTTTAATTCACAATAACGTTACATTTATTTAAACATGTTGACAATGAGTAGCCTAGTTTTGGTTGTTGTTGGTGGCGTTATTGCAAGTTAGTTATGCCTACAATGCAAAATTGCTTCCTCGCGATTGGAAGCTCCTGTAGCCGCATAGGATTTCAAAATATCGCGACATGAAATGCCACAAAAAACGGTTTGTGAATAGGTCTTAGTGAGTTAGGAGTCCTCTCGACTTCTTTTAAGCTGTCGGGGTCGCTATAATGCGTGTGAAATAGCACCATTGAGTAGCTTATGCGACATACATACATCTGTCCTCTGTCAAATACAGTTGCATACTCTGAACAAAACCGTTCAAGAGTTATTTAAGGAGAAGTCGAACGTGTGTTTTGTTTCATTCGTCCCTCCTGGCTGGGACAAATGAAACAGCATGGGGGACGAATGAGACATAGCCTACAGCTTAAACTGGGTACAACCGGGATGATTGAAACGCGGGACGAATGAAACATTCCGGTTTTCTCCGAGTGCAATGATGATAGACAGTCATCATTTGGACAAAAAACATAGAGCATATTAACCTCCGTTGCTCAGCCAAATGCCATCCTGTTACGTCCTGTTACAGGCGATAAACAATTTTTGATGGTCACAAGTTTACTTCATAAGCGGTTTATTTTTTTGATTATTAAAGAGTGTTTTTCATTTAAAGGTTTGACTTCATGCCAATCCCAGACGTTCACATTGCATGTTTGTTTGTAATGATGCAAAACAGCCTATAATGCTAAATGTCTATGGGGGAACACCTGTTTCATTTGTCCCGACCAGGCAGTAAACCCCATTTATTCTAAGTCAGTGCACACATATCTGTGTTTATACTATATTTTATGCAGGTGAGACATGGAAAAGCAGTTTTAGAAAGATGCAAATATATTTGGGGCTATCAGGTAGGGGGTCAAGTTTTGCCACGTTAACCTATGGAGACTGACAGCCTGTGGGTCATGAAGGGCACTTATCTGGAAGTGTGATGGCTTTAACCACATAAAAACAGAGTGAAATAACATTTTGTACTATAGAAACATTATATAATTCGAAACATGCTTTATTCTAGCTATATTAATGGCATAGTGCATGCTATTTCCATAACCGCTAAATACGCGCTTCTCCATGACGGAATGAGTTGTTAACAGACATGAACCAAGACATCTAACTAAATCTAACTAAAATAACACATACTTGAAGTACCATTCATGGTATGTTGGCAAATATTGAAGTTGTGGGAAGTTTACGTAATTTAAGCTGTATGTTTCATTCGTCCCCCATGCTGTTTCATTTGTCCCAGCCAGGAGGGACGAATGAAACAAAACGCACGTTCGACTTCTCCTTAAATAACTCTTGAACGGTTTTGTTCAGAGCTGTAAATGCAACTGTATTTGACAGAGGACAGATGTAGGTTGCTAGAGACAAAATATTAACTTTCAGTGTTTTACGATGTCTTTGTAAATTACGTTTAATTAAAAAGTGTTTCATTTGTCCCGGTTCTCCCCTAATCCTCACTATTTTCAATATCCATCGCTCGAGCACCCACTGAAAATATCGAGCACCCACGTGTGCCAGCTTACAGTCCCGGCTAAATTTACATTAATTTAAAATGAAACATTGCAGTTGATGTTAAATTCAGCATCTCTCATAATGTGATTGGCTATGTTGCTGTCAATTCCGTACTCCATATCCTAACCACCAATGAGAGAGTCTCTCGTATGAAAATTCCTGACACTTCCCACCTGAAGAATTAACGCAAGGCCTTGTCGGGTCTTCAGCCCCGAATGTTTAAAATGTATATAGCCCTGAATATCATTTTAAAAGTAGTCTGACAAGCTTATTGTTTTGTGACAGCTAAACACTGGTAGGGCCTACCTCATAGAACGTCTATAACATAGCCTAGGTGGTCGCAACTCGCAAAAGTAAAGCAGATAGAAAGAAATCACGCAAATCTAGCCTACAACACGCAGACAGCTTCATGCGCAGGGGAGAGAGAGAGCGCACACAGGTGTTTTATGATTGTTGGCTTCCAATGGTAGCCTATCTTGCTAATTCACAGAAGAAAGACTTATGATTATGGATAGAAAGAACATTCTGAAAAGGAAAGGAGTAAGGCAATAAGGAGCAATGCTATAGTGGATTGGTGTTTTGTGTGTCAGCCGCTGTTGATTTCTTAGTGTTGAAGTGCATAGGCCTGCATTACTTCTCAAAAACCGTATGGCAACAATACACATGGGCATTGGTATCGGGCATTTAATTGTTTGAGCACCCACCGACGGAAACATAAATCGGCGCCTATGATGAATGGTACTTCAAGTATGTGTTATTTTAGATAGATTACTGCTGGGCTATATGTCTTCATTTCTGTTAACAACTCATTGCAGTCATGGTGAAGCGCGTATCTCGCGGTTATGGAAATAGTATGCACCATATAGTGTCCCGCCATAGACATTTAGCATTATAGGCTGTTTTGCATCCATTACAAACAAACATGCAAGTGAATGTCTGGGATTGGGGAGAGCACTAAATGCTCTACTGAATAAGCGTGAAGCCAAACCTTTAAATGAAAAACACTATTTAATAATCAAAAAATAAACCGCTAATGAAGTAAACTTGTGACCATCAAAAATCGTTTATCGCCTGTTACTCCGTGATAACAGGACGTGGAAGGCATTTAGCTGAGCAACGGAGGTTAAAATGCTCTATGTTTTGTCCAAATGATGTCTGTCTATCATCGTTGCACTCGGAAAAAAACGGAATGTTTCATTCGTCCTGCGCTTCTTCTACAGCTGAAAAACGGGATTCACTCGCAGTTAACCAAATATTTCTTTATTAGGGCATGGCAGGCATATTTCTGGCTATTAAATTATTTCTAAACCAGTCTGCTAAAATCTGTAGTGAAGTCTGTGTAGGGTTTTCCAGGCTCCATTTCTTTTTATGAGACACCCTGCTCAAAAGAGCCATTTGCCAGTTGTTTGGGTTGTTGCAGCGTCGTTGCAGTCACTGGAGAAATAGAAATTAAAGTCGTGTGATCCCGCGTGATGTTACGCGCGGACCTCAAGGGAAGCTGGCCAATTTGAAGTAATGCCCACTGTAGCTCTTTGGAGATATTTTTTGCCTGTTGTTATTCCTTCACCTCCACAACAAAAGCATTTTCATTATTACAGGGGGATAGGTCACAAGAAGTTTACTATTTACAACAGGAATATTCAACATTCACACCTTTCTTTTCCAAACTTCTTTTAAAAGAAATCAGTGAAACAGTATCCTGACAAACAATAATTAGCATTTTAATGCCTCATTCAAGTGACAGTTTTAATGCCTATCATCAACAATCAACTTCTGTGTAAAGGTATTCTGTTCATATGTGTAAAATAAACCACAGTGAAACGTTACTATTGCCAACACAGAAATTCCTGTGTAGGTTATCTGACAGCCCAGTGTAATCCAACGGGACGCCTCCGGCCCGCAGGCTGCTAGTTGAATAGCCCTGTACTAGAGCTTTTGAGATATTGCCACCACTCCAACTCTGGAAGATACAGTTGGAATCCTTGGAACAAGCCAAGTTCAATCTAGCCTATCTCACTGTCTGCTCACGTTGGTGGACCGCACCTGAGCAAGCACACTTTCCTCAGAAATGCATTCTAATTGATTATGTTACATGCTCCTTACGAGTAAAAGTAGTGGAATTATGGTAACACTTTGTAACTTTGTAACACGCTACTCCAAACACTGGTTATGATCTTACTGTTCACTAGAAGAGTCTCCTCCTGCAAAAAGGACATGTTGATCCATGGAATGATCACTCTTCATTGGCAAATGGGTGGGTGTAGGGGAGGGTGGTCTCCTGTTAGAGCTAGCGCCCCCCATCCTAGAGAAGAAGAGGAAAACTTCCATCAGGAGATCATTCCAGCTTCTACTCAAACACACACACACACCAGGGTTTCCCGCAGAAAATGTGTTAGTCAAGGTGGTAGGTGGAATTTGCCATTCTGGGGGGGGTTATTTTATCAAAATAACACTTGCAATGTGCAATTTTAACAAACACCATATAATAGGCCAATACAACACTTTACACATATTTGTATATGTGTGTAAAAAAGTGCTAGAAAAAGTGTGGTCTGCACACTGCAAGCATGACGAAGATCCAAGGGGATCGAAACGTTGCTTTTAAATTAATAAAGTTTATATTTCGGAGCAGTTGCAGTGTGCAGACCACACTTTTTCTACTGTCTGATACTATTGTCTGGCACCTGCAGAAAAACTTTACTTTGGATGTGCGCACCCACTCTTCAAAATGTAAAAAAAGTAAACAACATAACAACTGAAACAAGAACAGTGAATTAATGTGTTAATGCAATTTTAACAAACACTAGGCTATACGAACTATACAACACTGAAGTGCAAAAGAAAGTGCAAAACAAGGGCCCTAATTGCACTCTTGCGTGCGGACCATTTATGCTTATTTTGTCAGACTGTTGCCCTGTCTTGATCTATACACGGAGAGTGAATAAAGTTGAGAGAATTTTATACTTTTGTGTAGGATTTACAATTTTGATAGATAGCGTGATGACATTCAACCAGCAGATGTTGCTGTTCGGACGCATCACACAATTCGGAAAAATCCTCAAATTATGGCCGGGATGATAATTGCCAGTAGACAGTCCACGAGCACTAAAAGACATTGTTTTGAATTAACTCAATGAAATTAAAGAGCTCTTCTTAATATTTTATATTGTTGGTTGGTTTAATAGCCTACTGTTGCCAATGAAAAGTCGTTGTTGTCCTTATGGCTCAGCACGTCGCTCTCAAGCTACCAGTCGCTTGCCTTCCCCTGCTTAAGCCACTACATTTAAACACAATTGTTGCCGCATTCCAGTCTACGAATTTAATAAAATAAAAAAGTAGGCTATATAAAAAAAAAAAAAAAAACTCAAATAAGGCTACAGGCCTACTTGGCTATATGCAGTAAGGTTTCCATTACAGCACAGCACAGCGCAGCACATTTTTAATGACTGAATTAACCCTTCCATGCACGCATTATGAAAAAAATTGTCTAGATTTTTTTAACATTGATTTTATTACTCTATATGAGCCTAAAACTGAAAAGCATTTTGAAATATTTAAAAAATATGATTTTATATAGAAGTTATTTTACTGTCCACGTAACAATGGAGTAAAAAAGAATAAAGAGTAATGACAGAAAATATGAACTTTAATGCAAAAAATCTACAGATTTTTCAAGTACATCATAACAGTAATGATTGTAATGGCACAGAAGGATATTCTGAAGATGTTATGCAACATTACAAAGAGTTACAATTTTAAAAAGAGTTATTTTTAACAGTATTTGATCATTTTTTAACATATTTTGTAACAGATAACATATAAAATGATTTAAAATATTTTAAAAAATGATTTAAAATATTTGTGAAGTTAAAAGTTGATTTTACAATCATATCATGTTGGTTATGTTATTTACTGCAGTAAAATGTTTTAAGTTTCAAAAACCGATTGATTTTTCAATCGTGTCTTTAATGTTATTAACAGCAAACTACTTTTTTTTAGCATGTAACATATTTTAAACAGATTTTTAAAATGTTTCAAGTTAGAAAATGATCTGACAACGATACTATTACCAACCACCCCAGCCTGTCACATCTCTAACAAAAATAGATTCATATAAACAGAACACAAAACATAAAACAGTTAGAAATAGTCACAGTAAATTATAAACGATAAATGATAATTACACTAAGATAATTACACTATGTGTTATGTATATATACTTATACATAAATACATACAGTGGGCATCGCTTTCAAATGACCACTTCATTCGCGCATTACGAGGCCGTGAAGCTGCGTGAAGCTTTAGTACCACTTTCAGCCACTGTGCGTCGCTCTGCCACTGTACATCGCTCTGCCTACCGCCCCCCTTCTGAAAAAGCAGGAGACTTGCCGAGAGTAATCCCAGCCTACGAATTCAATAACAAAATAAATCATGCATAATTAAACATTACCTCGATTTAGGCTACTTGGGTATGGCTTAAGGCTTGACTACACGGTGGTAACGAAAATCGAAATCGAAATTTGCTGTCTACATTATTGTCAGTGTTGGGTTAACGCAACTACGCAAATCAAAACAGTGGTGTGATAATTGAGCCAGTAGAGAAATAACTGTTCAGAATTAATCTGTAGCCAGCTTCTGCGACGTTTTTAACAGGCTACGCTATAGAGGCTTAGACAACTATTAGCGTGTTTCCATCCAACTTCCTAATGCGCATATCTATTCGAATAAGAAATCCCGGTTGGAAACACGTGAAATGCCCATCAAAAATCCTAATGCGCATCTATATTTGATTCGCTAGAGGGGGGTGGATTAACTCTCGATGCGCATAAGGTATAATGCGAATAAAGTTGATGGAAACGGTTTATTCGCATCGTGTGACGTAACCTTCAGAGAATCTCAGCAATCTCTGGCGCTTCCCTATAAAATTAGGCAACTTGATGTGTTCTCTTGCTTGTTTCCGTAGAATAAAACTGAATACACGCATCGGTGCACAGCTGTTTTGCTGACGCTAAAGTTTTCGCCAACAACTCGATTGGCACACATCGCAAGTTTATACAACTAGTGCAGTGCCCGTTCAAACATGCCATTCCTGTAGAAAACCTGTAGCCCGATACATGCCCGCAGGTATGCCTGCTTTAACAATAGGATGATAGGGAAAAACATCATTCCAGCTAAGCATTCAATAATGTATACTGAATATCATAATATATTAGCCTATAATTAATGTGCAGTAGCCTAAGAAGAATTTAGGCATGACTGCATGTGATTTTGTACAGATCGGAATGGAATAACAAATGTTTTGAGTTAAGGCTATAGGCCTAGCTTATTGCATAACTTTCCCGATAGTGAAGACAAGCCATTTTGTGATCGTTTGACATTTGCAACGATGTGACTCAAAAGCAGTGTTTGGTAGCATAAGTGACGTTTCTCTGTCTGCCACTTGTTGTCTAGCTGTGTGGCACGTCTGAAACGTTAAATTCGGGACCATTAGCCCATCGCTTGTTTCAATTTGGGACCATGCAGTCGGAAATGTAGTTTGTTTATTCAAAGTCTCACGTCCAATGTAGCCTGGGCTATTCAAAGCATCAGTTTATTGCACATACTTTTCATGTAGCCTAATTTTGAATAGAACTACATACCCGTGTTTGTTGGCCTGTTGTTGCAAAATCCGCGTAATCATTTTATGCAAGTAAACATACAGGAAGTCTTTATTGTTGAGATCAGAGATGATAATCAAATATCTTGCATTTTAACCGTGATTTGGTGCTGCCAAATCTCCGCTTATCGTCTCTCTGGTCCTGCGCGCAGTTCTGTGTGAGAGGGTGGCTATGGTAGAGCGGAGAAAGCCAACGTGTGTTTCTTTTACCGATATATAACGATATATTTAGCTTTTCTTATCCAAACAATGTCAAACTATGCACTGCACTTACTCATGCCAGTAGCAAGACACTACTCATGCCAGTAGCAAGACACCTGCCAAGTTTGAAATCAAACGGACCAACGACACGCAGACAGACAGTCAGACAGACATTCCTGCAATTTATGGATAGATAGATGCGATAGCTTGTTTGTTGGGATAGGCATCCGACAACGAGTAGCCTACTCGGGGCAACAGCCAGGTCTATCATTCGTCATAATTCTTCAAACCCTGACTTGTGAATCTAAAGGTCTCCACCCACTGTTGCTCAGTGAAGTAGAGCTATAATCGGCCTTTAAATTTAGGCCCGACAAGACCCGAGCCCCACAGAAATCAGCCCGAGCCCTGACCGAGCCCGAGACTGACAGCTTTTTAAAAGCCCGACATTATTCAAATGTCCGGACGCACGCAGCTCTTTTGCCTTTTGTCAAGAATGAGTAACATTTGACATCATTTATTCATGACTAACGTAGCCTAGGCCACTTGGAGGTTGGAACAAAGAAATAAAATAGCCCAAGTCCTCTCAGCATTCTGAAGTTTGCGGGAACCCTCCCATACGCAGCCCCGACATTAAACTCTATTGCAGATATCAATGCGTCTTTGTTCATGGGTTTGGCCTCACAGCAGAGGCTTAGACAACTATGACCCACGTTTTGGTTTCGTAATTTGCCCTACTTATTGACTGCAATCTAGTCAATTGACTGCTTGACAGGTTATTTTTATTTTTCTGTACAATAAACAAATACATCTGCTTTATGCCGCAGAATTACGCACTTGGCCAGCCTATAGAACGGGCACATTTTGGAGAGAATAGAGAATGTACGCAGGCAAGAATCTGTAGGCTTGTGGCTGGTTACCAGCAAACAATGTGTAATGCATTAACTCAAGACGTCAAACCTTTTCTAAACAATAGAAACATAATGCAGCAGGCAGCAAATATAGAAGAGTCATTTCCAGTGGAAGAACAAAATGCTGAATGAAGCCCAAAGATATGAAGGCATATCTGGCAAGTTGTTATTTTTTGAAGATGTACTGTAAATCGTTGGGCTATAGGCCTAGTTTGCAAGAAGGAAACATAAAGCGTGAGCATGCCACACTATCCACAGCTGTGGTAGCGGGGGTAGGAGGATTACTGTTAGCGCAGGATTTATATAAAATTATATAAAAACAGAAGGCCTGCCTCGAATGCAGGCTTGCCCAAAAAAAGGCCTGTGGTTTGCGCAGCCTACAGTAAGTAGGTCAGTGAGTTAGGAGTCCTCTAGACTTCTTTTAAGCTGTCTCAGAGGTGGAAAGTTGCGTTCGTTGGGGGCAGGGGCGAATTAACATATCATAGACCCTTGGCCTTGGGAACAAATGTCTGATGGCCCCCCCTGCCCCCCAGCCAACGTGAATCTGGCGGTCAGTTAATAGGCCTATCTGTGAGGCCAAGCCTCACCAAATAGCCCGTTTGTTTACAACTAACATTACATTTAATTAAACTGCTTATGCTATGCCGAAATAGTTTCAACATTTTGAATATCAGTGTCGGGTGAATTAGGAAATGCCTTATGGCTGAAAGCTGCTTGGGATCCCCCCCTGTCAAGCAATAACCATACAAAAAGTTAAAAACAGATGACATGATTCGCGTCACTGACATAATGCACAAATAATATAGCCTATATATTCCAATATATTCGAATACATGTGTTTATTTTAGAGGGGATATTCGAACGTCATTTTTGAGCAATTTTGACAGCCCTAGTCCACTGTAGGCTACGCCAATCGTCTATTAACACCTTCCACCTAACCCCGGTGAGTGGGGGTCGCTATAATGCGTGTGAAATAGCACCATTGAGTAGCCTATGCGAAATAGCCTTAAAATCGTTCCGGTGTTGTGTGCCTTCTGGTTTCTCCACCTACTGGTTTCCTTGTGCGTGCATGCGCTGCAGCAGTTGTCAGACATTCACAAACAAGTTGTTTTAGGCGATTTGAAGTCGCTTTTCATACGCCATGAGCGCTCGGCTACATTACAGGCACTCGGACAAAAGACATGTAAAAAAATATATGTTTTGAAAACTAGCATTAAACTGGATTCGATCCCGCAAAAGCAACACACGCGTGACTCTCTCCATCCTGATTCCCTACTCTTTGAGCCAACTAATATGTTACGCGAATCAATTAACTATTGTAGGCTACCATTAATTAATAACGTAGGCAACACCCAGGTAACATGTTGTCCAGGCTATCTGAAACAAGGGGTTGCCTCTCATCTACAACAACTGGTTACCTTGGGCTGCTACAGTCGTGCACAGTAGGCCTATGCTCTATGTGGTTGATCAACTAAAAATAAAATATGTATTTGGTGATGACGTTATTGTAGGCCTAGTAGACCTAAATTCTGAGAAATTAAATGGTACGAGAAACGATCTACATAGCGCACAGTGTTGCGCGGTCTGCCCGAAATTAGCCTCAATACAGTAAAGCATCAATACAGTAAAGTCAACAGTAAAGAAGCTGAAGACGCGAGTTAAAATAATAAAGACACCCCTTCAGGAAAAGCGATATAGGCTATGGGAAATATTGGGAAAAGTTCTTAAAGAAGATGACAGTAGTACAAGTTATGGTCTGTAGGCCTACTTCTTGCGAAGCCATTTAAAAGTATGACAGCCAAAACGGGCAGCCTGCAGGAATAAATCTACCGGTATGTATAGGTTCGCGCATGCATAAAAGTTACCTTAGTTCGTTGTGATTGTGACTTTAAACAGTGGATGTGCTTTAGTAAATGTGCTTTGTGCTTCATTCAGCATTATAAACCAGTTCTTACGCTAACGTTTTGACCAGCAATGTATATCAGTCTTGCCTATACCTTGCCTCACCATTTCTGTTTTCGAAAGAATGGCCTTCAAATCGTATCCTATAGTGTACTAATCCTTGGTGTTTGCGTGCGTGCTTGCGCTCTTATTCTCATTCTCTCTCCTGCGCAAACATTATGTCCTGCATGCCTACTGCATAAAGTTTCGCAAATAAATTAGTTTGTTTTACAGAAATGGCCTACTGTCACACTGCATGCAGGCTATAACCAAAAGCACACATTTTGTAAATAAGCGGGTCGGATCGCGGGTCGGGTATAATTTTGTCCTAATTAATATTCGCGGTCCGGGTTGATTAAAATATCGGGCGACCGCGGGCCGCTTGTGACCAAACCCGCGCAACACTGCACCAGACCGCGATGTCTTCAAGGGTTGAATGAAGGGAGTTTGCAAAAAATAGTGTATTTTTCAAGTCAATAAACATTCTTAATTTTCGAATGTATTTGTCAGGGAACATCTGACTTTTAAAAACCATAGGCAGTCGCTCAGACAAGGAGTTATAAGATAAAGGCAATACCATTTGTGTCACCTAATGCAGTTCAGTGAATTAGCAAGATACCATCAGAAGCCAAAAATCATAAAGCACCTGTGCGCGCGCGCGCGCGCTCTCTCCTCTGCGCATGAAGCTGTCTGCGTGTTGTAGGCTAGATTTGCGTGAGTTCTTTCTATCTGCTTTACTTTTGTGAGTTGCGACCACCTAGGCTATGTTATAGACGTTCTATGAGGTACCAGTGTTTAGCTGTGTCACAAAACAATAAGCTTTGTCAGACTTACTTATTACTTTTAAAATGATATTCAGGGCTATATACATTTTAAACATTCGGGGCTGAAGACCCGACAAAGCCTTGCGTTAATTCTTCAGATGGGAAATGTCAGGAATTTTCATACGAGAGACGCTCTCATTGGTGGTTAGTATAGGGAATTGACAGCAACATATCCAATCACATTATGAGAGATGCTGAATTTAACATAAACTGCGATGTTTGATTTTAAATTAATATAAATTTAGCCGGGACTGTAAGCTGGCACACGTGGGTGCTCGATGTTTTCAGTGGGTGCCCGAGAGACGGAGCACCCACGGTATCGGTGCCTATGACAAGCGTATCTCGCGGTTGCATCCATTACAAACAAACATGCAATGTGAACGTCTGGGATTGGGAAGAGCACTAAATGCTCTGAATAAGCACGAAGTCAAACCTTTAAATGAAACACTTTAATAATCAAAAAAATAAACCGCTAATGAAGTAAACTTGTGACCATCAAAATTTGTTTATCGCCTGTAACTCCGTGATAACAGGACGTAACAGGAAGGCATTTGGCTGAGCAACGGAGGATAATATGCTCTATATTTTGTCCAAATGATGTCTGTCTATCATCGTTGCACTCGGAGAAAACCAGAATGTTTAATTTGTCCTGCGTTCCTTCTAAGGCTGCAAACGGGATTCACTCGCAGTTAACCAAATATTTCTTTATTAGGGCAGGGCAGGCATATTTCTGGCTATTAAATTATTTCTAAACCAGTCTGCTAAAGTCTGTAGTGAAGTCTGTGTAGGGTTTTCCAGGCTCCATTTCTTTTTACGAGACACCCTGCTCACTTGAGCCATCTACCGGTTGTTTGGGTTGTTGCAGCGTCTCACTGGGAAAATACAAATTAAAGTCCCGTGATACCGCGTGATCACACGCGCGGACCGCGAGTGAAGCTGGCCAAGTCGAAGCACTGCCCACTGTATACTCGCTCATACATGCATTCATATACATACACATGCACACATACACATAGAAAGACAATAATGAAAGAGAAATGCAAGTCATACAACAGAAAAACATTGATTTGAACAGTGAACAGAACATTGAACAGAATGATTTCAGGTAGGTTAAGAGGGATGATTTAAAATATGGAAAAGAAGAAATGGACCTTAGAAAACAAGGTAAGCTGTTCCAATCAGTAGGGGCTTTGATTTTGAAGGCACACCTTCCAATTTCATTAGATATATTTGGAACAGAAAAGAATAGATGATGATGAAGGTGTCTGACAAACAACATAGACAACATAGACTAGTTAAGGCGGCAGACTTGTGTTGTTAAGGCGGCCACCTTAACTGCAAAGTGCTGCGGGAAACGCTGCATACACAGTATGACCTCCTGTTAGAGCTAGCGCCCCATCCTAAAAGAGGGGAACTTCCATCAGGAGAACATTCCTGTCTCCACACACACACTACATTATATAGCATGAAGATCAGAGTCGTGATCTTACTGTCCAGTAGAAGTGTCTGCTCCTGTATATTTGATTACTCGATCCATATCGTCACTATTTGTGGAGGATACTGGAGTCGTACATTGCCCAGCCCAAGTAGGACACCAAGAAAAGAGGCTCTTGCAGCTAGCGCCCCCCATCCTACAGAAGAAGAACATAACTTCCATCAGGAGAACATATCTGTCTCTATTCATGTGTACTGGTATACGCACACACACACACACCAGGGATGGAAAATAAATATGTTGTGCACCTGCCACAGTGGATGGTGGATTCCAAAATTAACTTTTTACCACTAGAGATACGGTATGAAAAAAGATTGATATCATGATTATAGCCACCAAGACGAGATGTATCTAATAGCGGTACAAAATATAACCGCCGCTCAGTCCTGTACATTATCTTCATGAAAATAAATCACGTTTGTCAATTTGTCAATGCGTTTTCCCACCAGCGTAGCTAGTTGGCTAGTTGTTCAACTTAAACAAAGCTTAACTCGTGCCACGCTGTTCGCCAGCAGCAGCATCCATCTTCTTTGTTTTCAAGTAGCAGGGAATTCACGCCGAACCGCCGCGAATCTGCTATCATTATGCTAAGGCGAGACACAGGTGAATAGGGTAACATTTTTAACAAGCAGATATCACTATGAAACTTCCCGAGTTGATTACTTACATTAATATGAGAAAAAATGCATTACAAGTTTTCTGTTTTTCATTGTGATCAGATATTAGATGGGGGGGAAATTACAGAGGGATTTATGGATGTCTACTTTTGTTATTCTGTAAATCAGAATATGCTGTCAATAGCCTTAAAAATCATCAATTTTTGCCATGTTTTTAGGCATAAAATGTCATGTAAGTCAGGCTAGGAATAATATTGTAATGAACTGAGCCTAGCTATTTATGACTGTGCTCCCATGATGCTGTGCAGTGTGTGTATGTGTGTAATGTTCATGTTCTAAACCATGCGGGTTGACAATGTTGTATGTCCTGTCTGTCGTGTTTATGTTTATAGTTGATTACAGTGTTCATAACTGGGTCTAACTAGTGTGTGTTTTAGATACAGCCTCACATAGATGTTTAGTGCTGGAGCATAAGGGCCAGGTCTGGCCTGGAATTATGTGTTCGTGTGTTTTGGTGCGAAACCAATAAAAACCATTCTGCTGCCACCATATTACCACAATAAACATCCAAATACCCTTAACCAACCTAGGCATGGTCTAGGTTGGCTAGGTTGGTCTGTCCCGTTGATGCGGATTGAACCATAACCATTAAAAACCCTAGCCAACCACCATCAACCTAGGCACAGTCCATCACAAACACAAAACAAATGAGCCAGTTAGCTTACCTTAGCTTGCGCCCCAGGAAGGGTAACTTAGCCACAACCATTCGCTTGCTCGTTCTGCTGCCAAGGACATGTTACTAACCACCTGCCTTAGACTTCGACCACAAATGCCCAATTCAGACAGCAAGCCAATAGCAGATCTGGCCACAAACCCTCGTGCACCGATTTGAATAGGCCTTAATCGTGCACTCAAACCTCGCTTGGCTGCCTCCTCTGCTATTTCAGTGTATTTCGCTCTCTTCAGCTCATTGGCCTCTTCCACTCTGTCTTCCCAAGGAACAATGAGTTCAATGAAGTAAACTATCTTCTCTTAATCCGACCATAGAATTAAGTTGGGTCGTAGTTTAGTACTCACTATATGTGGAGGTACCGCCGTCTGCTGGCCAAGATCAACCTTCATTTCCCAGCCTGCTCCATTTCCCAACTGGCCGGTTTTACACCTGGCCTTCACGGAACAAGGTTTATCCCCCTGACGTACAAAGTTAATTTGCCTAAATTCTTGGGAGATGGGAGCACATCATATGTAGCACCTAACATAAATCTGATCTTACCAGCTTCCATGCCCCATAGATCTTTCCATTTAATCAGTCTTTTTTCCACCCCTTCCCAGTTCACCCACTGCCCTTGTTTTGCCTGCTACACTGCCATAGTACATCTTACAGTCATAATGTTAACTGTTATCAGCATTAATGCGATATGATTAAATTGTACTGAATTTTTCTCTAAATCGCCCTAAAAGATTTTAGCTTGAAAGTTATTCAGATCTACTCTTAGTAAGGAAAAATGACTCCTAAACTAAGGGTGAGTCTTTGTTGCTATGGTTGACATCATTACTCATGCACATGCTTGCTTGAAGTGACCACCTTGATTGGCTGATGATTATAACACAGGAATGATGCCAAAAACCTCCCCAACAACGATGAGTGACAGGTGACAGGTCTTTGATGGTGAGTACACAAGTATCGCGAAGGATGGAAGATGATAAATAAATAGCAAGACAAAGCAAATAGCCTATAGCATAATAAAATACACTATGGATTGATGCAGTATCTTTGCAACATGTTTTAAATTAATCTATGAAGACAAGTACGTTTGTAAATAGGAGAAACAATTTAATTTGATCTACAATGAAACGTTACATTTAGTTTTCAATGAATGTTTTTTGTTGTTGTTGGTGGCGTTAATGTGATCCCCGTGTTTAAAGCCCTCCTTACACTGACAGACTTTGGAAAGATTTGCAAAGATTTGGAAAAGATTTTTGAAAGACTACAGTCTCAGACCGTCTCACATCTAAAGACAAGTAGTAGAGTTTTAAGTCACAGACTATGATTTTGCAATGACTAGGGATCTTGCAGGGTCACTATTTACAAAACTGCAACTAGATTCCTTTAAATTATTACCCATCGTACAATAGATAAA